>NC_039366.1:111214807-111814807 GCF_003573695.1 Papaver somniferum | reverse complement strand
GAATATATGTAGACGTGTTGTGTCTAGTTATTTGCACATTCGAGTTATCACAAGGTGCTAAGGTATTTTTAACCTTTGGGGGAACATTCATCATCCTACCCAAGTATCCTTTGGCCAGAAGGTACCGTGGTGGCGAGGGCTCCTACGTGGGCAATAATTTTCCTGTAACCCTACGTGTTTAAAGGCTGATTTACTTCGACAAGGTATCTCTATAGGGGATGTCTTACTTTTTCTTATTGCCTCATGAACAGAGCTATTACTCCGAGGATCTGGTATTGACACATGCGCAGTTGTGCCTTGCCTTGTCTCATCGTCAATTCTGACGGAGGGTGTCTATTCTAACCCAGTTTGTATTTAATCAAAAATAGACTTTTTTTCTTAGCAAAAAGTTTCTTTCATTGATTAGTAAGGTTTATAATACCTTAGATCAGGGATAGAACATGGTGGGTCGTTGCCCCTTCCCTTCTTCTCCTGAGTAACGGGTAGTACTTCTTTAGGTACATTGCGTTCCAGGGGTGTTGTAATACTTCACCTTTGAGGTTCCTTAGGTAGTATGATCCTTTCCCGACAACGTCGTGTATGATGTAGGGCCCTTCCCATGTTGGAGCTAGTTTTCCCCACTCCTTCTTCTTCTGATATGGTGGTATCTGTCGTAGCACGTATTCTTCGACCACGAAGCTCCTTGGGATAACCCTTTTGTTGTATTCACGTGCTAGCCTTCGTTGATAGTTTACCATCTTTTGCAAAGCCACTTCTCGTCTTTCCTCGAGATCATCAAGCTTTTCCAGCATCAGGTCCGTCGTCAGGTTCTTTTCCCACGCCTCTGTTTTTGTTGTTGGCAATATTATCTCCGTTGGGATGACTGCTTCGACTCCGTAGGTTAGCAAAAATGGAGTTTCTCCCGTAGCCTCTCTTCTTGTAGTTCGGTAGTCCCATAGGACATTGTGTAGATGTTCACACAATCTTTTCTTGTATGCCCCCAGCTTCTTTTTTAAGTTCATCGCTATCGTCTTGTTAGTTGCCTCCGCTTGTCCATTGCTCTTAGGGTATATCAGAGTGGACTTATTTTTATGAATGTTGAAAGTGTTGAACAACATGTCTATGTTCTTTCCCTCCAACTTCTTGCCATTGTCAGAGACTATGGAGGCTGGTATCCCGAACCTGCAGATGATTTGCTCAAACAAAAATTTAAAGACGTTTGTGTCTCTAATTCTTTCCAAAGCCCTTGCTTCCACCCACTTGGTGAAGTAGTCCGTAGCCACGATAAGGTATTTTCTTTTCGATGTCCCCTCTATCAAAGGTCCAACAATATCAACCCCCCATTTGACGAACGACCATGGGCTGATAACTGAGTTGAGCTTCGTTGCTGGTGCTTTAATCTTCCTTGCAAAGCGTTGACATCTTTCGCAGCGCTTAGCCACATTCTTTGAGTCTTTGCCCATGATTAGCCAATAGTATCCTTGCATCTTGGCTTTGATCGCCAATGACCTTCTTCCGCTATGGTTTCCAGCTTCTCCGTTGTGTATATCATGTAGTATTTTTCTGCCTTCGGTTTGTGAGAGGCACCACATCAGAGGTCCGAGAAATGACCTTCTGTACAGTATTCCATCACGTAGGCTGTACATTGCTGCCTTTGACTCAAGTTTCCGAGCTTCTTTGACATCTGCTGGTAAGGTACCTTTGTCAAGGTACTGGTGAATTGGGATTCTCCAATCATCTTCCGCTTCGTCTTCGTTGCTTTCGTCCGACATGGACTGGTCTTCGTCAGCTTCGTTATCTGGTTCTTCTACCTCTTCGTCTTCTTTCTCCTTTTCTGCTTCCTTCATGGCCCGAGTTTGGACGACCAAGATTTACTCAACACCCGAGATTGGTCCTTCTATCGAAGGTTCATATATCCTCCCTATTTGCACGGAGGTGGTATTTATGTCCCTCAGCATTGATGATATGAATGCTAAGGCGTCTGCGTGCATGTTGTCTTTCCGACAGACGTGTCTGAATGTGACTTTGTTGATCTTTGATGCATGCTCCTGTGTTAATCTTAGGTACGAAGACAGTATTGGATCCAGGGTTTAATATTTGGGTTCGATTTGTCTAATGACCAACCGTGAGTCACTAGTTAAGCGAACACATGATAAGCCTATCTCATGTGCCAAGCGTAGGCCATGTATGACCGCCTCATACTCCGTGATGTTATTAGTGTATTGTTCGAATTCTAACCTGAATGCATAGATGAGTCGGTCTCCGGTAGGGGTTGTTATTACAATCCTTAGGCATGCGCCTTCTCTGTTGGAGGAGCCATCTACGAATATCTCCCACCTTCGTGAATTCCGTGGTTCCAAGAGATCTTCTGGTTTCGTCTTATCTTCCTCCATTCCTGGGATTTCGTTTATCTCTGCTTCGTCGTTGAGAGGTAGGTCCGCTAGGAAGTCTGCTAAGATTTGTGATTTCTCAGCTTTCCTTGTTTCGAAAATTATATGAAATTGTTTGATCATGGCGTTCCATTTCACCACCCTTCCAATTTTCTCCGTGTTGTCGAGGATTTGAGTTATCTGAGCTTTTGTGAAGACTCGGATGGTGTGTGCATCGAAATATATCCTTAGCTTCTGTGTTGCCACTACTAAGGCGTATATGAGTTGCTCCACCTTTGTAATACCCACAATTTTTATTTGTCTTCTCGGGTCGGATTTACATGAATTAGCTAACCATGTGATTTGGGTTCTTGATGAGTAGTTTATTTTTCCTTAGCCTATATGGTTGCTTGAACTTTTCCTGTCACTTAGTAAAAGATTAGGGTGGAAATAGTTATCTAATTATAAATAAATAAAAAGAAAATAAATTTAAGGAAAATGAAGATACAATTAAAGATTTAAAGAAATAATAAATAAAATAATAAATTTGAGATTTAGTATTAATAATAATATTATTATAAGGTTTATTATAAATAAGGAGAAATGTGTTAGAGAATAAAGTTTTAGATCTTAGCAAATAAAAGGATAGAGAGGATGAGAAGGAGATGGAGCTAGATATATTTGGAGTAAATGGATAAAGAAAATCAGAAGGTGTTTGTAGCAAATTAAAAAGGTAGAATGCTAGATCCCTTTCTCTTTACTTTTTTGTTATAATTGATTTTGATTTTGTTAATTTTACATAGTTAGGTTTCTACAATTTATTTGTATAAATATATACATCCTATTTATGATCAGCCTTGTCATTGTGATAAATAACATGTTTAGAAAATCCTGGTTAAAATTTGAGGATATTTCACCAAAGATTCACCGTTGAATGTTTGTTTGAACTTGGATATTAACTTCTGAAATTTCTGTACAGTTTTTCTTTATATGTTCTTGGTTGTGTTTCGGTGATCTTGATGATATCAAAATGATTTAAGGTCTTAATAAAAGTTGTGTATTTATATCTTATCTTTAATTGTGCGTTGAGTTTGCTTAATTTCAAATTATTATGAATTTAGTGTTGAATAGTTTGGTAAAATGATGTAATCTTCCCAGATTCTAGAATGATCGTATAAAATCAATAACTTTCACTTGAACCGTTGGTTTTCTGTAAATTTTGTATATGATATATATACATATGTTAGAAATGCTCAGATGAAATTTTAAGACGATCGGATTGAGGAATCATTATGAAACATGTAATATAAAATTCTGTAGTTGTTGTGTTTGCTTATATGCTTCAAAGAAATATATGATGTTTGTCATGTTCTGCTAGTATTGTGGTTTAAACATGAATCGATATGTTTATTTTGATGGCGGGGCACGAACCGAGGATACTCGTGCAACTTGTCGGAATGACCCCGATAAGCGGATTGGCAGGGCACGAACTGAGGAAACTCGTGCAACTTGTCGGAATGACCCCGATAAGAGGATATGCGGGGCACGAACCGAGGAAACTCGTGCATAAAGATAAATGAATGATCTTATTTTATGGATATATAAGTAAATTCTTGAAGTTGTGTTGAATTCTCATGTTGTATGTGCACTTCGATTGATTTGGTATTTTTACCATGTTTTGAGAAACAGAATGCATTCTATTGAGCCGTCATCTCACCCCAATTGACATTTCTTGCAGATATTAAAGAATGTGGAAGTGGAAACTAAGAAGTTAGTTATTTTGTTGATTGTGTGCATATATCTTGTAATTGATTGACGTGTAATTGTTTGTTAAGAATATTGTTAGAAATGTTTTAAAAAAATTATTTTTGTAAATAAGTTTAATTGTGCTTGGTGAAATAAAATAAACATAATAAAATAAAATGATGTATGCATAAGTCTTGTTCCGACCGTAACGCTTCGATTTCGGACCTCCATCTAGGTTTGACCCTAGTCCGGAACTCGAGGTGTTACAACCTTGGTATAGTTACCTTTCCTTAGCGTATCGAAAAATGCTTTGCATTTATCCGACGACCTTGCTATGAATCTTCCCATGGAAGCTAATATTCCATTTAGCTTTTGTACTCCTTTTAAAGTTTGTGGAGATGTCATCTCCATTATTGCTCTGACCTTTTCGGGGTCTACTTCTATTCCTCGCTTAGTACCAAGTATCCCAAGAATTTTCCTGAGGTTACTCCGAATGCGCATTTCTCCGGGTTCACCTTCATGTGGAAATTTCTCATGGCATCGAATATTTCCCTTAGGTCTGACAGGTGGTTTTTTGCTTCTTTTCTCTTGACGAGCATATCGTCCACCTAGACCTCCAGTATCTTGCCTATCCATGGCTTAAAGATTTTGTCTACTAATCGTTGGTTTTTTTCCCCCGCGTTCTTTAGTCCAAAAGGCATCCTTGTATAGCAATACAAGCCTCGTGGGGTAAAGAACGCAGTATGCTCCTGATCTTCTTCTGCAAGGGCTATTTGGTTGTAGCCTGAGTATCCATCCATGAAGGATAGCCTCTGGTGGCCTTCGGTTGCATTGACCAGTTGGTCGATGTTTGGCAGTGGGTAGCTGTCCTTTGGGCACGCTTTGTTGAGATTGCTAAAGTCAATGCAAATGCGCACGCCTACGTTCTTTTTTGGTACGATGACCATGTTAGATATCCACGTAGGATATTTGACTTCTCATATGAATCCTGCTGCAAGTAGCTTTTGCAACTCCTTTTCTACCGCTTCATGATAGATGTCTGCCACCTTGCGGATGCGTTGCTTGAATGGTGGCACTTCCGGTTTGAGCCAAAGATGGTGTGAGACCAAAGTCGGGTCAATTCCTAGCATATCTTCCATTGACCATGCGAAGACGTCTGCGTATTCTCTTAGTAACCTTTGTAGTTGCATCTCCTCTTCCTCTTCAAGTAAGGTTCCAATGTTGAGCATTTTTGGTTCTGTCTCCGTTCCTATGTTGGTTTTTTTCGTTGGTTCCACCGGTGATATAGGTTTGTTGTTGAGGTCGTTGAGGAGTGCTTTTCTGTAATTGTCATTTGGCGGAGACGTCTTCCCTTGGAGTGGCGGAGGTGCTTGTTTCTGGAACTGAGATGGCTTCGGGTACTGAGAAGGCTCCGTACTTCACCTCCTTAATGTTTGCTTTGCGTCTTTTTCTTTCGTGATGCTGGGCAGCGACTCTTTCTTCGTTGAGTCTGACCTATGCTAGGTTGCATAGCCTTGCGTCTTGCTGGTTACCTTTAATTTCTATTTCACCCATGGGTGTAAGAAATCGTAGGTATTGATGATATGTCGAAGCCGTTCCACGTAATCTATGGACCCATAGCCTGCCCATGATTACATTGTATGTCGAAGGTGCTTCCACCATGCAGAACCGTATATTGGTTACTAAGGGCCCTGCATGTACTTGAAAGACAATTTATCCCTTTGGTCTAGAGACTGCTCCATTAAAACCGTATATTGTGCAAGTAGAAGAATCCATCTGCTCCGCTGTCATACCCATGTGTAGGTAGGGTTCGTAAAACAGTACATTTAACGAACTTCCCCCGTCAACAAGGACCTTCGTAACGTTCCATCCGTGTATTGGAAGAGTGATCACTAGTGGATCGTTCTGCATTTTGACCTCCTGGTTGACGTCTTTTGTTGAGAATGTTAATGGCGTGGCCATCCATTCTTCCCAAGTGCTAGTAGGTAGTCCACTTAGCTTGAACACCTCGTGGGCTTCTAGCTTTTTTTTTTCCTGTTTCGAGCTAACTCGAGGATATCTCCGAGCAGTTCTTCTTGACCTCCGCTGGAAAAGGTGATCATGTTGATGTATTTTCCGTCCTGAGGTAATTCTACCCTTTTCTTTGGGGTCTCCTCAGCTTCAGCTGGCTGTAGTTGTACGTACTCCATGAATTTGCCTTCGTCTATGAATCTCAGGATCACGTTTCGTATGTGGTAGCATGCATCAGTTGTATGCCCGTAGTATTGGTGGTAAGCACAATACTCCTTGGCCTCCTTCGTTTTTTATGGCTTCCTTCCCCTAGTATTAGGGTAACGAATGCCCGACTTTTCTCCCTCCTTGCTGAGAATGTGGGAGAACGTTATATTCAGCTTCGTGTAGATTTTATCTACGAATTCTTCTCTTCCTTGCCTCTTTTGCCATCTCCGTATTTGGATAGTCTGTCCCGAGAGCTGGTCCTGCCCCCGGCTTCGTTTTGTCGCTTAGGTATCTCCGGAATTGGTTCCAGAGAGTTGGTGCGTTGTGGAGATGCTGTCGCTTTTGCTTGTGCCCTGGGGTTGTCCTTCTGGATTTCTTCGAGTCTGATGTAGCGGTCTTGGATAACCCTGAGATCTCCTTCGGAATCTAGGGCTCTGTTGTGAATCTCCACGAAGATGGCTGAGGTTCTATCAAGTCCATACTTATAGCAGTTAATGCTAATTTCTGGATTGACCTTTCCAATTGCTTGGCACGTCTTTTGACACCTGTCTGTGTACTGCATCAGTGTTTCCGGGGGTCCGATAGCTGAAGCAAATAGCCTATCTAGCCTTGCCTTTATTGATTTTTTGTACATGTATGTCTCCAAAAACACCATAGACAATTGCTCAAAAGAGTCAATTGAGTTTGCTGGTAAATTGTCATACCAGGTTAGTGAGGATCCCGTTAAGCTTGCAGGGAAGTACCTACAAAGTACTACCTCATCTCTTTCCCAATGGGCAAGGACACGAGTGTAATACCGTAGGTGGGCTGTGGGATCTGAGGTACCGTTGTATGCTTGGAACGTAGGTACCAGGCATTTCGGAGGGATGGGTTCCCTCAAAATACGGAAAGACAATGGGGATGTGGTTTCCTCTTGAAGAACTTATTCTAACCTTGCACCTGCGTGGCCAGTTTTTAGTTCTTGTATTTCCTTCCGCATTCTCTCCATCTGCTCCATAACCATGTTCACATTGTGAGCGTCTTTGGAAAATGCTTCGTCGTAGTAGGATTGATAGGGCTTGTATGTTGAATCCGTCTCGTGTGGATCCTGGTGCGCTCTCCTGGATCCCCTAGGTTGATTGGCCTTTGGTGGGTTGAGATCCACCCTGCGTCTTCCTGAGATAGCTCCGTTTTTACGCCTCTTTGGTGAAGGGTGAGCTTGGGAGCCTTTGATCTGTATGTCCAGTATACCTTTGAGGTTCTGGTTCTCTTGGGACATCTCATGCCTTGCATCCTCATTCTCCTTGTTACGGAGTAGCAAGGCTGCTATTTGTGCCGCCATTTGGTCTTCGTTGTGAATTCCACCACCCTAAGGAGTGCTATTAGCCGGATCCTCAGAGTTATCCGCTCCTTCTATAACTGGTGCATCTGGGTCTATCTGGA
Organism: Papaver somniferum; assembly: GCF_003573695.1. Taxonomy (NCBI): domain Eukaryota; kingdom Viridiplantae; phylum Streptophyta; class Magnoliopsida; order Ranunculales; family Papaveraceae; genus Papaver; species Papaver somniferum. The sequence goes on along the minus strand of NC_039366.1, from coordinate 111,807,074 downwards.
TTGGAGTTAGGTTTCCCAACCCTCGTCCCGCCGGAACTAAGGTTCTGGGTAACCCTGCGTTGGCCGCAGATGGCTGCGTAGTGGTGGGATGCTCTGGTAACGGCATGTCGTAAAGCGGTTGAGCTCCCGATGTTTGCCCCATCCCTTCAGCAGGAACAAGTGATTTATTATCAATCGTTCTTCTTGCTATTTCTCTTTGTCCGTCCTCTGCTTCGGTTCTTTGATTCTCTTGAGACGGCTTTTGAGATCTCCCTCTGGTAAGTGATGGTCGTGAGCTTGTTGGTACATCATTTGGTGTGTGCATGCCTTCGGTTTTGCTATCCTGCGGTCACAGAAAGTCGACAAAATATGCTACTTGGGTGCCTCCGTTAAAAGTAGCAATTAATGCTCTGACACAGAAGACGGGTGAGCTTTTTCAGAAAAAAGACTGAAATAATGTCTTTTAAAGACAGGTATTAAATGCTTATGACACCCTTGGAAAAAATAACCTTAAACGTTGAAAACCAATTAAAAAGGGGTGTCAGATTTTCGCAAAAAATAAGGTTATTAAATGCTTGAGAAGATCTTTCTTCCTTAAAATCTTCACTGAGATTCCTCTGTCAGTCAAAGGTTCTCAGATCTAAAAGATGCTTTGTTAGAAAAGGTTGTTTTAGTATTAAAGAAAGATTTTAACGTTTTGTGAATACGTTTTTGAGAAAATTTTTGTAGATCTGTAACAAGGTACGTCTTTAGAGGCTATGAACTCAAAGAACATACACCAATAACGGATGAAGATATCACTAGAAAGTGAGATTCATCGTTTTGGAACACAGATCCCTTCGTTTCAGAAGATACATAAGTTAAAGATAAAACTATGTCTAAACTCAAGCTTGTGAGAAAAACACGGTGGACGCCAAACTGTGACTACTCGTTTTCCCACAGTCTACGTAATGTATACAACTCAGAGAATCATATACTACGTAGTATTGATACTTCTGTTGAACTGATAATGCTAAGTAATAAAAGGTATTCAAGATCACAATAATAACAAAGAACACAAATATAATGTAAGAGCTTATAAATTATCATGAGACACAAAAGATTACGTGGTTCGACTTTCGTCTACGTCCACGGGGTAATGAGTGATTGTTTTGTATTAAGTATGGTGGTTACAAAGATCTTAAATGCTTCCCAAAGTAATAGAGAGAACTCAAGTTGAAGAAAACTTAAGTTCTAAACATTAAAGAGGTATAATATTAAGACTAGATCTTCTCTCCTAGATATTGAATGCCCTTAGTTTGTTGGTGAGGCTTGGTATTTATAGCCCCTTCTGCTCCAGGTATATCTTTGCTTCCTTTGGGTCCATCGTCTGCTGATATACCTTTCGTACAAATGGTACCTTCGTTCGCCGCTTGCCTTATCCAGTCGAACCTTGCCATCTCAGCTGACCCATGTTCATTCGGGAACTCCCCAACCTTAGTATAGGTTTTACCTTCGTTCACCGCCAGCTTCTGCCAATCGGGTTCTGCCACATAGTCTCTCTCCACGTGATCTGATTATGCATGTAGATAAGAGATTTGTGCATTTAATGCCGATTAGATATCTCATCTACCTTTGTCCCTTCGCCAGCTGCCTCCTTGTAGACTAGGCTTTTACTCTTCTCATCTCAACCGCCGAGGCATCCTTTCTTGGGACGGGATAAAGTAGATCTGCGAAGGTATACTTTGTTACTCAGGCTTCTCTGTATAGCGAGGGATACACAATTAATCTTGTATGCGGCCACTAAGATCGTGACACGTGCTCCTCAGAATATTGATATTCACACTTCTTTAATATCTTCGGATAATAAAAACTCATATACTCAACTTCTTTGACTTTATTCTCTACTTTTATTTTAGGAGTACAAATTTCCACTAAACATTAATCTTGAACTGAAATATCCCTACCAAGAATGAAGTGTATCTAGATTTTGGTATTCATCTGATTCGATTAGCTCTAGTAAAAAAATATTATTTTAGTTTGTTTTGTTAGTTTCACTGATTAATCTAATTCAATGTATTGGATATAAGTATTGGAACTTCAATTTAGCATGCTTAGATAAAATCGGTGGGAATGTCAGATACTAATTTGTTTGGGGGTAACAAAAAACATTTTAAAACTTAAGTAAAATAACTTTGCATTTTATATATAAACATCTACTTGCGGTTCTAGTTCCAATAAGCTACCATTAGCATAATCTTTTGAGCTAATTATCAATTCAACAAGAGCCAAATGAGCTTGATTATTTATTTCCTTCCACAAGTTCCATATGATAGAAAAAGGAGGAGTTTGGATGATGGGATATTTACGCTCTTTACTCTTAGGAAAAAGCCAGGTACATAAGCAACATGAATTAAATGAGGCATCACCCAAATAAGACTGTATTCAAGAGCATATAAAAATTAGTGTCTTCATTCGTTACACATAACTAACAAAGATTGACGCATGCTTTCCATTTATGTGTATGAAGCTTGTCTTGCGTGAGAACTCCTCCATCCACATGTGGAATTCAGGTTTCTAATGGATCCAATAAGATATCATTTGGTTGATCTTTTGAACTAATTATTTTACAAGAGGCAAAGACTAGCTGTTAAAAGCTCGTTTATTCATTTTCTTTCTTAGATTCCATACAATATATAGCACCTAGAAGATCTTTGATAACAATAGATTTACGAGTCTTCTTCTTAGGGAAAGGACTGAAAATGCGGGGGTCTAACAACCACACCCAACAATTCGTTTGGCAATCTGAGAGGACTTACTCTAATACACTTTCTAGAGAATCAACTAGACAGTCAGACTCAATCTAAATTAAGTATATCAAAGAGTTTAATATCTCTAACTCTTAATTCAATCCGTAATCAGCTAATAGAAATCTGCGAGCCTGATTGAATATAAGAGGAATTACTTGAACGGTACCAAAGACCAATGTTCAAGTGTCAATCAATGTAAATCAACAACCAAAGGTTGGATATTCTAATTGATTGATCTTAACGTACAACCTGTGATATTTCAATTATGTAACAAAATATAATGCGGAAAAGAAATAACACAGACACCAGAATTTTGTTAACGAGGAAACCGCAAATGCAGAAAAACCCCGGGACCTAGTCTAGATTGACCACAACACTGTATTAAGCCGCTACAGACACTAGCCTACTACCAATTAACTTCGGACTGGACTGTAGTTGAACCCTAATCAATCTCACACAAGGTACAGTTGCGCTCCTTACATCTCTGATCCCAGCATAATACTACGCACTTGATTCCCTTAGCTGATCTCACTCAGAACTAAGAGTTACTACGACCCAAAGTTAAAATCTTGATAAACAAATCTGTCTCACACAGAAAAGTCTATAGGATTGAATAAATCTGTCTCCCACAGAAATACCCAAGAGTTTTTGTTCCGTCTTTTGATAAATCAAGGTGAACAGGAACCAATTGATAAACCAGACTTATATTCCCGAAGAACAACCTAGTATTAACACTCACCTCACAATAAACTTAATCGACTAGCGAAACAAGTTATTGTGGAATCACAAACGATGAGACGAAGTTTGTTTGTGATTACTTTTCTATCTTGCCTATCGGAGATATAAAATCTCAAGCCAATTATTTCAATTGCACTCAACACGATAGAAACAACAAGATCAGATCACGCAACTACAAAGATAATAGTTGGGTCTGGGTTCTCAATCCCAATGAAGTCTTTAAGTCGTTAACCTACAGGGTCTCGAGAAGAAACCTAAGGTTAAAGGAGAATCGACTCTAGTTATGCAACTAGTAACACACAAGAGGTGTGGGGATTAGGTTTCCCAGTTGCTAGAGTTCTCCTTTATATATTTTTTAATTCAGGGTTTGCAATACAAGTTACCTTGGTAACAAAGCATTCAATATTCACCGTTAGATGAAAAACCTGATTCAACCAAGCTAATATCTTTCAACCGTTAGATCTAACTTATCTTGTTACACACAAATGAAATGTACCCTCATTTAGGTTTATGTAGCCGTACCTAAACGTGTACACCATGTTGGTTCATAAATAGTTAACCGAGGTTAGCCATATGATTACTCTCATATCAACCTTATTCATCTTAACCATAACTAGTTCAAATCACTCAAATAAAACTAGTTAAAGAGTTGTTCAATTGTTTAGAAAACACAATTGAAATCAAGTCGGTTTGATTCACTTGAATCAATCATGAACATTATAGCCACGGTTTGCAAAGATTGCATTCCTTAAGATTTAAATGTTTAAGTTCATGGACTTGACCGATTTGACAAAGTAACCAGCTTAAGTATGTGTACGGGTATGCGTACTTAAGCAACCGGATTTGAGTTTGTAAAGTTTCCAGACTCAACAGAAATTTCCGGTTCAAAAACTACCGCCAGTATGCGTACGGGTACGCATACTTAAGATGACTAGTTAGGAGTTTTGCCACAACCAAACTCAGCAGAAATTCTCGGTTCGAGAACTTCCGCCAGCATGCGTACGGGTACGCATACTTAACCTGTCTCCTTCACCAATTCTGTATACACACATATACGGAATTGGTGAAGGAGACACTAATGTGCTTATGGACTTATACACTAATGTGCGAACACACTATATATGCTTATGTCCAAAGATGGTTACATCATCAACTCTTTATTTCAATCATTGAAACATTCTTCTATAATGTCAATAGCCGTTTTCACACACTATTAGCATCAAAACAATTTTCAAGATATTGAAATAATCATTATTGAAACCTTCCAAGTCTTACACCAAATGATTGTATCACACAAACCATGTAAGATGTTACTTGGAAATTTTCTAATGATATAAGATGAACTTGGTCGAAGCGAAAGCTTACCAACACATATTTCGAGAAATATGTAAGCGAGATATACTCAGCTCGAATCTCTAATGTGTATAGAGAAAACTTTATTGTAACACGACTTATGTTTCTATATAGGATATAGTAGAAATAGACTTTCCAAGTGATAGATAAGTTCAAGTCTCCACATACCTTTTGTCTAAGAAGTTCCACAAGCTCCCCTTAGTAGTTCTTCGTCTTCAAGATATGAAAGTCGAGAGATTTAAGCTCAACTACACTATCTATGTCCTAGTCCGAGACATCTACAAATAGGCTAGAAATCAAGACTTATAGTTTTGATCACTAACATTGACAAACATGCTTGAGATAGCAACGCATGCGAGTTTGACCGAGCAATGCTCTAACAATCTCCCCCTTTGTCAATTTTAGTGACAAAACTAAAAATACATATGGATTACAAAAAAGATAAAAAATAAGCTTCTTATCCACATGCTTGATCTCCTTGGCATCTTCAACGCGACTCGAAATCTTCGGCACTTCCAAGTACTCCATGATCCTAAAGGTTGTAAGTTCAGCATCACAGTTGTTGAAGATCCGTAGCTATAACAATGAGAAAATAAAATGCTCTCAATCATTGTTATACAGTGTCATAGTATTATTATACATCATCAAAGTTCAATTGTATCACAACTTTGACAACAACACTATGGTTATATGCATCACTCCCCCTTAGTCAATACATATCTCAACATGAAAACCACTCCCCCTTACATAATGATCCGTAAACCATATGTATTTGTAGTGTGAACTACACATTAATTCTCCCCCTTTTTGTCAACAAAATTGGCAAAGGTACGAAAATTAGTGGGATCCTAGTGAAATTTCCACGGAGATACATCATGACCAAAAGGTGTATTAACATACCAACAAATTTAGATGCAATCATAAAACCGAAGTTAAATGCATTCATCAAGGAGTTAATGAAGATACAAGATAACCCCTTAGAATTCCACAGCCGCACTCCCCACAAAGATTTGGAAATTAAGCACAAGTTCAAAATGAACTCTCCCCTATAAAATGTCATCCTCGAATGAACAACAAAGGCGACCTTACTTTCAAAACAAACGAAAGATTTCATTTGGACAAATAAATCACATGAAAACATGAATTTGTATCCACAAAATTCAATTGAAATAACCACAAGAGAACCCATAGTTAGTTCAATCGAAAAATAACAACCAAATTGATCACAAGAAAACCCATGATTAATTCAATTGGAATACACAACCAGATTAACCACAAAAAACGATCAATTTAATTGGTCATGCTCGACATAAGCGAAGTTACGAAGCAACAACTAAAATAACCAAAAGAGTGATTAATTTAGTTGAACATGTTCGACATAGGGAACCTCACGGAGCAACAACTAAGTTAATCATAAGAGAATAATCAACTCAGTCGATTGTTCTCAACATAAGAAATCTTATGGAACAACACAGTATATGCACAAAGATTGTGGATCGGAGATCGACCAAATACTGCGGAATAGACAAGGATTCATTCTATTTTTCATCACTATTTGCACAATGACATATAATAAACTTAATCCTTGTAAACAAAAGTTTTATCCTTTCTTTTTATCAAAAACATGACATAAAAGGCTTTAACTTTTTTAATGTCAAAAGTTCATTCTATCTTCCATCAATACATTCATATCGACATAATAGAGATAACTTTTGAACAAGTATGGGACAGTCACAGGTTCACGGACGTAAACAACATATCCCATAACAATTTGCAATATATAAAATCATAAAGATTAAAATTGCAAAAATTATCTTCCAAAAAATACTTTAGAATTTAAATAAATAAATCTAAAAACAATGAAGATGAAAATCGTAGGACATAGCTATGTGTACTCACAATAATGGATATTCCAAACCCTAGTTATTCTTCAAAAAAACAAAAAGAAGATTTACTAGACAAAAAAAAAAATCAGACAAGATCAGCAACCATGGAACGGACAAGGGCGAGTTCATCAGTTGCTTTCTTTAGCTCATCCTTCAAAAAACACTAGATTCTTTGATGCAATCTCGAGATGTTCACGCACGACCTCAAAGTCTTGAAGAAGATTTCCAACCAATTGAACAGATATCTGGATTGGAAGATGTTTTTCATGATCAATTGATTTATAGCAAATAACAGGAATGGGATCATCATCAAGTTCAAAAGTCATCTCATCAAAGTTGTCTTCCTTTTTGCTTCCTTCCATCATGCACTTGCTCAACCAATCTTAGTAGAACTCTTGGCGTTACCGTACCAGTATACGTGTATCATAAACTTGATACATATTTAAAGGAAAAATTCCACAAGAGAAACTAGGGTTTCTTGTATACGTTTGGTAACGGCCCGGTGCGCATAAGTACATGGTTAAGACCCATGGAGAGGTCGATTAACAGATGGAGTAATCAAATTAAGAGAATGACAGTTTTCATTGAAACAGGGTGACTCGACTATCATTCTAGGAAGAAGAACTAGTGCATCTTAAGAAGGCATTAAAACCGATTTAAGTAACTACAGAAAAAAATAATATTATCATCACAGTACAACACAGACCATTTGTCAAGAAGAAGATCTTCATTGAGAGTTATGTGTATCTTCTCATTGGTCTATAGAGAGGATACACATAAGCGAATAGTCAAGTTGTATTTTGATGAACATGAAGTTCATCAGAGGTGTTTACACACTCCTTTTTACTCTCCTCCCTTATACTATAATTAATAGGAAAAAGACAAGAGTTACCTGGATCAGCTGCTTTCCTTTCCTTCTTGATCTTGCGCTTGAGACCGTTGATAGTGGTCTTGAGTTACGAGACAAGATTATTAATATGAGTGTAATTATGGACACTTATTTCAGAGGCAAGATCATTGTTGAGCAAAAGAGAGGGTTTTGAAGAAGTTTTCTTTCTTCGACATCTTTTCCTTCTTACAGGATTTTCAGATTTATCAGTCATCCATATAACCTTGTTCCTTTTCCCATTGTAAGTGGAGGAACAATTATATTTATCCTCAAGAACTGGTCCATTGGGACATTTTTCTTGATTGTGGAATGAGTTTCTACCTGAACACTGAGGAACTGGTTTGACTACTTCTTTGGATATCCATATGATAATGTTGTGAAGTTTTTCATTCCTTAGACGAAGATAACATCTTTTTTCGATGTGACCTTTTTTACCGCAATAAAAGTAGTTGATTGGACGATTTATATCTGTTCTCAACTGAGTTGTTCTTGTAGGCTCACGTTCTTGACTTTCAGATACATCTACGGCATGAAGAAGGTTTTTATCCTTGACAAAACACATCTTACCACTACTTGGAGCTTCTATTCCTTTATAGCCCATACTACGTGTATCACGATGTTCTTTACATGCTCCAAGCATAGAGGTAGTTTTGTAGAGCTAAAATTAATTTTTTTCAAATTTTCTTCTAAGGCCTTGACCTTCTTATGAGCCGTACTCAGATTAGTCTCCAATTGTATTTCTATCATGATAAATGCCTTTTCTCTGATGTTAAAACACTCTTGTTGGGAGACAAAACTTGCATTGATTTCTGCTAGTCTTTCTTCCAACATAATGAGATTTTGACGAAGACCATCACATTCAGAATTCTTTGAACACATGTCTTTGTTACTATCTTTAAGAGCATCTTGTAATAAGCTATCATATCCCTTAAAGAGTTTTCTTAATTTTCGGTTTTCAACACAGAGAGGAATTAAAAATTTAGTCAAGCAGGATGTTGACTTATTTTTCTTCAGGAGATGATCAAAGAGAATAATGTATTGAGAGACTTCTTCTTCGACACTTTGTCCTTCTTCTGAGTCACTTTCATCAGAAAGATCATTTAACTTTTCATCAAGACTGGCTTCCCAGTTAAATGTGAATTTAGAAGAAGATGCAGAAATTGCATTCTCAATGGAGACAGGACAATTAACCAAGTTGGAATGTCCAGGAACTGGTGGCGTAAGTCCAGAGATCTTTTTATCCATATCAGATCGCTACAAACACAGACTTATGAGGTCTTTAATGTGTTTGCCTGCTCTGATACCAATTCAAAATACGGGGGTCTAACAACCACACCCAACAATTCGTTTGGAAATCTGGGAGGACTTACTCCAGTACACTTTCTAGAGAATCAACTAGACAGTCAGACTCAATCTTGATTAAAGTATATCAAAGAGTTTAATATCTCCAACTCTTAATTCAATCCGCAATCAGCAAACAGAAATCTGCGATCCTGATTGAAGATAAGAGGAATTACTTGAACGGTACCAAAGACCAATGTTCAAGTGTCAATCAATGTAAATCAACAACCAAAGGTTGGATATTCTAATTGATTGATCTTAATGCACAATCTGTGATATTTCAATTATATAACAAAATATAATGCGGAAAAGAAATAATACAGACACCAGAATTTTGTTAACGAGGAAACCGCAAATGCAGAAAAACCCCAGGACCTAGTCCATATTGAACACCGCACTGTATTAAGCCGCTACAGACACTAGCCTACTACTAATTAACTTCGGACTGGACTGTAGTTGAACCCTAATCAATCTCACACTAATTCAAGGTACAGTTGCGCTCCTTACGTTTCTGATCCCAGCAGGATACTACGCACTTGATTCCCTTAGCTGATCTCACCCACAAATAAGAGTTGCTACGACCCAAAGTCGAAGACTTGATAGAGAAATTTGTCTCACACAGAAAAGTCTACAGGATTGAATAAATATGTCTCCCACAGAAATACCCAAGAGTTTTTGCTCCATCTTTTGATAAATCAAGGTGAACAGGAACCAATTGATAAACTGGACTTATAATCCCAAAGAACAACCTAGTATTATCAATCACCTCACAATATACTTAATCGACTAGCGAAACAAGTTATTATGGAATCACAAACGAGGAGACGAAGTTTGTTTGTGATTACTTTTCTATCTTGCCTATCGGAGATATAAAATCTCGAGCCAATTATTTCAATTGCACTCAACACGTATATCTCGCGCTAATTATTTCAATTGCACTCAACACGATAAAAACAACAAGATCAGATCACGCAACTACGAAGATAATAGTTGGGTCTGGCTTCACAATCTCAATGAAGTCTTGAAGTCGTTAACCTACAAGGTCTTGAGAAGAAACCTAAGGTTAAAGGAGAATCGACTCTAGTTATGCAACTAGTAACACACAGGAGGTATGGGGATTAGGTTTCCCAATTGCTAGAGTTCTCCTTTATATAGTTTTCAAATCAGGGTTTGCAATCCAAGTTACCTTGGTAACAAAGCATTCAATATTCACCGTTAGATGAAAAACCTTCAACCAAGCTAATATCTTTCAACCGTTATATCGAACTTAGCTTGTTACACACAAATGAAATGTACCGTCATTTAGGTTTATGTAGCCGTACCTAAACGTGTACACCATGTTGGTTCATAAATAGTTAACTGAGGTTAGCCATATGATTACTCTCATATCAACCTTATTCATCTTAACCATAACTAGTTCAAATGACTCAAATGAAATTAGTTAAAGATTTGTTCAATTGTTTAGAAAACATAATTGAAATCAAATCGGATTGATTCACTTGAATCAATCATGAACGTTATAGCCACGACTTGCAAAGATTGCATTCCTTATGATTTAAATGTTTAAGTTCATGGACTTGATTGATTTGACAAAGTAACCAGCTTAAGTATGCGTACTTAAGCAACCAGATTTGAGTTTGTAAAGTTTCTAAAATCAGCAGAAATTCTCGGTTCAAAAACTTCCGCCAGTATGCGTACGGGTAAGCATAATTAAGGTGACTTGTTAAGAGTTTTGCCAAAACCAAACTCAGCAGAAATTCTCGGTTCGAGAACTTCCGCCAGTATGCGTACGGGTACGCATACTTAACCTGTCTCCTTCACCAATTCCGTATACACACATATGCACACTCTTGGCTCCGGTTTATGGACTTATACACTAATGTGCGAACACACTATATATGCTTATATCCAAAGATGGTTACATCATCAACTCTTTATTTTAATCGTTGAAACATTCTTTTATAATGTCAATAGCCGTTTTCACACACTATTAGCATCAATTTTTTTTTCGAGATATTGAAACCTTCCAAGTCTTACACCAAATGATTGTATCACACAAACCATGTAAGATGTTACTCGACAATTTTCTCATGATATAAGATGAACTTGGTCGAAGCGAAAACTTACCAACACATATTTCGAGAAATATGTAAGCGAGATATACTCAGCTCGAAATATCAAATGTGTATAGAAAAAAATATATCGTAACACGACTAATGTCTCAATATAGGAGATAGTAGAAATAGACTTTCCAAGTGATAGATAAGTTCAAGTATCCACATACCTTTTGTCGAAGAAGTTCCACAAGCTCCCCTTAGTAGTTCTTCGTCTTCAAGAGATGAACGTCGAGAGATTTAAGCTCAACTACACTATCTATGTCCTAGTCTGAGACATCTACAAATAGGCTAGAAATAAAGACTTATAGTTTTGATCACTAACATTGACAAACATGCTTGAGATTGCAACGCATGCGAGTTTGACCGAGCAATGCTCTAACAAGGACAACTACGTAGACCAACGTGAACTGAATGAGAAATCACCCTATTAAGACCGATCTCTGAAATTATTCCAAATGTAGCTCAAAATTGAACAATATATGAGCATACGAGAAGAAATATTTTACAAACTGTCTCGGGCGTTGGACCAGTAAGATCATTTGATCAGGTTCATCTGGTCCAACCCTGGGTCATTGAGTTGATTACTAAAATGTACTCATGTTGGGGTAAAAAAATAAATAATCGGTGTTTGATTGCGCATCAAAACGTGTTTTTAATTTCTAACGGTTTCCTTGATATTTGGTCCTTAATCCTAATTAAACATAAACCATTATCTTCTTCTAAGTTGGATAAGAAAATTGAATACAACAGCTTCCTTTGACGCACAACCTGTCTATATTTCTCCCTCTCGATCTTTCAGTTTTTTCCTTCTTTCATAATTTTTTTTAAATAATGGTCCCGTATAGAACTATAGATCTATTTTCTCTATCTCTTGCCATCTCTCTATTTTTTTTCCGTGTTCGATTCGAGCTACGAGTTATGAAATTTCGGGTCAAACGGTTTAAAATCTTTATGGGTCGTTTGGTTCACTGGTTGAAACGTCCGGCTCTTCCATTTTAGAGAGTTTTTTTTATAAAATTGTCGAGTCGATATTATATCGGACCAGATTTGTCATCGGTTCACGGTTTTCCAGGGTGGATCAGCTGGTCAGATTTTCAAAATAATGATGAGAAGCCATTTCAATATACGTAGAGGTAAAAATGATTGACCCAATACGTTTACAAAACTTGTCTTGCATGAGAAATTTTTTCCTTAGAAGACACCAACATGAATAAACTGACCATAGAAAGCAAGTATTTCGACTATAGCGTTTTGGGATACACAAAAGTTTGATCTTCATCAGACGTATTGTTAAGAAAAAGTTAATTATAAAACTTCTTCACCGAGAAATCTCCAAGCTATTGCAAATCCATGCATATTCTAGAATCATAATTACTATTAGGAGACAAGTTGTTGACATCAATAAGGTGCAAAATAACATCAATGTCATTGATAACGTTGTCGTGAACTCTTCGAGTGTTTCGAAATTCCCTCCGAAATACGCTATTGAACATTTGATCCATAATAGAAGTTTGAGATAAAACATTATACACGACTGGAAATTGCAGAGCAAGAAACCTTTGTCGAACCTAAATATCATTTCAAAAACTTATTGATTATTGTTCCCTAATACGAGCTTGCAATTTGAACTTTTGGGCAATAAGTTGTTTCCAAATCACTTCGACATTCATCAAGTGTGAGTGCTTTATACTTCGCCCTCGTAACTTTTCTGGTTTCACTCGGTGATCCTAATCAACCAAATAATACTTCTTGTTGTCAGGTCCGTGAAGTTTCGAAAACCGAAAGGAAGTAAATAGGAGGAGCAAAGAGAAAATAATTGGCCAAAGTTAGTATACTTCCTTCTGAACGTGGTTTGGCTTCCGGATAACAAGACGAGTTTCAAATCTTTCGTCCACTTTGATCCATCACAGGTTAGACCTATACGCCTACTGCTCTCCAAACGGAAGACCTAAATAATTGGTGGGTGAATTTTGAATTTTTTTAACCCAAACAAACAACTAATGACTCCAAATTCTACACCTCTGCAATGGGCATGGTCGTCTTACCTGTTTGGGGTGTTCTAGGTGAACCCAAATTTTGAGGCTTTTTTATGAATTATTAAATCAGGGCCAGAATTAGGATTTTTTATTATAAGAACACAAAAATTTATATATTTAACGCGATAACTTGGGTGTTATAGGAATATCTACGCGGTCTAATAGATTCTCAAATCCATTTATATTTATTTTGCTAGAGCAAGTCTCGTGGTGGAATCCGACCTATTTCAAGCTTGGAAAAAGTGTGGAATGTCAAGTCTAATGGATTCAAAGTTGGTGTCATCCATACCTTTTTCAAGCCATGTTCCATGGTTTTGTGGAATCCAAAGAAATGGTAATCCGATTAGTGTTAAACGCTACTAAAAAATGAAAAATGCTATTCTGAATGACGTTAAACGCCATTCAGAATAGCGTAAATCAAGCGCAGAAAAGGTATTCTTGATCTCAGTCATGCAATATTTTAATCAAGTACCATTGACCAAGTTAAACGCTATTTGGATTAGCGTTTATATGATTCCATCTTAAAATTTGAGCTTTCCTGGACAATTGGAATGCTGAGCTAAAATACCGATAGTGGAATTCTTCCCCATAAGACCTTTAGTAAGATAATTTCATTTTTATAATGTTGTACCCTCGAAATGGAATTAGTTTCCAACACAATGGTTTCCTGGGTGTACGAATATACCTCAAGAGGTAGCGAAATCCAAGGTTTGAAAAACGGGTCACACCTCAGGTCACGACGACTGGATGTGACTGTTATACCGCGCTTTGTCGGGTGTGAACACGTTTCGGGCAAAAAACATGTTATTTAGGAAAAAACGCGTTTTTTATATGTTATTTTAAAATAACGGGAGTTATAACAGTTAAATAGAAAATAAAAAAGAATTATGATCTGAAATTCATATCTAACGGTTATAACGTGCGTGAAAACAGTTATAACGGGTCTAATAATGCTGTTACGATATTTTTTATATATTGTTATTTTATTCTTTTATTTTCAAAAAATTTATTGTAATTTTTTAATTTTTAATTTAAAAAATTGTAAAAAAATATTTTTAAATTCTTTTTCTATAAAAACGGTTATAAGTATAACTGACGTGAAAACGGAAAAAAATGGTCTAAAAAACTTGCTTTAAAATGTTATTTAGAAGCAAAAAACGTAAAATTCAATTTTAGAAAAACAGTTATAATTTGTGTGAAAACGGAAAAACAGTCCTAAAAAACTACAGTTATTTCCTATTTATCGGCTTTATATATGCACGGGGTTCGGGGACCTTCACGGCCACGGTATATGGGTGTGACCGTTATAACGACTGTTTTTTCAGAAAAAACAGGTGTTTTTCAAAGGGAAAATAATCGTTTGGTCCTTTTTTAGGTGGGCCCATGTCAGTTTAGTCCTTTGGTCAAACACCTTTACTGTTTGGTCCATAATTATTTAAAAATATTAAACGAACAAAAGTACCCTTCCAGGTTAATTTCTACTTATTTTTTGTAGCAGTTCATTCGTGAAAATGAACTCCTGTTAATTTCTACTTATTTTTTCAGAAATCACCTAAAAACGAGAGTTCATTCCAGAAATGAATTCCATATAAAAACCTAAGAAAACCAGAGTTCATTCCAGAAATGAACTCCATATAAAAACCTAAGAAAACAGAGTTCATTTCAGAAATGAACTCCATATAAAACATAAAAAACCCAGAGTTCATTCCAGAAATGAACTCCATATAAAACATAAAAAAACCAGAGTTCATTCCAGAAATGAACTCATATAAAAAACCTAAAAAACTAGAGTTCATTCCCAGAAATGAACTCCATATAATCACCTAAAAAAACAGAGTTCATTCCAGAAATGAACTCCATATAATCATCTAAAAAAACAGAGTTCATTCCAGAAATGAACTCCATATAAAAACCTAAAAAAACATAGTTCATTCTTTACATGAACACACACAAAAAAATCCATACAAATCAGAGTTCATTCGTAGAAATGAACTGCAGTAGCATCATATTCATCATCTTCGTTGTCTTCAAACAACAGCAGCAACAGATCCATGAAATCGTCGTCATCGTTTTCTTCTTCTTCATCATCAACAACAACATTAAATTCAAGATCTTCAACACGAGCAGCAAACATCAAAAAATCAAGATCTATCGTCTTCATCGTCATCTTCAACATAAATCTATCGTCGTCTTCATCATCTTCATCGTTTTCGTCATCATCTTCAAAACAAAACAGAGTTCATTTCAAGAATGAACTTAATCAAATTCATCATCTTCAACAATAGCAGCAGCATCGATGAAGAAAAACATAAATCTATCTTCATCAAGAAAAAACATCAAAATCTTCATCACAAACCAGAGTTCATTCCTGAAATGAACTCCGTCATCTTCATCTTCTTCATCAGCAACAACAACTCATCTTCATCATCTTCATCCTCTCCATCATCAGCAGCAACAACAGACGGAAAAACATCAAAATCTTCATCACAAACCAGTGAACTCCTTCATCTTCATCTTCTTTTGTAGATCCGAAACTTACCCAAGCATGTAAGATGATAAAGGTTCATCATCATCATAAATAGCAGCAGAATCTTCAACCTCACCATCTTCATCATCAAAACAGAAGCAAAACATCAAAAAAAAAAAGTAAAACTTCATCGTACTCATCATCATCGTTCATCGTTCATCTTCTTCATCACTAGCAGAGAAAAAAATAGAGATTAGTGTAGTTGCAGGAAATCCTACACTACACCCCTCACAAGATTTCATTAACATTCAACTCATTTTTGGATTAACAATCTTAATTTTTATTGATGAATCTTTAAACAATCTTACAAGAAAAGATAAAGGAATCAAAAATAACCTCTAATCTAAATTTTCTCTCTTCTATTTACTTGCTTCTCACTCAAAAAAGATCTCTCCCCTTTTCATTACCACTGAATGACTATTTATAGGGAAATATATAGTGGATGACAGCTAATCTGTCCTTTATTTTCGGATATGGTTTGCGACATTCTCGCAACCTTACAAATGTTAATCTCGCAAACTCCCTAATTTTCGCAGGACCATCACATTTTTCTCATGATTTAGCTGACGTCGTTTATTATGTCATTTCTGAAGTTGTTCTGCGACACTGTTGTGTTGTGTTGTTAATAATTTTACTGAGGCATTATTGCTGCGAGATTCTGATCCTACATCTTGCCTATTCTCATATCTTCTCTGCGAAGTAGAGAACGATGTGAGAAATGTCGCAGCTGTCCATCTCTTCATACTCTACATTTATCACACGTATCCTTTCTTCCATCTATTTCTTGACACGTCTTCTGTAACCGCTGCTTTTCAAACGCTCACGTCTTTTCGCATTAATGGTGTTTATTTCTTCGAGTAAAAAAAAATTTCTCTATATATTCTTCTTACTCTTCTTTCCATTTTCTTTTTATTTCTCTTCTCTTTTTACTCTCTCGTATCTGCAACTCTATTGTTCTTCCATAAGTTCTGCTATTGTGATTCTTCCCTCTTCAATCTTCTTACTTTTCATCCATTCCCATACCCTATATTCAGATATGCCTCCAAGCGGTCAGAAACATGAGAAAACCTTAAAGGATGTTCAAAAAGATCTTGCTGAGAAAGGTTTCACACTTTCTACCATTCCTGGTGAAAGTGCCAAGTCAATTATTTATATCAAACTTTTCTCTGATCAACATTGTGATGACCAATCAATCATAGTTTCGCTGGGTCAAATTCTCGCAGGTCTCTCCAATCCTCTTTATGACCCAGATATTCCTCCGTTCTATGAAATTCTCGCTCACTCGGGATTTTCGCGAGCTATCTTCCAATTGAATGAGGATTGCATCCGTATGATGCTGGAGTTTGCTAACCATGGTGATGGTAAAGGATCTCTTTATTCCAAAGAACTTAGGGATCCTAAATTCGTAGATCTAGAGATAGTCGCTGAGAAGTATACAGTAGCGAATTTCTTCGAAAATTATGAATTAATATACATGAAGAAAGAGAATACTCGCTGGGGTATTCGTTTGAAAAGGAAGGATATTATTGTTGAAGATAAAATGCTCATGCATGACATTTATTGGCACTCTGGTAAGAACACAACCTCTCGCCAATCCAAAGATGATAAATGGTGCGTTTTTCCCTTGATGCTGAAAGGACCTTACGTTGCTGGGTCAAATGTTCTTCCTGAGAATCTCGCTACTTATCAACCTTGGGTATTCTCTTGGCCCGAAAATAAGAAAAAGGTATGTTTCTTCAAGTTTCGCCCACTTTACATTTCTTTATTTTTCTTTATTCTTTTGTTCGCTGATTCTTACGACATTCTACAGATCCAGAAACTGAAAGATAACTACCATAGGACTGGGAAAGCCAATACCTTGTTAGCTCTTCGCTCATACACAGATGAGGTAAGAAATATTCTTTTATGATTTTAAATAATATAGTGTTGCCTCTATTTCTTATCTTCCTTTGTGTGTGAAGATTATTGCTGAAGTAGAAGAACCCACCAAAGCTGCGACGGCTGGTGATAAGGGTAAAAATATTCTTCGCAAAGTAAAATCATCTGCATCCTCTTCAAAGAAAAGAAAGAGAAGGAATTATCCTCCTCCTTCAGATGTTCATTTCCCTGATGGTTCTGAATATGATGAAGACAACAAAGATGATGATGACGACTCTGCTGCGAATAAAGATTCTCCACCTGAATCCTCTATGGCACAGTTATCTGGTATCTTCTCTGATTCTTGGCAAGGGATGGGAGATAATTGCCTCGTCAGTATATGCAAAGCTCTCGCAACTATTTACGATACTCCTTTGTTGGATGGTGATAGTTCTCTTTGTGGGGTCTCCAGATCAGTGACTCCTAGCTTCCTAAATTCTCTAAATAGTTTGGTATGCCTTCTTCTTTTTACTTCTTCATTATTGTGACTCAAAATTTCTTTTTATTTTAGCATTTCTTGTATTTTCTCGCAGGCTGAAAAAGCTTCTTTCGCTGTTGCCTCAGATCTGGAGAGGAGACGCGAAATTCTTGAAAAAAAGAATCTTCAATTTAGTACAAAGAATGAGGAACTGGAAATTAAAGCTAAGGGTTTTCGTGAGAAGAACGAACAATTAGAAGCTGAAGTCAAAGGTCTTCACGAGAAGAACAAACAACTGGAAACCGACACTTCTTCGCAAAGGAATAAAATCTCTACTCTTCAAAAAGCTAATGATCAGCTCTATAGTATGCAATTTTTCTTCTTTCTTTTCATTTATTCATCCTATTGTTTTATCTTATTTGATTAATCCTTTTTGCAGACATTTATGGTCTTTCTGATGAAGCCATTCTTCTTCGTTTATTTCCCGATGCCTTAGATAATGACACTCTTCTTGAGCATCTTAATAAATCTTTGAATAGTTTCTTTAATGATAAAATTTCATCTCTGCCTTTGAATGAACTTAAATCCAAATTTCGCCTCTTAGAGATTGATCATAGATCTAGTTTAGGTTTAGCCAACCAATTTAAACGTTTTTATCTCAATTCTAAAGAGAAGGTCAATGAATTAAGAATCAAGATTAACAAACTTATAGATGATAAAGATCGTATCTCTGATCAAGGTGTTAAGGCTTTGGCGAAATTCCAAGAGACTCTTCTTGAGGTTCAACTTGAACGAGATGAAGCCAATCGTCAAAATGCTGTGCTTAGCGAAAGAGAAAACCAAGTTCGTTCTCGTCTTCTCATAAATAGTGATGATGAGTTCGCTTGGGCCGCGACAATCTTGGATAACGCCAGAAAATATTTAGGTGTAAATGTTAGTCTCAGCATACAGCCCTGATTAGAGATATGATTTCTGAGAGAGAAGGTCATTAACTGTTTTCCTTTATTAATCTTTGGTTGTTCACGAGTTTTTATCAAGTTACTGATTAATTGCTATATGCTTCGCAGGATCTGAAAGTAGATATCGCCAAAGAGTTGAGGAACTTGAAGCTGAAAAAGAGGAACTCGCAAAGAATCTTTCTTCTCGCAACGACAAATATTCTAGATTAAAGAATCAAATCAAGATCACTATTGCGAACTTTAAGAACGAAGCTCTGCATTTTCGCAATCAAACTATTCAAATGGTTTGTGATGACCATAGTATTCCTCACTCTGATTATCCTTGTCTCTTGGAGGAGATACCAAAGAACATTCCTAGTATGAACATCTCTGATAGCGAAGCTGATGATGAAGAATCTGATGGTGATGAAGGTTCTGATGGAGATAAAGGTTCTGATGCAGACGAAGAAGAGAACAAGTCTGATGGAGATGATGAAGGATCAACTAAGAAGTAGTCTTTGTTTCTTTCTTTGATCTTCTGTAATACTTGCACATTTATTCTTTATTTTTGTGTTTGCGAATTCTTTTGGTTCCCCATATTCCTTAATATATGAGTTTCTTTCATTTCGACCTGCATTCATTAAAACAATTCTTCCTTGCAATACGGTTAATCAACATAATCATTAATTTTTGAATTTTTGTGTAAATCTATCATGTGGAGACAAATAACATTTTCTAATTTCATTCATTCCCATACTTACCTCTGTTATTTGTATCCAAATGAGAGATTTTGCAATTTTTTCTTATTTTGTGCCTCAACTTCGCAATTGTTTATGTATAATTTCGCAATCATATGCGAAGTGAATTTTGATTCTTTTCAAAATCTCATTCCTGTGTGGTCTTATTTTGCCTTCCTAGTTAAAGGTCTTATTATGCCACCTCTTGTCATTGCGACAAAATCGCAGGACGTCCTTGCATTTTCATGCAAAAACCCATTGATCTTGCCTTAACTTTTTCTTTTGTATTATTGCCTCTTCAGGATGTTGCGACAATATGACAGGCCTAAATATTCTTGCGAAAATAAAGCCCCATACATTGTGTCTTGCGACGAAATCGCAGGACGTCTTCGCACTTTCATGCGAAAACCCATTGATCTCGTCTTATCTTTTTCTTTTGTATTATTGCCTCTTCAGGATTGTCGCACAAATATGACAAGCCTTAATACCCTTGCGATAAAAAGCCTCATGACATTTGCGTCTTAAGACACTTATCAGCTCCCTAATGGAGGGTCCCTTATCTTCCCCCTGGTTGCCCCTTCAAGGAGGCGTACCTCTACCATACAAGGTTGGCTCCTCCCATCCGGTCTTAACAACAACCAGTTTTTTCGCAGCCTCTTATCCCTTTTACCTATAGGGCTTATGGTTACGAGACTGCACCCTAAGTGGGGTTTTCTTCGGGCCGAGCGCAGTATAAGCCAAGACTTGTCAAGAATGGCAAGGTACGCTCCAGACGCCCCTGGCACTCTTGACTCAACCGTGTACCTCGCCTTGGTCAGATTCTGCACTCCTTGGGAGAGTCCTTATTACCTTAGTCGCCCAACTAAGTCATATGCTTAAGTTGAGAATCCAAGGTGCCTCTCCCGGATGGGCTTTATTGACCCCAAATCTCCATGACTCAGGTTCCGGGGCGGTGTAGCCTTTCCCTGAGCCATGCAACAGGTACCCCTTATATGACGTACTTTAGGTCTTACATTTGCCTCTTGCGAAATTGTATTCGCGAACTAGGGTGTACGCCATAAAGGTTCGCCCCTTTCTCTTTTGTCATTGTTCTCTGATTGTCTTTTGTAGAATTCATTATCTCTGCGAGATTCTCGCACATCATCACATCGTATTTGCACTTCTCAATCTCTTTTTTATCATTCAGTAAAATGTACTTTTGAGAATTTTATTTGTTGCGAGAGTGTCGCAACAAATCAATCATTCATACACTTCTTATTTTTATTACCTTTGCCATTCTCTGCTTCTTTGTTATTTTCTACTGCTTCCTTGGTAGTGGTATGTTCACCATTTCTTATTCTGAGCTAGCATTAGTTTCGCAACATTTCTTTTCTTTTCGTTCGATTGCATCCACCATCAATCTCTCACTTCTTTGTGTCTCTTTGATTTTGCGTCGCCAACTTTCCTTCTTGTTTGCTCTTCCTTCGCAGGATTCTACCTCAGTTTCGTAACATTTCTTTCCTTCAACCCAATCTTTTATGATTCCTACACCGCTGGGGTGAGGGAATTTGATGCATGGTGGAAAGTTGAAGCTACACCTAGAATCCCATGTAGCCAAGGTCGACCAATTAATGCATTGTAGGGTGACTCTACGTCAACAACACAGAACAGGATTTCAGAAGATATTCCCTTCAATGGAATTCGCATAGTAACCTCCCCTTTAGGCTTGTTGGCAGTACCATTAAAACCATATATCTTATATGTGATGGTATAAGATCATCATCTCTCCTCCCAGTTTTATAAGTATGATAAATAAGATGTTCACAGAGCTTCCAGTATCGATTAGAATCCTATTAATTGCCCATGATCTTCAGCTTCATCATCTTCATCTTCTTTCGGTTTTGGATTAATTTCTAATTTTACCACAATGGATTGTCATGTACTTCTCCACCTTCGGGACTTCTTCTGCGGTAAAAGAAATAGTCTGCTTCTGCCATCTAGTGGCGAGATTTTCACAATTCATAATTTCTCTTCCATCATTGTCTCTTGCGAACACTCTACTCAAAACATTGTCATGAAAATCTTCAATTGTCTTGTATGAATGTACGATAGAGTGACAGAATAGATTTTTGCTTTTGCCAACTTCTACGAAGAACGTTTCCTTCTTTCACCGTGTTTACTCTGTGATGCTCTGGTGGTGGTGGTAGTAATGGTTGAGATTGTGGGTGCCCTACCAGAAAGTGGTTTAGTTTTCCTTGATCTATCATTCTCAGAATAATTCTCTTTATATTTCTGCAATCATTTGTAGTATGTCCATGAAAATGATGATAAGAACAGAACTCATGACTTCTGCGGCTTTGAGGTGGTTCCGTTCCCATGTTCCATGGTGTTGGTATATTCTCCATCAAAATTATAGCTTCCCATATTTTCTCCACACTTGCATTCAGAGGTGGCATTTGATTTCTTCCCATACTACTTGTGACCTCCTTGTCCTCTATTATAATTTTGTTTGACCTCCATAAGTTTCTTGCGGCTGATCAAGTCTTTGAATCTTATTATTTCCACCACGATTGTAGAAATTTCTTTCTCTTTCATACTCCTCTTGATCTCGGCTTCCCATAGCCACCAGTTTCTGTTGATTGTTGCCCGTAACCTTTTCTTGTTGTACTTGCGAAGTGCTCGCCACTGTGTTTATTAGTTTAGGTAATAAGCTTGCATTCGCTGCTTGTGAATTGGTGTTCGACTGGGTATGATTCCATTTCATTTTCCTTTCCTCTAGAGCAATATACTCTTCTGAAGTTCTCGCAGTTCAGTCATGTGATGTGATTGTATTCTTGACTCTGAAAATTTGGATATACAATAGATTGGTTGCGAACATAGCATTGATAAATGAAGATAAGATATCTCTCATCCACACGGCCAGCCATTTCACTACACATAGTCCTCCACCTTTTAGTTAGGTGCTTCAAACTTTCGCCAATCCTTTGTTTTAATCCAAACACATCTTCAATACCAGGTCGCGAAGAATTGTTACTTATATATGCCCCCAAGAATGTGGTCTGCAAATGATTGAAAGATGTTATTGTATTTTTTGGTAGACCTTCGAACCATTTTAACGCCTCTCCTGTTAGACTGGATGCAAAATACTTGCACAATACGGCATCATGATTTTCCCACTGCAACATGCACCTCACGTAGGCTTTAATGTGTTGAATTGCACAAGTTGTTCCATCAAAAATGTTGGTTAATGCGGGCAAATTGCATTTCGGAGGTATTCCTCCTAGTTGTACTTCTCTTGTAAATGGAGTTTTCGCAGCTTCTTCTATAGCTTCATCTAATTGTCTTCTGCCTACTTCTCCTCTATTATTTAGCATTCCTCTCATTTCTTCCAATTCTTTTAAGATTTGGTCATTTACGCATGTATTTTGATCCATTGGTCTTTTTAATTTCGCCTCCCTTCTTCTGCGTTCATGTCCTTCTTCTCTCGCGAAATTTTGCATTTCTTCTTCATCATCCTCATCTCGTCTTCTCCTGCGATTCTCTTCCTCATCTCTATCTTGAATTTGCATATGATGATGTCTCTCATTTTCCACTCCATGATTTTGTTCATTTCTTATCAATTCCATTCGTTGTCTTTCAGCATTCCTCTGTACTCTATCATACTCTTCATTGAGATTACCGTTATTCCGGTTTTGTGTACGCCTTCTTTCTCGATTGTCTTGGTTATTCTGGCGAATCGCCTCCTGAAGCTCTTGTTCTTCCATTTCCGCTCTCAATTTTTCACGTTCGCAAGTTAAACGTGCTTGTTCAGCATAGTGTCTTTTAATTTCTTCTTCAATCGTTTGTTGATTTCTTTGAGCTTCTCTCTCATGTAAAATTCTCCTTCCTTCCTCTCGATTCCCTTCGCCACCTTGATTATTTCGTCCCTGACGTTGTCCATTCTCTTGATTTCTATCATTTTGCCTATCATCAAAAGTTTCATTTTGTGGAACGTCACGGTCATCAGTCCTTTCTCTATCTTCGCGATGTTCTTCATTAGGATTTGGTATTTCTTCTCGAATATTATTTCCAGCATTAACTGTGGGTGAGTTTCGCCTCATTTCTCTTCTAGTCGATCTTGAATATGATCTTGTAGTACTTCTCGATCTTCTACTCTGTAGTCTCATATTTTCCATCCTCAATTCGTGATTTTGCCTTGTTAGATTTGCACGTTCTTCTGCTTCGGCTCTTCTTTCTTCATGTATTCTTCGTCTCAGCGTTTCTAACGCTCCAATTTCCTCATCTCCATGAATTATTCCTTCATATGCTTTTTGATTTCTCTCTACATGTCTATGGTTCCTGGTTTGCTGCTCTTCTTCTACTTCTTCTGCTGAATTTGATCGCCAAGTGTGTACGCTCACTCTATCATAATCCATAGTTCTATTTTGTACCGGTGTTTGTTGAACTGGTTGTTGAATTTGATTTTCTCCATCATTTCTCCTTCTAGTAGATTCTCCCATTTCACTTCTCTCTCTTCCAGCAAGTCTTTTACTTCTTCTTCTAGCAGTTGTCGGTTGTTCCGATACATTTCTCCTTCTAGCCATTTCTTCAATACTAATGAATTATAAGAGATTCCGTAAAATTCTTCACCAGTTATTCTAATTTCCCACAAATCAGAATATTAATCTTCAACTTTTTCTAGGGTGATCTTCAATCTTCGTCCCTGTTTCTAGCGCCATAATATAGTTGCAGCAAATCCTACACTACACCCCTCACAAGATTTCATTAACATTCAACTCATTTTTGGATTAACAATCTTAATTTTATTGATGAATCTTTAAACAATCTTACAAGAAAAGATAAAGGAATCAAAAATAACCTCTGCTCTAAATTTTCTCTCATATTTACTTGCTTCTCACTCAAAAAAGATCTCTCCCCTTTTCTTTACCACTGAATGACTATTTATAGGGAAATATATAGTGGATGACAGCTAATCTGTCCTTTATTTTCGGATATGGTTTGCGATATTCTCGCAACTTTACAAATGTTAATCTCGCAAACTCCCTAATTTTCGCAGGACCATCACATTTTTCTCATGATTTAGCTGACGTCGTTTATTATGTCATTTCTAAAGTTGTTCTGCGACACTGTTGTGTTGTGTTGTTAATAATTTCACTGAGGCATTATTGCTGCGAGATTCTGATCCTACAATTAGAGAGAATCGTTCATCATCATCTTCATCTTCTTCATCACTAGCAGGAAGAAAATAAAAAAGAAAAAGAGAGAGAAATTCTAGATCTGAAAATATAGGAGAGAGAAAGTAAATATGAGAATGATTCTTTTTCTCTTACTTTTTGACAATATATATAGTCCTTATCCAAAAGGGTATTTCTGCCACTACAAGATGACATTTACATCATCCATGACATCACCCTAAAACCAAATTATAATTTTTAGGACCAAACTATGATTTATATTACCAAATAGGACCAAATAGACAATTGACTATGTCAATTGTACTAGACTCTCTCTAATATATTATTTGTAGGACCAATTGGTATTTCCTACTTTTTCAAACCTTCGCCAAATCTAACGGATTAGAATTACACCACAAAATAGATGGGACCCACAAGCGCTAATTAGTATGATAGGCTGGCATTTTCGTATTTATGTTCGTCTTCCGTACGTGTAAACACCCCGACCGTTCTTCATCCGAACTTCCGGTTTTTCCGAAATAATCACATACCGGAAAAACTAAATTATTTAAAACTCAAAAAAACACAAAGCTATTCTGATACCAATATACCCCGACATATATCCCCCCTTAATCCAAACCGTTTATAAATATCATCTCGAGAAAAACCAACAGGAAAATCATACGGATGACAATTTCATATCAACTCCCTAAAGAGAACTACAAAATGATTTTCTAAAATAGTAACGTTACACCTGAAGTTCTCTAATTACCAACTCAACCACTTTCTCTCTTCGTCCCTACTACTCTTCTCCTTCTCCTTCACACTCTCCTGGAAAATGTTAGGGTTAAATATTTAGGGTTCAGAAATTATCTCTACAGAAAAATAATGGGAAACTGTTGTAGATCTCCTGCTTCAGTAGCAAGAGAAGATGTAAAACCAAGAAACTCAGTTCATCACGAGAACAAGAATCACTACAACAAGGAAAATGAGACAACTAAGAAGACGATTAAAGTGTTAAATGAGATTTCCAAAGTAAAGATTGAAGAGAAATACTTGATAGATAAAGAATTAGGGCGAGGTGAATTTGGTGTTACATATCTATGTATTGGTAAAGAGAGTAAGGAATTGTTGGCGGTGAAATCGATATCGAAGAGGAAGTTGAGGAGTAATGTTGATGTTGAAGATGTAAGAAGAGAAGTAGAAATAATGAAACATTTACCAACGAATTCGAATATTGTGAGTTTAAAAGAAACATATGAAGATGAGAATGGTGTACATTTAGTTATGGAATTATGTGAAGGTGGTGAGTTGTTTGATAGAATTGTTGCTAGAGGTCATTATAATGAAAGAGCTGCTGCTAGTGTTGTTAAAACTATTGTTGAAGTTGTTCAAATTTGTCATAATCATGGTGTTATTCATAGAGATTTGAAGCCGGAGAATTTTTTGTTTGCTAATAAAAAGGAGAATTCGCCGTTGAAAGCTATTGATTTTGGATTGTCTATATTTTTTAAGCCTGGTGAGTTCTAATTTTATCTATTGTTATGCTCCATGTATTAGATTTTCTGCTTGTATATATGTTGTTGATTTTAGGTTGTTTATATGTTGATGGCATTGGGGATTTTGGTGATGTTTATGTTTGATTGAGTAAAACTATGAATTTCTGTGATGGTCGTGGTAGGGATAGAAGATTGAATAAAACAGTTGAGAGTTTTTGGTTGTCTATGGAGTAGAATGTTTAATTTCTTAGAAACTGGTATATATTGTGCTAACAAATTTTAATTAGGTGTATTGTTTGGCGTAAGCCGCATAATTGGTTAGGGGGAATTAGGAGGTAATTTGACAAGGAATACATGGAGAGACAGATCATTTAACATGGGGACTTGAAATTGTTGCGGAAGTGCTTTTGAGTTCACTATTGAAGGAAGGTGTTAAATGTGTGACGATCATTTTAGGAATGCGTCTATTTGTATTAAACAACCCTGAACTTATAATCTACTTCCCTTAATTAAATTCGATTTAGATTTTTTTCTTTTCTTTTTTAATACTGATACTAATGATTGGTGTTTGTTTGTTTATTTAACTTGTAGGGGAGAAGTTTTCAGAAATTGTTGGAAGTCCATACTACATGGCACCAGAAGTGCTTAAGCGGAATTATGGACCAGAAATTGATATTTGGAGCGCAGGTGTCATTCTGTACATCTTATTGTGTGGAGTTCCACCATTTTGGGCTGGTAAGATGGTTTACTTGTGCAACAATCAGATTGTTTTTTAATGTTCTTTCTTTACTAGTATTCATCCTTTTTTAGTAGTATGCTGTTCAGTTAACCATTACTATGAGTGGTGGTTCCTTACATAGGATGGGTTTGTATAATGCAGAGTCAGAGCAAGGAGTTGCTCAAGCTATTATACGTGGAGTAATAGATTTTAAACGAGATCCATGGCCCAACGTTTCTGAGAGTGCCAAGGATTTGGTTTCTAAAATGTTGCAAGCTGACCCAAAACTACGATTAACCGCAAAGCAAGTGCTTGGTATAGTAGTTTTCTTTCCCATACTATTTTTAAAAGCAACAATGAATCACATAATCCTCACAAATTTGAACACTTTCGGCGTACCGTAATTTTGCATCATGGTGCTTTTTATTTACAATTGTACAAACCTCATATATACTTATATTGTATAAGAACATGCATCTTTTTTTGTTTTTCTTGTACTTGATTTCTAGTAGAAAATATGGTCTTTCAATTCCACCCCTGCCCATCCATTCGCATAAAAGAAAATTGTTCATTCTTAAAAGTTATTTTGCACGCATAGGGATTTTACTCCTGCAGTTTCTAACAGTTCACTATGTATATATATATATACAGTTTGTAGTAACCCCCATGCTTTCAAAAGTATGTTTTCCATGATATATTCCTTCTGACTGTTCACAGAGCATTCTTGGCTACAACATGCTAAAAAAGCTCCAAATGTTTCTCTTGGGGATGTGGTCAAATCAAGACTGAAGCAGTTCTCGGTGATGAACAGATTCAAAAGAAAGGCCCTAAGGGTTGGTTTGACAGTACTTATTCTGCTTCGTTTTCCTTAATTTTCTTTTATTGTTTCTTTCCTATTTAATATGTATTTCATTGGAATTAAATTAGGTTATTGCTGAGCATTTATCTGTTGAAGAAGTTGAAGACATTAAAGTGATGTTTCAGAAGATTGACACAGATAATGATGGTATTGTGTCAGTCGAGGAACTAAAAGTTGGCCTTCAGAAATTTGGTTCTCAGCTCGCGGAGTCTGAAGTACAGATGCTTATTGAAGCTGTAAGTATATTAAAGTACAGCCTGTGTATAACACTAGAACTGTCTCCTAACCTTGTTATCATTACTAGCTAGCAGTACTAATTCCTAATGTAGTCCAGCTTTGGTTCAATTGATTCATTTCTTAGTTGATATATTCAATTTCATTTCTGATACCATGAAAGTAATTGTTCATGAATCTAAGTTGGTAAAGTAGCACCTGAATGCCCAGTTAATATATAGATGGAGAATATTTTTATAGAAGGCAAGAGACACATTGCATTGCACAGCTGACATGGAGGTTATACTACTCTAATCTGCAGTTTTATCCAAAATTTTTCCATAATGACAAATGATGATGATATTGTCTTGATGGGAAGAGAACAACCTTGTGTTAGGAAATCATGAATTCAAACCCATGAAGGGACCTTTTTTAATTGATATTGCGGGAAGGTCCTCGTACTCCTCTTGTGTACCCTGGACTCCACCCAATCCATACTATTGCAACCTATGAGCCATTGACCCTTTAAAATTCCTAATTCAAATACCTTTGAGCTCTTCTGTGGGTAACAGTGGTCCCTAGACTACTTCCTAAATTCTTCATTTAGGAATTAAAATTAAATTAAGTTTATAAATAAGAGTTCTGTGGGTAGGTTTAAACAGTAACTTTCAATGGTTTCCTACTATCTGATGCTGAGCAAATTGTAATGCTTAGTATAGAGAATTCTCCGCTTCCCCTTTGATATGTTTTTTTGTGTATTAAATTCAAACAAGGAAAAGTTATTAATATTTCTAACAAGAACAGGTTCGTCATAACAGGTAGACACTAACGGGAAAGGGACAATGGATTACGGTGAATTTGTTGCAGTTTCCCTCCATTTACAAAGGATGGCTAATGATGAGCATCTCCGCAAAGCATTCTCATACTTTGACAAGGACAGCAATGGTTACATTGAACTACAAGAGCTTGAAGATGCCTTACTGGAGGACGGAACTGAAGACTGTGCAGATGTCGCAAATGATATCTTCCAGGAAGTAGACACTGACAAGGTAGAAATATTTCAGTTTCTGTTGCACAAATTATTTTTTGATTCAACTCTTTTAAATCTCACATTACATTATGGATGGACTGCAGGATGGAAAAATCAGTTACGATGAGTTTGCTGCAATGATGAAAACTGGAACTGACTGGCGCAAGGCTTCAAGACATTACTCTAGAGGAAGATTTAACAGTCTCAGCATAAAGCTGATGAAAGATGGGTCTCTAAACATGGGTGGGGAACCAGTAACTAGTACATAAACATCATGGTTTACACTCATTGAGGCAGACAAACACTTGTATTTGTTCCACGTTACCTGAAATTCCTTTTTATTTTTGTACGATTATTTCCAGGCCCGGCTCTGAAGCCTGGTAACCCAGGCTCCAGCCCAGAGTAGAAAAGAAAGTACAATTTTAAAGGCCAGAGTTTGTTATTGGGAAACTTCGGCGCAGACCCAAAAAAAGAAATATTCTCATTGTTAGACCCACAATTAATTTTTAGTTCCGTGACACCCATAATTATATGAAATTATTAAAAATATTTGTATGAAGGATTGTTCATCCGCATGGGTTATGCATCAGGGTTATAATTGACAACTCAACTTGGATATAATATATCTAAAAATCCGCGCCTTGGAATTTTACAAATTTTATATCGTTGGAAATCTTTTTAAGAGAGCCACGCAACGATCACAAACAAGAATATCAAATTTTTGTTTCTCACGAAAAAATCGGAGATGATTATCATTTTAGGCAAAATTTTCGAAAACTTGATACATAACCATTATGCAGCCACCAAACAAGATGCATAACACATTCTGCAGACGCATAACGAATTATGCAATCATTTTCTCCACTGCATAATAAATTATGCATTTGGATAACAAAATTATGCATCTATAACAAGTTATGTAACCATTGCTTTGATTGATTTTAGTGCGTACATAAAAAAATTGATGCATAATGCAGTATGCATCCATATTTACGTATGCATATCAGGTTATGCATCTATTTTCTCGATGCATAAAAGATTATGCAACAATTTTCTCGATGCATAATGCATTATGCAGTCATATTTTCGGATGCATAACAGGTTATGCATCCATTTTCACGACTGCATAACATGTTATGTAGATATTATTGTAGGTGCATGACAAGTTATGCAACCTTATTTTTTGTTGGTTTCAATACTAAGAAAAAAGTAGCTGCATAACAAGTTATGCAAAAAAAAAAAAAAAAAACTGCAGAACGTGTTATGCAACCCATTTCGAGAATGCATAACAAGTTATGCAACAAATTTTGTAGATGCATAACCTGCATCACCATTCACACCTCCATTTTCTTTTAAATGCACGTCACACGCACACCAAGCCTATTTGCACTTCCATCTTCTTTGCCTTACCACTACAACATTCTTTTAGCTCCATTTTCTTTTAAATGCATAACCCATTGAAACCAGCATCAACACCACCATTCCTAACTCACTTCACTGATCCATTCATCAATCCATTTGTTCATAGCTCAATCATGACGACAACCACTCGAGTACATTGTTCATAGTTCATATATTGTAATCTCTTTACATGTGACACTCGAGTACATTCTTTTGTCAAATGAGTGAATGATGAACATTCTTGGCCTCTGTGACAAAAAATAAAAGCAAACACGAGCTCCATGAAAATTCACTCTTCATACAACTCATAGTATCTTGAAAACTCTACCCAAAGTCCAATAAACTCGTACCCATTCTCTGTTTCTTGTTTCTGGTCTCCCAAAATACATCCACGAACCATTCAGACCCAAGAGCTAGCCGTTGTTGTAACCTGGTTGCACACAAACCACTCAGGCCTTTTCTCGAACATGTTGTTGGCATTGTATAACAAGGCTTGCTGTTAACATTCTTCTCTTTGTATCGTCTCCAATTCCCTACAAACACGATTTTAATACAAACCCATAATTCCTCATCATTAACAAACACTATACCACACATTAATCTCATCATTTATCATCAAAACTCGAATCTTTCCTGAAACTTTCCAAACTCGAATCTTTCCATCTTGATGACCAGTAAAGATTTTCTCACCGAAAATGATGATTTCTTTAACTAAACCGCTATTTGATTTGAAACCAGTTTATTCTTTCTGGTTTCTCCAAACACGGATGTTCTTGCTATCGGAACCGGTGTAGAGAAGATCACCAACAACAACAAGAGAATATATATTTCCGTCTTCTCGAACAAGAGACCCAGTTAAACCGTGATTACAATAATCAGAATCGTTTAATGGAGTAACAACTGCGAATTTAGACTAAGGAGATTTATAAAACGGAGAAGTATACGTTTGATTCCATGGTTGATTCCACGAAGATACAACAGCTGATTGGTTCCACGGTGATGCAGCAGCTGATTAATTCCAGGGAGATGCAGCAGCTGATTGGTTCCACTGAGAGCTTTCAAAACTTAATCGATTTTCGACGTCGTAATATCCTCCTTGTGTACTCGTTGCAGAAGAACTACTATTGCGAACAGAGAATTGATCATTGTCTTCGTTGTTATTGTTATTGTATGGGTCTGAACGTAAGAAACTACCGAATTTGGATCTCGGAACACTGCTTGTCTGTGCAAACATAGTTTTTGTTCCTCTTGATTCTCTCGAATCTTTCCATGGTTAAAAGGGAGAAACCAGATTTAAGCTTACCCGCATGGAGAAAAAAAATGAAAAACAGAATTTCAGAAACTATGGGTGTTGGAATAATTTTTTTCCCAAAAATTGGGTGCGCGCGTGAAGTTTTACGTCCGTGGGTTTCATAGTGGAGAAATCTGACAAAATGGGTTTCACAGTAGTTTTCACTTGTAGGAATTACTATTTAGTCCAATTTTTCATGACCCAGTTAATGGCTAATCCACCCAAGAAAAACATTTACTCGTTAGTCCAAAAATATGTTTTTGGACTAGATTATTTACTCGCTAGTCCAAAAATTTTGTGGAGATTATAAAGTGTATTTTCTAAATGCCTAAAACACCCTTACAGATCTAATTAGTATCAACACATTTAATATTACTAGTAATATGTTACTACATACTAATAGTATCAATATGGTCATACTACATATCAATATGTACTATATTAATAGTAAAAAGAATATGTTACTCGTAAATTAAGTAACTACTCTACTATACTAGTAGTAACATGTGTACTAGTAGACTAGTTTACTAGTAGTAACTAGTACTATACTAGTATACTAGTAGTACTAATAGTAACTAGTATACTAGTAACATATTAATATGTAATATCAATATATAACATACTACATACTAATATGACACTACATATTAATATGACACTACATATTACATATGTTACTAGTTATTACATATTACTAGTTACATATGTTACTACATATTACATATGTATACTAGTTACATATGTTACGACATATTACATATGTATACTAGTATACTAGTAAACTAGTATTAAGTAACTACTCTACTATACTAGTAGTAACATGTGTACTAGTAGACTAGTTTACTAGTAGTAACTAGTACTATACTAGTATACTAGTAGTACTAATAGTAACTAGTATTATACTAGTAAACTAGTATACTAGTAACATATTAATATGTAATATCAATATATACATACTACATACTAATATGACACTACATATTAATATGACACTACATATTACATATGTTACTAGTTATTACATACTACTAGTTACATATGTTACTACATATTACATACGTATACTAGTTACATATGTTACTACATATTACATATGTATACTAGTATACTAGTAAACTAGTATTAAGTAACTACTCTACTATACTAGTAGTAACATGTGTACTAGTAGACTAGTTTACTAGTAGTAACTAGTACTACTAGTATACTAGTAGTACTAATAGTAACTAGTATACTAGTATATTAGTAACATATTAATATGTAATATCAATATATAACATACTGCATACTAATATGACACTACATATTAATATGTAGTGTCAATATATAACATACTACATATTAATATGTAGTATCAATATTAATATGTAATATCAATATATAACATACCACATATTAATAATGTTACTATATATTAATATGTAGTGCCAATGTATAACATACTACATATTAATATGTAGTATCAGTATATAACATATTGATACTAGTAACATATGTTACTACATACTACATTTGTTCTATATATGTTACTACATATTTTACTACATACTACATATTAATACTACCGTCAGACCCAATTCCATAGATTTTTCCACTGTGAAACCCACGGGCGGAAAATCTCGTTCTCGCACCCAATTTTTTCGTAAAAATTCTTCACAAACCCATAATTCTGTAAAATTGTGTTTTCGTTTTTTTTTTTCATTCCTAACTAACTTCTATATAGAAAGGCGACAGTTTCCTTCAAAATTAAAACAAAACTAGTCAAATAAACCAAGGTGACCAAACATATGGTACAAAAAATCCAGCCATATTTTTTAATAAATGAAAACCATTTAATTAAAAAGTGACACAAAAACTCCAGGTCAAATAATAATGTGCAAATTTAGTTTTTATTACTTTAAAAAGAGCCAAACATACCCTTTTTACCTTGTCTTCTTCTTCTTCTCTCCTTTCTTTTTTCTATTTATGCGGTCTTCATCTCCCCACCACCATTAACACCAGCAGCAACAAATATCTCTCCATGAACACCATCGCAACACCTCCGTCACCACCAACAACAACACCTCCGTCACCACCAGCAGCAACACCTTCGTCTCCTCCAGGAAACCTTCGTCTCTTTTTCTTCTATTTCTATTCAGATCTATCACCAACAGTAGCTCCGCCACCATCAAACCAACCGATGTGTCCAGATCCGCCACCAACAGAACCTCCGTCTCCTCCATTAACACCATCATCACCTCCTTCTCCTCCATTAACACCATCATCACCTTCTTCTTCTCCGTCTACAGATTTTCCATCAACAACACCGCCTCCTCTTATTTTTCTTTTTCCCACCAGTACATCAGATCCGCCACCAACACTACTTCTACCTCCTCCTTTTATCATCTAAAACCACCACCAATACCTTCAAATCGGCCACCAACAACACCTCATCTACAATCAACACCAGTACCTGCAGATCCGCTCCCAACATCACCTCCGCCTCCTCGTTCAATCCTCTACAATCACCACCACCACCTTATGATGTTTTCATCACCAGCAAATGATGATACATCTTCAAAGTCGAAATCAATATTGTATTGGGAAATGACAGATTTATGATGAAACCAAAATTGGTTTCATCAAATTCTGACAGTTTTGGTTGGTGAAAACAGTAAACTAATGATGAAACCAAATTTGGTTTCATCATAAACTTGCCTATTTTCTGTTATGAAACCAAAGATTTTAATGATGAAAATTAAGTTTATGATGAAACCAAATTTTGGTTTCACCTGATTTTTGTCTAGTTTATTCGGTCTGACTTGGAAGACGGCATGTTTGGTTTCATCATTGAAGTTATGTTGGTGAAATGACAATATGTGGTTTCGATTGTATGTACAATGGTGGTTTTGATTATATGTGTGTATGAATTGGGAGAATGTGTATAGAAGGGTCTGGTACTGGTACTCCAGGTGTTGATGAAGAAGTTTTGTTGGTAGTGGTGGCCTTAACTGAAGTTATGGAAGTGATAAAGAATGGATTAACTGAGTAAGGGTGGTGCTAATGCAATGAGAGTTGTAGTTGAGCTTCAGGTGTTGCATAAAGGACTGGTATGGGTTACAATTAAAGAGGTGTATGTCTGCATTGTTAAAAGTGTAATGAATTGGTTGAAGTTGATGAAACCTAATTAGGTTTCATCGTATTTTTTTCATTTTGTTGAATATTAATATCTGTGAAGCCAATTTTTGATGGTGGGATACAGGTGGATTATTTTTTGTTGAAACTGGTTGTAGTTGAGGGGGTAATGGTAGTGGTGGTTGTGGTGCTGGTGGTTGTGGCAGCGATGGGGGTGGTGCAGTTGACGGTGGTGGTAGGTTTCATCTTATTGTGGATTGTTTTTTGTTGAAAGTAGTCTTAGTTAAGGAGGTAATGGTAGTGGTGGTTGTGGTGATTATGGGGGCGGTGCAGTTGACGGTGGTGGAAGGTTTCATCTTATTGTGTTTCATTTTTTCTTTTTCTTCTTTCTCCTTTGTTTTATGATGAAACCAAAATTTGGTTTCATCTTATTTTGGTGAAACCAATTTTTGGTTTCATCATTTTTCTGGTGGTGGCGCGGTGGTGGTCGGTGACGCCGGCGGCGAAGGTGGTCGGTGACGCCGGCGACGGCGGGCGGTGGTGGTGTTGCTGGTGGTGGGTTGTTGTTCGTGGTGATAATATAATAAAATTTAAAGGTTGGGTTGATTTTTGTTTTTGTTGGGGTGATTTAAATAATAGAAGGATAATGTAAACAGTTTATGTTAAATGGGGTTTTTGTGAACATTTTGTTTTGGTGGAGTTTTTGTGCATGAATGTGACACCTTTAGGGTTATAACTCGCGGACCGAAATTAAAAATCCTATGGAATGTTGCAGATTGTTTTTTGATCTTCTCTAGCAGCACAAATACACAAAGATCTCGATTTTCATCGTTATCATCATCACCATCACCATCGTTTACATCTCAGAGAACCAAGAAAGAAAGGAAAATGTCTGAGCGTGATAAGAGGCTACGATGAAGAAGAAAAAAAATACAAAAAAACGAAGAACATAACACATTTGATCAAATTTCTTCATCGAAGCATCAATTTCTGACCCGCACCAATGATTCTTCCCACACCCATTCTTCAAAATTACTATGAAATGCAACGAAAAGAAAATCAATCTCAACTTAAACATATTTCACATAACGCCTCTGTTTTCCAAAAGAAATAATAATCAATTACATTAAATTTGCTCATACTTGTTGGAGATTCTTCTGACTCTTCCAAATACAGTGATTATCTATTACTGATTGCTCAAAGTGTCCATTGAGTCAATCGAACTGCATCATTTTCAATTGCAATTTCTTCCAAATCGGAAAATACTTTTAAGAGTTATGGCCGTCCTGAGCTTTCAGAGAACAATAACAGCCTTACCCTTATTTAATTAATCATTTAAATATGTAAACTGGTACAATATTCTCTAATTTGGATAAGGTTTAGAAAAGAGGCGAGGAAGAAGAACACAGAAGAATACTAAGGATTAGGCTTGTTTCATTTTTTCTAATATACATTTCTTTTACCGTATTACCCTTTAGATATTGATACACCTGTCTCTCATCTTACATCCGCTTTCTACACTCGTGGAAACAAAACTAAAGGGGTACATCGAACTTGATAGTTGACATACCAAATTTAGGCAGACACATATTGCTTTTTGGGCTCGGTATTGGTTAGAAAGAAACTATAAGTGCAACAGTTCATAACCTGTCGTGCAGTCGAGAAATGTCTGCATAACATGTGATGCAATCGTGAAAATAGATGCATAACCTATTATGAATTTACAAAATTTGTTGCATAATTTGTTATGCAGTACTGAAAACGGTTGCTTAACATGTTATGCAACAACTTTTTTGTCACTACTGAGACCAACAAAAACAAAGACTGCATAATTTGTCATGCACCTACAATAATATCTGCATAACATATTATGCAGTCGTGAAAATGGATGCATAACCTGTTATGCGTCAGAAAATATGGATGCATTAGCATCAATTTTATCTGTACGCACTAAAATCATCCAAAACAATGGCTACATAACCTGTTATAGATGTATAACTTGTTATGCATTGGAGAAAATGGATGCATAACTTGTTATGCATCCGTAAATATGGATGCATACTGCATTATGCATCAATTTTTTTATGTACGCACTAAAATCAACCAAAACAATGGTTACATAACTTGTTATAGATGCATAACTTTGTTATCCAAATGCATAGTTTGTTATGCAGTGGAGAAAATGGTTGCATAATTCGTTATGCGTCTGCAGAATGTATTATGCATCTTTTTTGGTGGCTGCATAATGGTTATGTATCAAGTTTTCGAAAAAATTTTGCCTAAAATGATGATCACTCCGATGTTTCGTGAAAAACAAAAATTTGATATTCTTGTTTGTACTCGTTGCGTGGCTCTCTTAAAAGATTTCCAACGATATAGCGCGGATTTTTAGATATGTTATATCTAAGTTGAGTTTCCAATTATACCCCTGATGCATAACCAGTCATGCGGATGCATAATCCGTCATGCAGATATTTTTAATAATTTTATATAATTATGGGTGTCACAGAAATAATTATGGGTGTCACGGTACCTAAAAACTAATTGTGGGTCTGACAATGAGAATATATTTTTTTTGGGCCTGCGCCTAATTTTCCTGTTAGTGAATAATTGTGGTTAAAAACATCAGTAAGCAGGATAAGGATCAAATATAGTGTACTTCACTTCTTTCTTTCTTTTTTCAAAAAAGAGGAGCCTCAAATATTGGTTAATAAAACCGATTCAATATCGAAATCGTTACAGGGATGATCAAGATCAAATACAATCTTCAAAGTTATACAAACTCCACCATTTCGTGACTAAACATTCAACCATTTCAACCATTCATAAAGACCAAATAAGTAACATATCTGGACTAAAAGACCAAATTTGTTTCAAATAGTAAAATTTGCACTCCGCAAAAATGCAGCAGCGGGATCTTTGAAAGATCCAACCAAGGTTTGGAATAAACCAAGGATTGTCAATC
The DNA here is from genome assembly GCF_003573695.1 of Papaver somniferum. Lineage (NCBI taxonomy): Eukaryota > Viridiplantae > Streptophyta > Magnoliopsida > Ranunculales > Papaveraceae > Papaver > Papaver somniferum. The sequence goes on along the minus strand of NC_039366.1, from coordinate 111,769,169 downwards.
ACTTGGATAAGTGGGTAACAGTAACAGTAGCAAGGGTATGAATCGGTAACTGAGTCTTTATATCTTTTGATGTCGATGGAGTTGTTGATGTTGTTGCTAAATAAGGTTTCGTTGTTGTCGATGTGGTCTCCATCGCTGTTGAAGTTGTTCTTTCTAAAAAATATCAGTATTAGAATCAGAGAAGAAAACCTTTGAAGATTTGGAAGAACTCAGCAAGAAATTACTCTCAATCAGAAAATCAGAAAAATGATTCTTTTTTTGAAAAATAACAAACTGGAAATTAAGATTGAACTAAGTAAATCTAAATTTACTGATGAAATAAGAAAGAGAAGAGTATGATTATGATTTGATCTGCTCAGATCCGCTCATAAAAGGAAGATCTGAGCTGAAGAAGGTCAAGCTGTCGGTGTTTCTATGATCGCATGCTTTTTTTTGAGAGAGAGAAAAAGTTACTACCATTACTTTTGAAAACCACACTGATAGGTAGCACATATAGTGTACTTGGATCTCGGAACACTGCTTGTCTGTGCAAACATAGTTTTTGTTCCTCTTGATTCTCTCGAATCTTTCCATGGTTAAAAGGGAGAAACCAGATTTAAGCTTACCCGCATGGAGAAAAAAAATGAAAAACAGAATTTCAGAAACTATGGGTGTTGGAATAATTTTTTTCCCAAAAATTGGGTGCGCGCGTGAAGTTTTACGTCCGTGGGTTTCATAGTGGAGAAATCTGACAAAATGGGTTTCACAGTAGTTTTCACTTGTAGGAATTACTATTTAGTCCAATTTTTCATGACCCAGTTAATGGCTAATCCACCCAAGAAAAACATTTACTCGTTAGTCCAAAAATATGTTTTTGGACTAGATTATTTACTCGCTAGTCCAAAAATTTTGTGGAGATTATAAAGTGTATTTTCTAAATGCCTAAAACACCCTTACAGATCTAATTAGTATCAACACATTTAATATTACTAGTAATATGTTACTACATACTAATAGTATCAATATGGTCATACTACATATCAATATGTACTATATTAATAGTAAAAAGAATATGTTACTCGTAAATTAAGTAACTACTCTACTATACTAGTAGTAACATGTGTACTAGTAGACTAGTTTACTAGTAGTAACTAGTACTATACTAGTATACTAGTAGTACTAATAGTAACTAGTATTATACTAGTAAACTAGTATACTAGTAACATATTAATATGTAATATCAATATAACATACTACATACTAATATGACACTACATACTAATATGACACTACATATTACATATGTTACTAGTTATTACATATTACTAGTTACATATGTTACTACATATTACATATGTATACTAGTTACATATGTTACGACATATTACATATGTATACTAGTATACTAGTAAACTAGTATTAAGTAACTACTCTACTATACTAGTAGTAACATGTGTACTAGTAGACTAGTTTACTAGTAGTAACTAGTACTATACTAGTATACTAGTAGTACTAATAGTAACTAGTATTATACTAGTAAACTAGTATACTAGTAACATATTAATATGTAATATCAATATATAACATACTACATACTAATATGACACTACATATTAATATGACACTACATATTACATATGTTACTAGTTATTACATACTACTAGTTACATATGTTACTACATATTACATACGTATACTAGTTACATATGTTACTACATATTACATATGTATACTAGTATACTAGTAAACTAGTATTAAGTAACTACTCTACTATACTAGTAGTAACATGTGTACTAGTAGACTAGTTTACTAGTAGTAACTAGTACTATACTAGTATACTAGTAGTACTAATAGTAACTAGTATACTAGTATATTAGTAACATATTAATATGTAATATCAATATATAACATACTGCATACTAATATGACACTACATATTAATATGTAGTGTCAATATATAACATACTACATATTAATATGTAGTATCAATATTAATATGTAATATCAATATATAACATACCACATATTAATAATGTTACTATATATTAATATGTAGTGCCAATGTATAACATACTACATATTAATATGTAGTATCAGTATATAACATATTGATACTAGTAACATATGTTACTACATACTACATTTGTTCTATATATGTTACTACATATTTTACTACATACTACATATTAATACTACCGTCAGACCCAATTCCATAGATTTTTCCACTGTGAAACCCACGGGCGGAAAATCTCGTTCTCGCACCCAATTTTTTCGTAAAAATTCTTCACAAACCCATAATTCTGTAAAATTGTGTTTTCGTTTTTTTTTTTCATTCCTAACTAACTTCTATATAGAAAGGCGACAGTTTCCTTCAAAATTAAAACAAAACTAGTCAAATAAAACCAAGGTGACCAAACATATGGTACAAAAAATCCAGCCATATTATTTTTAATAAATGAAAACCATTTAATTAAAAAGTGACACAAAAACTCCAGGTCAAATAATAATGTGCAAATTTAGTTTTTATTACTTTAAAAAGAGCCAAACATACCCTTTTTACCTTGTCTTCTTCTTCTTCTCTCCTTTCTTTTTTCTATTTATGCGGTCTTCATCTCCCCACCACCATTAACACCAGCAGCAACAAATATCTCTCCATGAACACCATCGCAACACCTCCGTCACCACCAACAACAACACCTCCGTCACCACCAGCAGCAACACCTTCGTCTCCTCCAGGAAACCTTCGTCTCTTTTTCTTCTATTTCTATTCAGATCTATCACCAACAGTAGCTCCGCCACCATCAAACCAACCGATGTGTCCAGATCCGCCACCAACAGAACCTCCGTCTCCTCCATTAACACCATCATCACCTCCTTCTCCTCCATTAACACCATCATCACCTTCTTCTTCTCCGTCTACAGATTTTCCATCAACAACACCGCCTCCTCTTATTTTTCTTTTTCCCACCAGTACATCAGATCCGCCACCAACACTACTTCTACCTCCTCCTTTTATCATCTAAAACCACCACCAATACCTTCAAATCGGCCACCAACAACACCTCATCTACAATCAACACCAGTACCTGCAGATCCGCTCCCAACATCACCTCCGCCTCCTCGTTCAATCCTCTACAATCACCACCACCACCTTATGATGTTTTCATCACCAGCAAATGATGATACATCTTCAAAGTCGAAATCAATATTGTATTGGGAAATGACAGATTTATGATGAAACCAAAATTGGTTTCATCAAATTCTGACAGTTTTGGTTGGTGAAAACAGTAAACTAATGATGAAACCAAATTTGGTTTCATCATAAACTTGCCTATTTTCTGTTATGAAACCAAAGATTTTAATGATGAAAATTAAGTTTATGATGAAACCAAATTTTGGTTTCACCTGATTTTTGTCTAGTTTATTCGGTCTGACTTGGAAGACGGCATGTTTGGTTTCATCATTGAAGTTATGTTGGTGAAATGACAATATGTGGTTTCGATTGTATGTACAATGGTGGTTTTGATTATATGTGTGTATGAATTAGGAGAATGTGTATAGAAGGGTCTGGTACTGGTACTCCAGGTGTTGATGAAGAAGTTTTGTTGGTAGTGGTGGCCTTAACTGAAGTTATGGAAGTGATAAAGAATGGATTAACTGAGTAAGGGTGGTGCTAATGCAATGAGAGTTGTAGTTGAGCTTCAGGTGTTGCATAAAGGACTGGTATGGGTTACAATTAAAGAGGTGTATGTCTGCATTGTTAAAAGTGTAATGAATTGGTTGAAGTTGATGAAACCTAATTAGGTTTCATCGTATTTTTTTCATTTTGTTGAATATTAATATCTGTGAAGCCAATTTTTGATGGTGGGATACAGGTGGATTATTTTTTGTTGAAACTGGTTGTAGTTGAGGGGGTAATGGTAGTGGTGGTTGTGGTGCTGGTGGTTGTGGCAGCGATGGGGGTGGTGCAGTTGACGGTGGTGGTAGGTTTCATCTTATTGTGGATTGTTTTTTTGTTGAAAGTAGTCTTAGTTAAGGAGGTAATGGTAGTGGTGGTTGTGGTGATTATGGGGGCGGTGCAGTTGACGGTGGTGGAAGGTTTCATCTTATTGTGTTTCATTTTTTCTTTTTCTTCTTTCTCCTTTGTTTTATGATGAAACCAAAATTTGGTTTCATCTTATTTTGGTGAAACCAATTTTTGGTTTCATCATTTTTCTGGTGGTGGCGCGGTGGTGGTCGGTGACGCCGGCGGCGAAGGTGGTCGGTGACGCCGGCGACGGCGGGCGGTGGTGGTGTTGCTGGTGGTGGGTTGTTGTTCGTGGTGATAATATAATAAAATTTAAAGGTTGGGTTGATTTTTGTTTTTGTTGGGGTGATTTAAATAATAGAAGGATAATGTAAACAGTTTATGTTAAATGGGGTTTTTGTGAACATTTTGTTTTGGTGGAGTTTTTGTGCATGAATGTGACACCTTTAGGGTTATAACTCGCGGACCGAAATTAAAAATCCTATGGAATGTTGCAGATTGTTTTTTGATCTTCTCTAGCAGCACAAATACACAAAGATCTCGATTTTCATCGTTATCATCATCACCATCACCATCGTTTACATCTCAGAGAACCAAGAAAGAAAGGAAAATGTCTGAGCGTGATAAGAGGCTACGATGAAGAAGAAAAAAAATACAAAAAAACGAAGAACATAACACATTTGATCAAATTTCTTCATCGAAGCATCAATTTCTGACCCGCACCAATGATTCTTCCCACACCCATTCTTCAAAATTACTATGAAATGCAACGAAAAGAAAATCAATCTCAACTTAAACATATTTCACATAACGCCTCTGTTTTCCAAAAGAAATAATAATCAATTACATTAAATTTGCTCATACTTGTTGGAGATTCTTCTGACTCTTCCAAATACAGTGATTATCTATTACTGATTGCTCAAAGTGTCCATTGAGTCAATCGAACTGCATCATTTTCAATTGCAATTTCTTCCAAATCGGAAAATACTTTTAAGAGTTATGGCCGTCCTGAGCTTTCAGAGAACAATAACAGCCTTACCCTTATTTAATTAATCATTTAAATATGTAAACTGGTACAATATTCTCTAATTTGGATAAGGTTTAGAAAAGAGGCGAGGAAGAAGAACACAGAAGAATACTAAGGATTAGGCTTGTTTCATTTTTTCTAATATACATTTCTTTTACCGTATTACCCTTTAGATATTGATACACCTGTCTCTCATCTTACATCCGCTTTCTACACTCGTGGAAACAAAACTAAAGGGGTACATCGAACTTGATAGTTGACATACCAAATTTAGGCAGACACATATTGCTTTTTGGGCTCGGTATTGGTTAGAAAGAAACTATAAGTGCAACAGTTCATAACCTGTCGTGCAGTCGAGAAATGTCTGCATAACATGTGATGCAATCGTGAAAATAGATGCATAACCTATTATGAATTTACAAAATTTGTTGCATAATTTGTTATGCAGTACTGAAAACGGTTGCTTAACATGTTATGCAACAACTTTTTTGTCACTACTGAGACCAACAAAAACAAAGACTGCATAATTTGTCATGCACCTACAATAATATCTGCATAACATATTATGCAGTCGTGAAAATGGATGCATAACCTGTTATGCGTCAGAAAATATGGATGCATTAGCATCAATTTTATCTGTACGCACTAAAATCATCCAAAACAATGGCTACATAACCTGTTATAGATGTATAACTTGTTATGCATTGGAGAAAATGGATGCATAACTTGTTATGCATCCGTAAATATGGATGCATACTGCATTATGCATCAATTTTTTTATGTACGCACTAAAATCAACCAAAACAATGGTTACATAACTTGTTATAGATGCATAACTTTGTTATCCAAATGCATAGTTTGTTATGCAGTGGAGAAAATGGTTGCATAATTCGTTATGCGTCTGCAGAATGTATTATGCATCTTTTTTGGTGGCTGCATAATGGTTATGTATCAAGTTTTCGAAAATTTTGCCTAAAATGATGATCACCTCCGATGTTTTCGTGAAAAACAAAAATTTGATATTCTTGTTTGTACTCGTTGCGTGGCTCTCTTAAAAAGATTTCCAACGATATAGCGCGGATTTTTAGATATGTTATATCTAAGTTGAGTTTCCAATTATACCCCTGATGCATAACCAGTCATGCGGATGCATAATCCGTCATGCAGATATTTTTAATAATTTTATATAATTATGGGTGTCACAGAAATAATTATGGGTGTCACGGTACCTAAAACTAATTGTGGGTCTGACAATGAGAATATTATTTTTTTTGGGCCTGCGCCTAATTTTCCTGTTAGTGAATAATTGTGGTTAAAAACATCAGTAAGCAGGATAAGGATCAAATATAGTGTACTTCACTTCTTTCTTTCTTTTTTCAAAAAAGAGGAGCCTCAAATATTGGTTAATAAAACCGATTCAATATCGAAATCGTTACAGGGATGATCAAAGATCAAATACAATCTTCAAAGTTATACAAACTCCACCATTTCGTGACTAAACATTCAACCATTTCAACCATTCATAAAGACCAAATAAGTAACATATCTGGACTAAAAGACCAAATTTGTTTCAAATAGTAAAATTTGCACTCCGCAAAAATGCAGCAGCGGGATCTTTTGAAAGATCCAACCAAGGTTTGGAATAAACCAAGGATTGTCAATCACTTGGATAAGTGGGTAACAGTAACAGTAGCAAGGGTATGAATCGGTAACTGAGTCTTTATATCTTTTGATGTCGATGGAGTTGTTGATGTTGTTGCTAAATAAGGTTTCGTTGTTGTCGATGTGGTCTCCATCGCTGTTGAAGTTGTTCTTTCTAAAAAATATCAGTATTAGAATCAGAGAAGAAAACCTTTGAAGATTTGGAAGAACTCAGCAAGAAATTACTCTCAATCAGAAAATCAGAAAAATGATTCTTTTTTTGAAAAATAACAAACTGGAAATTAAGATTGAACTAAGTAAATCTAAATTTACTGATGAAATAAGAAAGAGAAGAGTATGATTATGATTTGATCTGCTCAGATCCGCTCATAAAAGGAAGATCTGAGCTGAAGAAGGTCAAGCTGTCGGTGTTTCTATGATCGCATGCTTTTTTTTGAGAGAGAGAAAAAGTTACTACCATTACTTTTGAAAACCACACTGATAGGTAGCACATATAGTGTACTTGTATTTCATAACGTTTTGTGTGTTTTTCCAATTCAATTAATTTACGTTGTTAAGAAGTAGAACTTTTAGAACTCAATCTCTGTCTTATTGTAAAGTACACTAGTAAATATTATGTATTTTGTTATGATTTAAAGAAGAGATAAAAATTGAAGGAAAAATAAGAGAAATGTACTCATGTATGCGCAATTACATAGTTTTAAGTCTCTATAGGGATAGACGACTTAGCACCCCAAGTATATGGAAACCTTAATCTTAGACATCTTAGTCCTGATAACATTGTGTTTAAGTCATTACAATTTATCAGGAAACAAAAGAGAAAAACCTGAAATTACGTAAGCATGTAAAAACTTAAAATTTGTTGAACACGAATATGTTTCCTCGTTAATACCTTGATAAGGAAACCCCTTTGGAAAAAACCTTGACGAAGGAAAAAGAATACAATACGAGAAGTTCAGTGAGTGCATCTTTTATGATAACGCTCCCCCGGATGAGCACTTACACTTTAATCTCGTCTTGCAAATCTTTGAATCGAGATTTTACAATTTCAATGAAAAATTTCTTGAATGTTGGATATAGCAATGCTTTCGTGAAAAAATCTGCTAGTTGATATAGTCTTATTTAGTTTTTCACAAGCGGTATTTTCTTCGAATAATAATGTTCTTGAGTCTTCATGCTTGTTTAAACATATTGAGGAACTGTGTCATGGATTGCTACCTTCTCGGAGATGATTTGTAAAAGTAGTTAACGTCGTTTCTTCAACAAAGTGCTAAGATATGAATACATTACCATAAATGAATAAAAACCTTATTTGTGAATAAACCTTATTGGTTCAGAAGGACATCCAAATTCCTAGGAGATGACTATGTTGATTTGGTCTAATCAAATGTGGGCATCTACTAAATAATCGAATTTATATAATTCCACCAAGTTGAATAAATTGCCGTACTGAAACCTCGTCAATAAAACCAAATGATAAAAAATTTGTACGAAGGAAAAAGAGCACAATATCGACATTTTGAATGAAAATGCAATGTCAGCGAGATGTTGCATCCCTAAAACCTTGTCAATAAAACCACATGGAATAAAACCTGAAATGAATAAAAAAGTGTACAACTTTTGACCTATTTATGGATGCTAACTCAACTATATGGGTGTTCGTGAAACAAGTATCAAAACAGAGTGTATAGTCTATTAATAGACAAGTTTTGAGCAAGCATAATTTTGAAACTGCAAACCAAGAAAAAAAATGAAAAATTATACCGCTTAAATGTGGATTTTAGTGCTTTTAATGACTCTTCAAGAGATCTATAAAATTAATATCATCAACTAGTCCGTAGTTTGGTATTTTGGAAATTGTGAGGCAGTAGTAATCACAAGTCCTTTCATGTTTTTTGGTCATGATTTATGTGATGATTAGTGTTCTTGATACATCATTTCCACCTACTTTGAATGATCCAAGCGTGACTGCTTATAATGGTGAAGCATCTATAATATAAAGGTATTACGGTAGGCCATGTTATGCTACAATTAGATTTCTAACCCTCTTGATTGTTTTACTAGTATGAAGGTATTTATTAAAATCATTTTCCTTCCTTGAATGCATCAAGGTAGCTTCAATTCAGGTTCCAAATGTGGTCATAAATTGCACTTCTATTTAAGCAAATATTCAAAACATTAAAAAGTAATCAAGTGTGGCCATATAACACTGATTACTATTCTAACTTCAAAGAATGAAAATGACACTTAAGGTATAAAGTAATTAAGTGAAGAAAGATTCAAAGGTTGATGACTTAATGTGGTCGTTTTACTCTCTCAAACGAAAAGCAATACCAAAGGGAAACAACATGAAGGCAATCGCAGAATCAGACGACAAAATTAAGTAGAAGAAAAATAAGGGACAAGTTTACTGATCAACGGAGAAAACAAGAAATGTAATGTATTTGAGAAGTGCGGTACAAAAAGAACGGTCTTCGACACAAAAAAAATTTGGTATAACATGCCCATTTCGTAGAAATATTCTCATTCTCTTTCGTAGAAATATAAAGGGACATATGTCTTTTTTTGTGTGTGTGTCCAGACGGTGCTAATTTTTATCCTTGAAAATCTTTTTTCATAATCAACATCTTAAAGTAAGTTCAAGGTCTATAAATTTCCAATCATTTATTGTTCTCGAAGCTCAACATAGTCATGTGGTTTTTCTTATTACCTTTCTATTGCTAGGATGAGTAAGTTGAGGTCGAGCAGTCGTATATTGACTCATTTTAATCCTGTTACGAATTTCCACAATATTACGGGGTTTACTCAATAAATACTTTTCTAGATTTGTATAGATTTGAAAAAGAGTCATGAAAAATAACAAATTTTGGAGAGATCTACGGAGTTGGAAAAATACTTGCAGAGTTTTGTAGAGTTGACCGAATTCTTATAGAGATTTGTAGAGTTCTAAAACGTTTTGAAAACAAGATTTCTAGAGAATTGTATAATGAGCAAGCATGGCAAATCTAGATATTTGTAGAATTCTACAAAATTTATCCTATCAAAAAAAATCCTTGAAAAACGTTAATTGCAAATTAAATTGAGCAGCAATCATAATCTATACACCTTAGCCATTAACATAAATTTTCATTTCAACAAATAACAAAACCAAAAAAGTTTGATCGTATCATATGTATCACATATATTTATATATATATATCGCATTTATAATTAAAAAATAGAGAGAGAGAGAAATGGATCTAGAGTATACGCGCAAGCGCTTGCATCAACTTGAAATAAAAACAAATAATATCAAAAAAATAAAAGATAACAATAAAGTTTTAAATTTTTGTAGAAGTCTCCCAAAATCTTTCATATTTTGCGAGACTTTCTCTAAGGCAAAAATACACATAAATGTCATTCAAAGTCTTAAAAATTAGTAAGTATGCAAAGTCTTTAAATTTTCTTGTTTATAACGAGTAACACAAACTTTGAACGAGATTTTACAAGTATATAACGAGTAACATATACTTACAAGGAGTTTTCTAAAGTATACAACCAGTAATACAATACTTTGGAAATCTATTAAAGTCTCTGAAAATCAGAAAAAGTATTTATTGAGTAACCCACTGTTAATTCCATTTGTTCAGAACGAGTTGGTCAAGGTTTTGAATAGTTGACTGGTCAACAGATGTATCTCTGATAACGAATCCATCAAAGAAAATAATAACTATATACAGAAAGCTTAAAACCCTAGATAATATTGAGGATCCTTATATAAATTCCATCAAGATATGGGGTGGGGTGGGGGAGGGGGGAGTGGATTTACATCACATTTCCACTCCTTTACACTACCGTTCTTTCATCTTCATTTCACCTCTTCCCTTTTCCCATTAATTTGTAACCACCACCAATAGTAGTAATGGACTCAGACCTCTTAATTTTATTGTAAATGTTCCAATTTATATCTGTAGTTGCAGGAAATTCTACACTACACCCCTCATATGATTTCATTATTAATCAACTCATTTTTAGGTTTACACTCTTAATTTTATTGATCAATCTTTGAATATTCTTACAAGAAAAGATAAAGAAATCAAGAATGATCTCTGCTCTAGACTTTCTCTCTCCTATTTACTTGTTTCTTACTCAAAAAAGATCCCTCTCTTTTCTTTACAACTTGAACGACTATTTATAAGGAAATACATAATGGATGACAGCTAATCTGTCATTTATTTTCGGATATGGTCTGCGACATTCTCGCAACCTTACAAATGTTAATTTCGCAAGCTCTCTAATTTTTGTAGGATTATCACATCTTTCTCGTGATCTTAGCTGACGTCATTTATTATATTCTTCCTGAAATTGTTCTGCGACGCTGTTGTATTGTGTTGTTGATAATTTCGCTGAAATATTGTCGTCGCGAGATTCTGATCCTACATCTTGCCTCTTCTCATATCTTTTCTGCGAAGTAGAGAATGATGTGAGAAATGCCGCAGCTGTTCTCCTCTTCATATTCTTCATTTATCACACGTATTCTTTCTTCCATCTATTTCTCGACACGTCTTTTGTAACCGTTGCCTTTTAACCGCTTATATCTTTCCGTATTAATCGTATTTATTTTCTCGAGGAAAAATTCCCTCTTCCTTCTTACTCTCTTTTTCTTTCTTTTTATTTTCTCCGCAACTTCATCGTTCTTCTGCAAATTTCATTATTGCAACTTTTCTTCTTTCTTCTTCAATCCTTTTAAGTTCTTCTTCATCTTCATACTAGTTCGTAATTTTCTTCAAAACAATCTCCCTGCTATTGTTTTCCATGGATTCATCAAGGTTAGTTTTCTTTTTTCTTCTTTATGAGTTTTGCTGAAATTGATCTTATTTATTGCCTTATTTGATGTTGTTTATGTGATTCCCATACTCTTGTTATTTCAGCAAAAGCGCTTCCAACACTAGATTCACAGTTCAGAACCCTAACATTCCCAAATCGCAGCATAAGGTTGTTGCTCATAAAAGAAAGTCTGTGAATGAGAAGGTAGTAAGAAACACTATCATTTTCTAATAACAATATTGTTGCCTCAGTTTCTTATCTGGATTGTAATTCGCAGGGTGATAAAGATGTTAATAAAACTCTCAAGTAATCTCGCCACCTTAAAACTGTTCCAACTTCTGTTCCCTTCCACTTACTCATCTCTTCTAAATCTCCTGCGACATCTTCGCAAGATAAACCTTTATCTCCAATTCACGAAAAAGCTGCCTCAGACTTCATTTCTTCAGCTGACCTTTCAATGATTGAAACCCCCCTTGTTGATCCTTCTGTGAATGAAACCTCTTCTCTTCCCATTGAGAATGTTTCTCAACCTTCTATTTCTACCAGTTCTCTACCTAAGTCTTTCCTATTTCGAAAGAAACTGTGGAAGGGATAGATATTTCCTTCAAAGTTTTATCTGAAGTTCTGGATGATGTCAAGAAGTCTTCTATTCATCCTATCAAGTCTAATGTTTGCGAAATTCTGAGCAATAATTTGGGTTCTGACAGAGCTGCTTCGCAGACAGCTTTGGAAAAAGAATGTAATGCTCTTTGTCTCGAAAATCAGAAGCTTCAGAATGTTTTGATGGATCGTGAAAATATTCGCAAGAAGAATGATGAATTGAGAGGTATGATTTTCTTATCTTTGTCTTTAATTTGCCTTTTTAATGGTTTTATCCTTCCCATATTTAATTATCCTTGAAATCCCTATTTCGCATGTTAAGCTTTAAACCAGAAACGAATAATGGAGAGATATCAATTTGAATATGCTGTTGAAAAAGCCCGTGTTGATAAAGAAATCTTGATGGATCAATATAACCAATTAGATAACCTCTATTCTTATTCTCTTGATCATATAAATAATCTTACCAATGAAAATACTCAATTAGTTCAAAGACAAGATTTATTAAGTAATGAAGTATCTCGTCTTTCTTATTCTTTAACTAAAGCTAATTTAGGGATGGAAACTTTATCAGATGAGAATAAAACCTTATCTCAAGAGAAGCGAACTTATTTAAACAAGATGGCGATATCTTCGCAACAACTTAGTATTCTTCAAAAAGTATGTGATGACCAAGAGCAATCTCTTCGCTCTTTGAGAAATGAACTTAAAGAAGTAACAGAGTCATCTATCGCTGGAAGAGACACACTCATTCAAGGTAGAATAACTTTAAGTGTAAAGGAGAATCAGCTTAAAGAACAATATTCCAAATTAGAAAAATCTTATTGTTCTCTTGCGAAGAAAAAAACCTTTCTTATTTCTAAAGAGAAAAATCTTCAGTCTCGACTTAATGGTTTAGTTGGAGATAAATTTGATGACGCAATGGACCGTTGGGAGAATAGTTGTCTGTCCTTGATTCAACACTTTATTTCGCAAAAGGAAGGTAGTCATAATAGTTTGACTGCCTTAATTATATTTTCTTTGTCATATCTTTCTGAATTCTTCATTTTTAATGAAATTTTGTATTCTATCTTTCGCAGAGTCTGAGAAGAATCTTCACTCTTCCATTTCTGTTTTGGAGGCTAAATATGCCAAAATTCGCAAAGAAAATGCATTGCTCGTCTCTGCCCTTACTGGTTCTCGCGACCGAGCAGAAAGAAGACTTGATTATCTTGCTTATTTTAAGGATATTCAAGATAGGAATCATCAGAGAGCACTTCTTCGTCAAGTTCATCTCCGGGATGAAGTCCTTGTAAATGATATTTTATTGTCCAAATCTCTTCCTCCTACATCAATTGATCCTTTAGAAGTAGATGATGATGAAGTTCCTCGTCCTGCTGATAGTGATTATGATCACGAAAGCGGCGCAGAGGATAATTTCTTCGAAGATGAAGAAGAGATTCCTTCTAAAGAAGCATCTGCTGGTGTTAATCAAAATGAAAAAGAAATTTCTCCTGAAGAAGTAATTGCTGGCGATAATCAAGATGCTAGTCAAGGCGAAGATCAAAACCGAAATGAAGGAGAGGCTTGCGAGAATATTGGCGAATAATTTCTGTTATCTCCTGCTACTGAAATTAATATTGAAGCTTGAGATTCTTATCTAGCTTTGTCTTCTTGAACTGTCTTATTTTTATCACTTTTGCGAGTTACATTTTTCAACCAACTTTGGAATCAACTTTTCCTTTTAATATTTTGTTGATGAGAAAGATAATGCTTCTTGTGTATTGATTCCCATACTTGCCTCTCATTATCTTTCTTGCAAAAAATAATCTGTTACGAATACTTATAAATATTTTGTTTGATCATGTGGTATTATTTTGCCTTCCTAATTAAAGGTCTTATTATGCCACCTCTTGTCATTGCGACAAAATCGCAGGACGTCCTTGCACTTTCATGCAAAAACCCATTGATCTTGCCTTAACTTTTTCTTTTGTATTATGGCCTCTTCATGAATGTTGCGACAATATGACAGGCCTAAATATTCTTGCGAAAATAAATCCCCATGACATTGTCGTCGTGCGACGAAATCGCAGGACGTCTTCGCACTTTCATGCGAAAACCCATTGATCTCGTCTTATCCTTTTCTTTTGTATTATTGCCTCTTTAGGATTGTTGCACAAATATGACAAGCCTTAATATCCTTGCGAATAAAAAGCCTCATGACATTTGCGTCTTAAGACACTTATCAGCTCCCTAATGAAGGGTGTCGCCCTTATCTCCCCCCCTGGTTGCCCCTTCAAGGAGGCGTACTTCTACCATACAAGGTTAGCTCCTCCCATCCAGTCTTAACAACAACCAGTTGTTTTCGCAACCTCTTATTCCTTTTACCTATAAGGCTTATGGTTACGAGACTGCACCCTAAGTGGGGTTTTCTTCATGCCGAGTGCAGTATAAGCCAAGACTTGTCAAGAATGGCAAGGTACGCTTCAAACGTCCCTGACACTCTTGACTCAACCGTGTACGTCGGTGCCTTGATCAGATCTGCACTCCTTGGGAGAGTCCTTATTACCTTAGTCGGCCAACCCAAGTCATATGCTTAAGCTGAGAATCCAAGGTGCCTCTCCCGGATGGGTTTTATTGACCCCAAATCTCCATGACTCAGGTTCCGGTGGCGGTGTAGCCTTTCCCTGAGCCATGAAACAGGTACCCCCTAATATGACGTACTTTAGGTCTTACATTTGCCTCTTGCGAAATTTTATTCGCGAACTAGGGTGTACGCCATAAAGGTGCGCCCCTTTCTTTTATGTCATTGTTCTGTGATTATCTCTGCGAAAATTTCATCATGATCTTGTTTTGATATGAGTAATCTTGCAATTATTTTTTCAGAATTCATAACTTCTCAAAGATTCTTACGGATAATATCTTTTTAAGTACAACCTGTTCCATGGTCTGTCTAATCTATGACCAACATCTCTTCCTTCTGGATCCATTAATCTATAAGCTCCTGTTCCAACTATCTCCTTAATGATGTAAGGTCCATCCCATTTTTTCGCTAATTTTCCACGATTTTCTCGCTGATATATTGGTGTTTCTCGCAGAACTAAATCTCCTGGTTGAAATTCGCGTATTTTGACACGTTTATTATATTCTCGGGCTAATCTTCGCTGACAATTCTCCATATGTTGTAAATCTTTTTCTCTTCTTTCTTCTAATTCATCAAGTTTATTTAAAATCAAGCCCGCACTAAGATTTTTCTTCCAAGCTTCTCTTTTTGTTGTCGGAATACAACTTCTGTTGGTAACACCTCAACTCCGTATGTTAAACAAAAAGGTGACATTCCAGTAGCTTCTCTTCTAGTTGTATTATAAGCCCATACTGCATTATGTACTTGTTCGCACCATGCTCTGTGATGTCCTTCCAATTTCTTCTTTAATATATCTGCAATTTTTTTGTTTGTTGCTTCTTTAATAAATCTTTTGGATCTCCATGCTCTTCTTCTACATCCATCATTTCTTCTACTGCTTCATCTTCTTCTAAAGGAAATTCTGCCAAGAAATCTGCAACAACTTGTGATTTTGGTGAAGACAAAATTTCATATTTAATATCAAAGTGGCCTACTTGTGCATTCCATCTCTCCACTCTTCCTGATCTTTTAGAATTCTTCATCACTGATTCAATTGGTACTTTTGTTAATACCTTTATCTTGTGTGCTTGAAAGTATATGCGAAGCTTAAATGATGCATAAACTAATGATAAGATTAACTTTTCAATCTTTGAGTAATTCTTCTCGGCAGTATCAAAAGTTGTGCTAATGTAATAAATGGGTTTCTCCACTCCTGCGTCTACTCGCAATAACACAACACTTAATGCATGCGACGTCGTTGCAAGATAGATCAATAATTCTTCTCCTGATTTTGCTTTTTGTAAAATAGTTGTATTCATAAGATGTTCTTTGATCCATTGAAAAGCTTTTTCACATTCATCAGTCCATTTAAATTTCGCACCCTTCTTGAGTATATCGAAAAAATATTTGCATTTGTCTGATGATCGCGAAATGAATCTCCCCAGCGAAGCTAGAAGCCCATTCAACTTCTGTACATCTTTTATTGTTGCTGGTGTTGGCATGTCACGAACTGCTTGCACTTTTTCTGGATCAACCTGTATTCCTTCCTTTGATACAATGTATCCTAAAAATTTTCCCGATGCAACTCCAATAGTACACTTCTCAGGATTCAATTTAATGTTATACTGCCGCATGTGTTCAAAAATCTCCCTCAGGTCTTGTACATGGTCTTTAGCTTCTTTACTCTTTACTAACATGTCATCCACGTATACTTCTAATGTTTTGTGTATGCATTTTGCGAACACCTTCTCTACCATTCTTTGGTATGTCGCTCCCGCATTTCGCAAACCAAATGGCATTTTCGTGTAACAATATAAACCTCTAGGGGCAAAGAAAGAAGTATGTTCTTGATCTTCTTCAGCGAGAGGGATTTGGTTATACCCTTTGTACCCATATAAAGATGATACCCTATCGTTTCCCGCTGCGGATTCCATCATTTGAGGAATATCTGGTAACGGAAAACTATCTTTGGGGCAAGCTTTGTTTAAATCAGTGAAATCTATGCAAATCCTGATTCCTTTGTTTTTCTTTGGGACAATGACCATATTCGCTATCCATTCTGGGTATTTAGCTTCTCTTATGATTCCTGCATCAAGCATTTTATGTAGTTCTTCTTCTATTTGGGAATGGTAAGTTGTTGCAATTTTTCTTATTCTCTATTTAAATGGTCTCACATTTTTGTTAATCTCCAACTTGTGGCATGCAATTGATGGATCTATTCCCGGTATCTCATCCATGCTTCCTGCGAAAACATCTTTATATTCTCGCAACAAGTGAACAGTTCTTTCTTCTTCTTCCATATCCATTTTGGTTCCAATTCTCAATATTAGAGGTTCCTCTATAGTCCCAACGTATATTTTTTTTGTTGGTTCTGCGGCAGTGTAACTGGGTTTAGGTTCTCCCATTGGTGTTGGTTCTTTTATTGTTTTCATAGGTCCTTCTCCTTCTTTCGAAATTTCGCTGGGTATTCCTTTGCCTTCTTTTGCCCTTATCATATATACTCTAAATTCTTCTTCTTTCTTTACTTCCTTTGTCAACTTTCTGCAAAATTGTTTCTTTTTGCTTGTCCTTCATAATGTTTTACTTCAATTTGATGACATAATTTCGCATTGTCAACATCTCCTTTGATTTCACCTATTCCATTTGGTGTGGGGAATTTAATACATTGATGCAACGTTGATACCACAACTTTTATCGCATGTATCCATGGTCTTCCTAATAACATATTATATGGCGATTCCATATCCACCACGCACAACATTACATGTGTTTCGATTTCTCCAAGTGGAATTCGTACCACTATCTCTCCTTTAGGTTTTGTTGTGGATTTTCCAAAGCCGTGAACAAAATATGTTGAACTGGACATTTCTTCATCTTTAAATCCCATTCCCCGGAATGCGTGATAAAATATTATATCCACTGAACTTCCTGTATCGATTAAACTGTTCAATATATATTCTCATGTGGATTTTGTCGTTGTCTCCTTCTCTTTTCGCGTAATAGGCACTGTGATAACCAATGGAGATGTGTGGTTCAAATTTTCTTTTGGTATTTCTGCCGCCATGAATGTAATTTTTTGCTTTTCCCAATCTTTCAAGGGTGATGTATTTTCTACCGCCATAACTTTCCTTCCTTCAAAATTTCGTTTATGTATTCTTCCTTTGATGTTTTCATGGATTCATTAACCATCGTTTTTGTTATCATATTACACTCCAATCTTTTGTCATCTTCATTAATTCTATTCATCTTTCTTTTAACTGGTTCACTTATTTATTTAATCACTTTCTTGATTTGAATATTCTCAACAACAATCTTCAACTTTCGATCTTCAATCTCCTTGTTTCTAGCGCCATTATGTAGTTGCAGGAAATCCTACACTACACCCCTCATATGATTTCGTTATTAATCAACTCATTTTTAGGTTTACACTCTTAATTTTATTGATCAATCTTTGAATATTCTTACAAAAAAAGATAAAGAAATCAAGAATGATCTCTGCTCTAGACTTTCTCTCTCCTATTTACTTGTTTCTTACTCAAAAAAGATCTATCTCTTTTTTACAACTTGAACGACTATTTATAAGGAAATACATAATGGATGACAGCTAATCTGTCCTTTATTTTAGGATATGGTCTGCGACATTCTCGCAACCTTTCAAATGTTAATTTCGCAAGCTCTCTAATTTTCGCAGGACTATCACATCTTTCTCGTGATCTTAGCTGACGTCATTTATTATATTCTTCCTGAAATTGTTCTGCGACGCTGTTGTATTGTGTTGTTGATAATTTCGCTGAAATATTGTCATTGCGAGATTCTGATCCTACAATATCCTTCTAAATAGAGAGCATTTCCTTTGTGATGAACATATCTAATAAGTAAGAGCGCTCTTCACTTTGCTAATTGTTTTGAATCCATTCGATCGATTTTATTAATTTTGACTCCTACCGTGTTGTATTGAAATTTCAGGCACGACCCAGTGAAACCAAAGAAACCTAATGATTTCATGGAAAACTATCCTGGGAAGAAGAAACTTGTTGATGTTTCTCATGTTGCAGGAGAATATTGGAGAAAGATGACCGAGGCTGACAAGACACCATTTCAAGAGAGGGCGAAGAAACTGAAGCTAGATTATGATAAGGAGATGAAAATTTACAGTCGTGAAAAGGATGCTCTGGGAATTTTTCTTATTTTTTCTCTTTATTTTCTATATCTCCTTTTAGCTTATAACACGTTATCAAGCACGTAGTTCTGATCACTGAGTAAATATTACGATCAATTCACGGTTTTCTATTGTTTTCTTGAAACACAATCAATTCCTTGTTTTAATAAAAAATAAAACCTTTTTTATTAGGTTTAATTTCATATACAAATAGAACGGATACTTATATCCATACATATATATATATAGTTACATCATATGAGAACAATGGAATGTTGATAGAGACGTGATTCTTTTTCCACTGTCGTTCACATATCCAAACTCATTGTGTTATATCATCCGTGAATGAGTAGATCTTATAGATCTTTTTTTTATTGTTACTTATCCTGTAAGGATGATGAAATGAACAAGTATTGTATTTTTTACTGGAACTCATATTCATTCTTTTTTTTAAGCAACCCCCCCCCCCCCAAAAAAAAAAAAAAGAAAAAGAAAAGATCTTTATACTAATCATAAGGTCCGGAACGCGATTGTTCTGAGAGGAAATACAATAATGGATTTTCAGGAGCAAATCACTCATTAAAATTATGAAACTAACTGTTACAGAGAAGAACACCAAACCCCATAGAGAAAACTGGCATATCTGAAAATCTAAAAAGAAAAACTGATCCAACTAAAATCAGATGATGCATAACTGATCCAATAAACATAACTGTTACCTGGAGTTGATGATGTGTTATTTTCTCGTTGATCTGAGATGATATTGATGGAATTTTTAGATCTATTTTCTTCATCATATCCCAACAATTATCATAATTATCACAAACAATATGAACTCAGGTATAAACATATTGAAAAGACTAGGGTACCCACATATACTACAATCTTAAACTTTTCCACCTATAAGTCCTCTTACCGAAAGTGATTGTCTATGGACTTAGTCGAGACAATACAACGAATCGGTATTCACACTTTGTTTGTCGTCTATGGATACGGGACCGAGACAATACAACAATCAAAGTGTGATTACTTGATAATAGGTCTGGACTTAACCAAACTCTATAGGATCACTATCAAGTAATACGAAATTAACGTTTATGTAATTTACTTTAAATTATAATAACAACAATTATAATTGCGGAAAATAAAAGTAAATGACATAACAACATTTTGTTAACGAGGAAACCACAAGTCTAGAATTGAATACTCTCAGAAGTAAGCCGCTATACAAAATCACACCAACTTCGTATAGTTAAGACCATGCAACTAAACCTATAGTTCACCTAGTTTCTTCAGTATCCCCGCGCTTCCGACATTCAATAAGTGCACGCACTGGAACAATTCCTTTGGTTAGTATTCCAAACAATAAAGGAACAACAAATTTGTTCGGTAACAACTCTATCCAATTTCAGTGATATGAGTTAGACAAAGGCTCTTCTGTTTAATCCAATAAACTTTTTTGTCGGGTTTAGATCTATCTATCCAACAACTACCAAAGTAGCAGAGTTTAGATTTTGCACTCAAATATAAGATATACCAAGATACTATATAGTGATGCCAATCTACGCAACTAATCAATCAAATCTATCAAGGATAAACCGGTTATAGTTGGTTCCTAGCCGATCAAGTTTTGTGCACACCAAAGATTATCAAACCAATAAGAAATCTTATTTGTCTTCAAATCTTCTTAAATCTTCAATAAACACCTGCACACCACAACTTGAATCTCTTGTGATCAATCACACACAGGACGGAGTCTGTTAACAATGGATTATCACAAGATGTCTTTAGATCTACAAACAGTTCTAAAGATCCCGTCGACACTTCGATCTAGTTTGAGTAAATCTTATATCAGAAGAGAAGATTCTCAAGAATAAACAAACTAGGTGCAATCAAAGTTCAACAACCGTTAGTCAATCAAATCAAATCGAAAACTAAAAATACTGCAATTATCTAGTTTCCCACCAACGGTACTCGTAGAGCTTCTTGATCCCACAGAAGTCTTTAAACGAGCGGTCGTAAGAGATTTCGCCTAATTAGGGTACTTTTCTCCTCTCCGAATAGACGGCTCCACCAGTAACAACACAACAAGGTAGTTTTGCTGGCTCTTAGGATAATTTGTTCGAAATGCAAACTTGGGTATTTATAGACCAAGGAAGTTTGGACACCAAGGAATTTCCAAAACCGAATATTCTTAAGATATGCAATAAATTCCCAAATCGGTTTTCATAATTCCTAGAAATACTCTGTCCAAAAATAACCGAAATCCTACTAGAAATTCTCCAATTAATAAATGCACATTACCACTTTTTATTTTCCGGAGATATGCATTTCAATTGCTGGTAATTAAAAGCATATAAAATTAACAACCTTAATTAAAAGATTCTCAACTTATTTCGGTCTGGGATCTCCTTGAGTTATTAAGGAATATCTTTGAACAATAAAAGATAAGAGTTACTGAACATGTTCAAAGTACGTCGACATCTTATTTCTTTGTAAATCCTTTTTCATATTTACAATCTTGATACCGATTATACCACTCTTGCAAACAAGTTTAGAACTGGTTCGTCTGATTTCCAAGAACTATGTGATTGATCAAATATCAATACACTAATCATGGGTTTACGGTTTTACCAAACAAAAGGATCGGTTCTACCTTAATATGGTTACTGGGACCGGTTACATCAGTTACCAGGATCGGTTACGTCAATTACCAGGACCGGTTACCATATTCTCATGGTATTAATTTTGATCGGTCACACCAGTTACCAGGATCGGTTACACCAATTACCAGGACCGGTTACACCAATTACAAGGATCGATTACACACTCTTTTGTGATCGGTAACACCAATTACTAGGATCGGTTACACCAATTGCTAGGATCGGTCACACCAATTACAAATATCGATCATACCATCTTAGGTTATTACTTAGGATCGGTTACACTAATAAAAGTCATACCAATACATAAGTCAGGCATTGTGACTAGTTTTACCAAGATACATAACAAGTTATGATCGGTTCTACTAACTCACACATATTGGTAATCCAAAGATATGCAATGAATAACAATACCAATAAGCCTAGCGATTTCCCTTTCGATTCATAAAACAAGTTCATGAATGTACTTCCTTTAAATGAATGTAAACATTGTTTCCTAGGACGAAATCTTCACCCATACCCATACATATAATCACAATAGCATTCATACGATTATGTCGATGTCTTATATACGAAGTTCAAAAGATAAGTGTTATACTTTGTATTCTAATTCCTTAACATTATGTCTACTAGAGTATAATCATTCACAGCTTCGCAGTTGTGTTTTCAATATAGCACGACTTGAAATATACGTAAGGAATGAAACAGTTCAAGTCACAATATTACTAACCTCAAGAGGAAGGATGATGTCGTGGATGTAGCTTGTTACTTCTTCACATTCTTCAAGTCTTTGAGTAATACTTGTATGTCTCATAATCCTAATCTTTCTAGCCTAACCTATACGAAGTTGTCTCTAATACATAATCAAGCGACTCTTTAATTGAGTTTTGATTCACTAAAATATGACAACCAAACTTGACATACCAACGCTTGGTGAGTTCAACCGAGCTATGCTCTAACACATATGTGGACTCCTTCTTCGGCTCCATGATTAAAACATCTCCGACGATGATTTTGTTATCTTTCAGAAATCCAAGAACCCTACCGGATATCTTATCTGGATGATTCATCGGGAACCCGAGAAGCCAAATTTTTTTACTATCCACAATGTGAGCCTTCATCGTCTTTCCGGGGCGACGCAAGTGTTTTTCCGAAGCGGGCATCAACAAATATCTATTATGGATGTGGCATTCTTGTATACCAATGGTTAAAAAAGGATATTTCGACCTGAATCGATCACCGATTTCAGTTTCTCTTTGTCTTATCCTTCTCATTTCTCTATCCAGCTCATCTTTTGTTGAAGTATCTTTTTCTTGATCTTCATCAGATGATTCCTCAGTTGCAGTAGATGATATAAATATAGTTTCTTGAATCAAATGTGAATTCAATTTGGCTTCTTCATGTGGCTTTATTATGGAAATTGGTTTTTCTCATTCGCAAACCAATGTATGACGAGTCTGATGAACAAAATCTCTAGATTCATTCATGATTTGTGAAAGCTTTGAATTTCACTCAATAAATGGGCTCGTTTTCTTTTTTGCTAAATTCACTACTAGGAAGGGTAGAATAAAGGAGTATGGTGTTAAATCTTCAATTTTACCAGGAATTAAACAAGTGTATAGAGATGTTGATCGAAACACCAAAGTTCTGCTTGGTGATGATCATTCTACATATCTTTACTTTGATATTTGTTATGGTAATACTAGCATTGCTGAGCTTATTGGTGAAGAGGGGTTGGACATCATTGTCAAGGTAAGTGATTTATTTCTCATTAGTTAATGGGTTATTTCGGATTCTCATGTGCATAATCTTCTTCGTGCTGGTGTTAATCAGGGTGATTTTACAACTCCCGTGGGTGGTAAGGGTTGTCGTGTTTGAATGCCGGATCTAAAGGGGGAGTTTTCTTTTCTCTCAGCTGAGAATTTCTCATATTTACTCAGATTGATTTTAAGTATATATATTTGCATATCATTTGGATGTAACCCAAGTCACGTGAGGTAAGTATATTTTTTCTTAACCTTTTTTCTTTGGTTACACTAATAATACGTTTTTTTTCTTTTCAATTTAGTGTGAAATTATACCACAATTTTGTCGAACGATTTTGATGAATCGTAAAAACCAATCAATATTGGTTTCCTTTTCAAAAAAAAAAAAATGTTGATTTTCTCCCTCATTCTTATAAGATGGGAAAAAATAAATTGGTACATTTTTTATACTTTTGCCAATATGAGTTTTATTTACAAATTTCACTCTCAATCTTTATATCGCTGGCCTTTAAGGTCACGAAAACATTGGAGATTTATTTACAAATTTCATATGCTTTTGGTGGTAATTGTTAGAGCATTGCTCGGTTGAAACCAACCGCTGGTATGCCAAGTTTGGTTGTCATATTTTAGTATCAAAACTCATCTAGAGTCGCTTGATTAAATACCAGAGCCAATTTTTTTTTTAGGTTAGAATGTAAAGTCTAGGAATGTTGAGACATACAAGTATTACTCTGAAGACCTGAAGAATGAGAAGAAGTGACGACTGCAAAGAAGACATCATCCTTCTACTTGAGGTTAGTAATACCAACTTGACTTGTTTCCATTCCTAACATATCTTTCAAGTCGTATTATATTGAAAACATAACATGCGAAGCTGTATATATATAATACTGTAGTGATTAGACTTGGTATCACTATGATCAAAGTGTCAAGGAATCTATTGAATTACGAAGTATAAATGCTTATCTTTTGGAATTTCTTAAATACGACATCAACATAATCTTTGTATTTAGCTACTTGATTATGTGTAAGCTATATGTGTTGATTTCATCCTAGGAAACAATGTTTTATAACATTTTTTTAAAGGAAGTACATATACGAACTTGTTTTGTAGTCGAAAGGAAATCATGATTGGTTCAATTCTTTATTGAATATCTTTTGTATAACCGGTCATAGCCTATAATGTCTAGCATGTTGTAATCGGTCACAAACAACTTTGTGAAGCAAGGTGTAACCGGTCACAAGCTACATTGGAAAGTTAGTTGTAATCGGTCACAAGCTACTTTGGGAAGCAAGGTGTAACCTATCACAAGTTAATTTCTGAAGTAAGGTGTAACCGATCACAAGCTACCTCTAGGAAGCAAGGTGTAACCGGTCACAACCTATTTTTGGAAGCATGGTATATCCGGTCACAACTTACATTATGAGTCATGGTACAATCGATCCCTAGGAGAAAAACCGAGTTTCCAATATTCACATATCTCTTTATGTGTTGTGTGATCTTGGAATTAGGATTTGCTGAGAGAAACTTCTAGATGTCGATATTATTTGAAAATGTACATTAATTGTTCAAAGATATTCCTTGATACTAAAGGTGATCCCAGACCGAAATATTGAAAAGCATTTAATTATGATTTTCTTAATATATGTTTTAATTACCAGTAATTAAAGCATATCCTCTGGAAAATATTATTAGTTAATATGCTACACTAATAATAGAAGTTTTCTAAGAGAACTTTTGGAAATATGATTTGGTATTTAATTGGAAATAGGAAAACCGAAATTAGGTACTTTAATGAAATATCTTGAAAACATTTTCGGTTTTGGAATTTTCTTGTTATCCAAACAACCTTGGTCTATAAATACTTGAGTTTGCATTTCTTGCAAACTATCCTAAGAGCCTGGAAAACTTCATCCTTGTTGTTTCTGGTGGATCCATCTATCCAGAGAGGAAAGTACCCTAATTAGGCGAAATCTTTTACGACTGCTCGTTTAAATACTTCTGTGGGATCAAGAAGGTCTACGAGTATTGTTGGTGGGAAACTAGATAATTGCATTTTTATTTTAGTTTTCGATTATGGATTGGATTAAGTAATGGTTGTTGAAACTTTGATTGCACCTAGTTTTTTTATTCTTGAGAACACTTTCTTCTGATATAAGGGTCACTCAAACTAGATCAAAGTATTGATGGGGTCTTTAGAATCATTTGCGGATCTAAAGACATCTTGTGATAATCCATTGTTAACAAACTCCGTTCTGTCTGTGATTGATCACTATATGATTCAAGTTGTGTTGTGCAGGTTATTAAAGGCAATTGAAGATTTGAAGACGAAGAATATTTTCTTATTAGTTTTCGTATCTTGTGAATACAGTGCACAAACCTTGATCGGCTGGGATCCAACTAGAATCTTGTTTATCTTTGATAGACTTGATTGTCTGGTTGTGTAGATCGACATCGATTTATAGTTTCTCTTTCAGTTTTATATTGATTGGTTGCGAATCTAGAGATTGGTTATTCCGATAATCAAAGTTTAGATTGATCTAACTAGGAAAAGGAGTTTATTAGTTTAAACGGAAGAGCCTTTGTCAAAAACTCATACATATCTTTTACCAAATATTGATTAGAGTGATTACCAAACAGATTCATTCCTTTGTTGTTTGTAATACGATCCAAAGAACTTGCTATTCACGTGCGTGACTCTAGAAGTCGAAGACGCATGGATACTGAGGAAACTAAGTGATCCAAAGGACTTGCTATTCCGGTTCAATAGCGTACCTATTATCAAGTGATCACTTTGCTGTTGTATTGTCTCGATTTCATTTCCATAGAAGATCACACAAAGTGAATACCATAGTTTTTGTATTGTATCTACTTTGTCCATAGACAAACACGAAATATGTGTTTGGCGCGATCCAACCTATAAGATTTGAATCAGGATGGTTACAGTTAAACTTGTATATGATTCAGTTAACGAAAAACAAGATAAAGAAAACATCTGTGAGAAATCAATATCTGACAAAGTCATCTCTTGCGAATCTACGTAACAAGTTGATCAGTATAATAACAAATATTCTGATGATAGGGAAACTTACCTTAAAAAACAACTGGATGAAATTTCCAATGATGGTGATTCAGAAATTGATCAAGATGTAGAAGAAGACATTTATGTATTCTCTTCACTATTAGGTGATATATCCACGAAAAAACTATCTACCTCAGATTTTTTTGGTCTCCTTACTCTTCTTTGCAGAGAAAATAGTAAACTAAGAAAAGTTTTTTCTGGTTATCATAGTGGATATCAAAATGCTCGATACCTCCTTAAAGACTGCAGAGAAATTTGAACTCAAAATCTCTTGATTATGAGAATCTCTGCAGAAAACAATATTTGTTGAAAAGGAAACTTGTTGAAACTAAAGCATGGATTAATTCTCAACAACTAATGTTTGAAGAAAAGGAGGAGTCTCTTCTCTCACGAGAAAAACTTCTTAAGGTCGATCTTGTCAATGCTCTTGACAAAATTAAATCTTTGGAAGAGGAGATCACAAAGTTAAAAAGGCTCTATGTTAGCACAAACAATTTATCCTCTCTGATTGAAGCATGAAGAGTTCATCATGACACACGAGGATTAGGCTGAAGGAATAAAAGCACCCTCAAACAACAAAGAGATAAAATTTATTAAAGCTACAATTTCTCCCACTCTAGAGGATCTTCTTAAGATTACTGAAGCTCATGATCTGTCAAAGTCTTCAAGTGAGATTCATGAAGAAAGCTCTTTTGTGAGTGATCAAATTGAAATTCCAAAGATTGGGAACCGTAAAGCTCAAAAAACTGAAAATCCACAAAAAGGTAATATCAAATCTTATGCTTCATTTAATAAGCATTGTTATTTTTGTGGAAATAAAGGTCACCTGCAAAGAAAGTATAAAATTTGTAAGATGCAGGATGCTTTATCTTTTGTATCAGAAGAATTGAGTAAACTTAGATCTCACAGAAACTCAAATCTCTATTGTCCTAATTTGAGACAAAAGAATTACTATAACAATAGTTCACATCCCAGTTCTACAAGAGTAATCTTTTTTAGGGCATTGCTCGGTCGAACTCGCATGCGTTGCTATCTCAAGCATGTTTGTCAATGTTAGTGATCAAAACTATAAGTCTTGATTTCTATTCTATTATAGCTAAGTCTCGGACTAGGATAGAAAGTGTAGTTGAGCTCAAGGACTTCATGGCGATTCATCATACAAGTAGAAGAACTACACAAGGAACTGGTGGAACTTCTCGACAAAAAGGTATGTGAAGACTTGAACTTATCTGTCACTCAAAAGTCTATCTACTCTATCTCCTACTTCTTGAGACAAAAAGTCGTATGCTATATATATATAGACTTAGATTATACACATTTGGTATTTCCAGCCGAGTATACCTCGCCTATCTATATCTCGAAATATGTTTTGGTAAGATTTTCGCTTCGACCAAGTTTATCTTTACCTAGTGACGAAAGTCATGATATGTTTCAATCGTCTTGAAAATTTCTTTGACGAGAAATGGTGTAACAACTACATAACGTCCTCTAAGAGTGTTTGAATGATTGGAATGAGAGTTTAGATTACATAACTAATGATGGACATAAGCATTTTTGTGGAAACACATTTATGTATAAGTCCTATTCCTTGAACCAAAGTTTGCGAACTTTGTTGATCAAGAGAAACCAGAAGAATGACTTGTTGCCAAGTCCGCGAACTGCCCAATTTCTCATCCCGAGAAATTCTGCTGGAGTTGACAAATTAGTTGCGTGAGTACCAGTCCGCGAACCGGCAGAAGGTCTCTTGTCGAGATTTTCTGCTGGAGTTTGTAAACTCTGCCGGCTGCTTAAGTCCGCGAACCTAGTGTGCGAACTTAAGAAGGTTATATATATGAAGATGATTTCTGAACTTAAACTTTAAAAAGACTAAGGAATGCAGTTTGCAAACCGTGGCTATAAAAGTTCATGAACCGATTCAAGTGAATCAAATCATCTTTGCTTCAATTGTGTCTTGTGTAGTTACATAAGATTTCATTGCAATTGAACATCTCTAACTAGTTCATTTGAGTCATTTAAACTAGTTATGGTGAAGAAGAACATGGTTGATATGAAATGCTCTTATGGCTAACCTTTTGGTTAACTATTGTTGAACCAACAATGTACACGTTTGGGTACGATTAACAAACCTAGAAGCGTGCAGTTCATTTGTGTATAACAAGCTAAGTTTTCGATCTAACGGTTGAGAAATATTAGCTTGAATCTAAATCAGGTTTTCATCTAACAGTGAATATTGATTGCTTTGTTACCAAGGTAAAACCTTGATTTGAAAGACTATATAAAGGAGACATCTAGTATTGTGCAAAACTAATCCCCACACCTTATGTGTGATACTAGTTTGCGTACTAGAGTCGATTCTCCTTTAACCTTTGGTTTTCTTCTTCTAAAACCAGGTTAACGACTTAAAAAATTCATTGGGATTGTGAAGCCAGACCGATACTACTTTTATCGTAGTTTTGTGATCTGATCTTGCATCTTCTATCGTACGAGTACAATCATATTGATTGGCTTGAGATTTGATATCTCCGATAGGCAAGATATAAAAAGTAATCACAAACATCTTCGTCTCATTGTTTGTGATTCCAAAACATCTTGTTTCGCTATCATACGATTAAGATTGTTGTGAGGTGATTGATTAATCAAGGATGTTCTTCGGGAATATAAGACCGGATTATCAATTGGTTCCTGTTCACCTTGATTATTATCAAAAGACGGAACAAAAACTTTAGGGTTTTTCTGTGGGAGATAGATTGATCCTTTGATAGACTTTTCTATGTGAGACAGATTTGTTTATTGTCAAAGCCTGCGATTTTGGGTCGTAGAAACTCTTAGTTGTGGGTGAGATCAGCTAAGGGAATCAAGTGCGCATTATCCTGCTGGGATCACAGGCGTAGGGAGTACAACTGTGCCTTGGATCAGTGGGATACTGATTGGGGTTCAACTACAGTCCAGTCCGAAGTTAGCTTGGAGTAGGCTAGTGTCTGTAGCGTCTTAATACAGTGTGTGTTTAATCTGGACTAGGTCCCGGGGTTTTTCTGCATTTGCGGTTTCCTCGTTAACAAAATTTCTGGTGTCTGTGTTATTTCAATTTACGCATTATATTGTTTTATCTTTATAATTGAAATAATACAGGTTGTGCGTTAGATCAATCAATTGGAGAATCCGACCTAACGGTTGTTGATTGATATTGATTGACACGTGGATATTGGTCTTTGGTACCATCCAAGTTATTACTTGTATTTGAATAATACTCGCTGTTTCTATTTGAGGAAATCAAATGAAGAGAGAGATAAAAACTCGTTGATATACTTTTAGTTGATTGAGACTTGTTGATTCTCTTAAAATTATATTCGAGTTTGTCCATACAAATTGCTAAGCGGAATATTGGGTGGTGTTGTTAGACCCCCGATTTTTCAATTGGTATCAGAGCAGGCAAACACGTTCAAGACCTCAAAAGTCTGTGTTTGTAGCGATCTGACTATATGGACCATAAAGTCTCAATTGACGCCTCACCAGGTTTAAAAACAAACGTTGGAAAAAGTCTGATAAACTGGTTACTCTTCAAAAAGGGTTGGATGAACAAATCCGGATCAACTCTGGTCTTGTTGCAGAAATTGCAATTCTTAAGGATTTGATATTTTGTAAAAGTCCCTTGATGAATCTGAGTAACTACAGTTGTTCCTCCTTAAAGAATAGTCGTAAATCATATGGTAATCAACGACCAGTTGTTATGAAAACTGATATGACTAGGAACCACTCAGACAAACTTGAAAGTCTTGGCACATGTTGGTGTTGTGATTCTTCCGATCACCGTCAACAAGTCTGTATGTCGTTTCAAAGGATCCTAAATGTTGCAAGTGATCTTTGTAAGAAATATAAACAACTTTTTGATACTCAGAAAGGACATAAAAAACTAGTAGGAAACTCTAAACAGATAAGTACTAATAGTATGTGTGCATTTGATTTAAGATATACGTCTCCCTTTCAATGGTTTCTTGATAGTGGATGTAGCAGACATATGACAGGCGATCTCACATGGTTTGTTTCGTCTATTGACTATGAAGGATGTCCTGTAACGTTCGGAGATGGGAGTTGTTGCTACATCAGCAAGAAGGGAACGATCAAACTGTCCGGTGTTCCAGAAATCCATGATGTAGTATACGTAAAAGGTATGACTGCTAATCTTCTTTCTATTAGTCAAATCTGTGATAAAGGCCATCAAGTTGTCTTCAATGCAAACAGATGTGACATTGTAGACAAAACCGAGAAAGTAATTTTTCAAGGAACTCATGGTAAAAACAACTGTTATCTTCTCGATACTCAGTTAAGGTGGAATCTACACATCTTTGGCATGAGCGTTTTGGTCACATCAATTATCGTCTTCTAACTAAGATCATTAACAAAGAACTTGTTAGAGGCATTCCCAAAATAAATGCAAAGATTGAAGGTGTATGTGGTGCCTGTCAAAAGGGTAAACAAACGAAGGTCCACCACAAATCATCTCGAGATATTCTCACTAAAGCTCCACTTGACTTTATTCATATGGATCTCTTCGGACCAATTCAACAACCCACTTTTGCTGGTAAGAAGTATGCTTTAGTTATGGTAGATGATTACACCAGATTCACTTGAGTTGCATTCCTATCTCATAAGAATGAAACTCTTAGTGAATTCAAGATTATTGTTAAAAGGATCCAGAACGAACAAGGTCGCAAGCTAAAGAAAATTAGAAGCGATCGTGGAACTGAATTCAAAGACACCAAAGTATTTGAATTATGTGACGACCTGGGAATCATTAAACAATACTCACCACCTATTACTCCTCAAGCTAATGGAGTCGCTGAAATAAAAAATAGGAATATTCAGGAAATGGCCAGGGTAATGCTCCATAACAAAAACTTACCATTAAGATTTTGGGGAGAAGCTGTTTTCGTGTTACTTGATCAACCGTGTGTATTTACGGTCTAAAACCCTTAACACTCCTTATGAGTTGTGGTACGGAAGGAAACCCAACCTACACTATCTCAGGGTGTTTGGAAGTAAGTGTTATATTCTGAAAGATCGAGAACAGAAAGGGAAATTCGACACCAAAAGTGATGAAGGTATCTTTCTTGTCTATGCTTCTGATAATCGTGGTTTTCGAGTGTTTAATCTCAGAACACAAGTCATGATGGAATCTGCTAATGTTATCATCGCCGACATTAGTAACTTTCGTCATGATAATCCTCCTGCTGAGTTGCCTCCAACCGAGACAATTGAGAAAGTCAAAGAAATTACAGAATCATTTGAAGTTATCCCAACGGTTACTGATCCTGACATTTCTAGTGACGAGGAGAAGAGCACTGATCAAGCCATTCCTGACGAACAAGAACGTGTACCTCCACGACATCTCTGGGTTCAAAGGAATCATGATCCCAACAATATTATTGGAGGAAGAGATTCTACAGCCAAAACAAGAGGACAACTTCAAAATATGTGCAATTTTGGTTGTTATCTTTCACAAGTAGAACCAAGGAATATTGATGAAGCTATGAACGATCCCTTTTGGGTGAATGCGATGTATGAATAATTAAATCAATTTCAAAGACAAGATGTGTGGGAACTTGTATCTTGTCCCTCCAATATCAATATTGTTGGTACCAAATGGATATTCAAGAATAAGTCTGATGAATTTGGCACGATTGTCAGAAACAAAGCGGGACTTGTCGCTCAAGGATATTCACATATTGAAGGGATTTGACTTTGATGAGACCTTTGCTCCTGTGGCATGTCTTCATTCCATTCTTCTCTTGTTAGCTCATGCTTGTTTTCTTAAGGTTAAGCTGTTTCAAATGGATATAAAATCCGCGTTCCTAAACGGAATTTTAAAGGAGGAAGTTTATGTCGCTTAACCTAAGGGTTTTGAAAATACTGAATTCCCAGATCATGCGCTAAAGCTCAAAAAGGCATTGTATGGGTTGAAACAAGCACCCAGAGCCTGGTTTGAAAAACTTACTACTTCTCTCATTAGAAAAGGTTTTTCAAGAGGTGGAGCTGATAAAACTTTGTTTACCAAATGGAGTGGGAAAGATGTGGTTATTGATCAAATATATGTAGATGATATCATCTATGGATCAACTTCTGAAAAATTTGCAAAGGACTTCCAAGTCTCTTTTGCTAATGAATTTGAAATGAGCAATGTTGGTGAATTAAAATTCTTCTTAGGATTACAAATTCAACAACATAAGGATGGAATTTACTTATCCCAAGAGAATTATGCTCGAGACCTTGTGACAAGGTTCGGTCTGGATAAGTCTTCCCCAAAATTAACACCTATGCCCACTACTGGTAAACTACATAGAGATGAGAAAGGAGCAAAAGTGGATCAAAAGTTGTATCGATCTATTATTGGTAGCCTTTTGTATCTTACAACTACTAGACCTGATATTTCCGTAAGTGTTGGTTGTTGTGCCAGGTTTCAGGCAAATTCAAAGGAATCTCATCTTGCAGCTGCAAAAAGGATCATTAGATATATTAATCACACTGCGGGTATGGTTTATCTTACACTTTTGATACTAACACTTGTTGGGAATATTTGGCACCCCGAGTGCAGCGGAAATAAGGATCACAAAGGGCAATTGGTGATTTGAACAAAATATGGGAGAAATAATTAGAGAGAGAGACAGAAGATAAAGAAGCACACACAACCACAACACAAGATATACGTGGTTCACCTTTACATGCTACATCCACGGCCAACACCACCAAAAAAACTTCCATTAATCAAAGACCATTACATGCTCTTTCCGCAACCCAAGACAAGACCAAAAAGTTATCAAGACATACCCGAGAACACCATCGAAGAAACCATAGAAATCAATTCTCTAACCATTCTCCAAACCAACCTCGCGTCTTCTCTTCTACACTTTCTTCACAGTTGCTAGTAACAGAGGAGAAACATGGAAACACTAGAAACTAGGTTTAGGGAAAAGCCCCCAAACCCTAAACACTAGAACACCAAAATTCTCTCTCTACAAGTTTTTATCTCACACCGGTATTGACCTACACGGTAGTACACGGTTAGAGATGGCAAACGGGCGGGACGGGGCTGGCTTGTGACCAACCCGCGGGTTACGGGTTAATACAAGCCTAAGCTTGCGGGTTGAAATTCTTCACGGGTGGTCATTTATCCGACCCGCGCCCGTCTCGGGTAAAGCTTGCGGGTTCACGGGTGCTCACGGGTTAATTCCTAACTATCTTTGAGAGTCGTATCCCTTCTCTTATTCTCTCTTATTCTTCTTTTTTCTTATTTCTTCTTCATCTTCGTTTTTCTTGAGTTCTTTTCCGAGCGATTCTGAGAGTTTGTGAGAGATCGATTGAGAGAAGTGTTTGATGAAACTATTATATGATGGAGGTGTTGTTGTGGTGGTGAATATTTAAGGAGGAGAGTCAGGGGATTGATATAGTTCTGCTCGAGATGATGTAATAGAGAAGTAAAATTAGGGTTTCTGTTAATTGTTTGGAATTCGATACGAGAAAGGATTAAGAAGATTTAAACGGAACTACAGGATGGGTTTGTTTTGTTGAAGATTTTGGATGTTGAATTATCGATTGGAGATTGTTCTGATGAAGAATCAAAACCAGGTAAATTTGGGGTTTCAGTTTTGATTGATTTCTTTATGAAATTGAATTTGTTTTGGTATAATATTTCATGGGTTTGTTATTGATTAAGGTAGAGATGATTGTATAGGATTTAATTTTGATTCTAAGAATTAGGGTTCTTGTTGTTCTTCCCCAATTAGGAATTAGAGTTCCTGAATCGAGTTGTTTCAATTAGGGTTCTAAGTTGATTTAATTTTAGTTTCTGAATCGAGTTGTTTCAATTATCGAGTTTTGTTGGTACTAATGGAACTAAGGCTTGAGTTTGGGATGGAGTGGAGCTGCATGTATTTGTAGTTAGAGTTATGTTGATGTTCAGTGATGGGTTCATGTGTATGTGAAATTGAAAGATGGGTCTGAGCTGAGGTAATTTTATCTGTTACGATTGTTTCTGAGATATGAAATTCAGAGAAGAAGAAGCCATAGGAATTGTGGGTTTGAATCAAGAGTTCAGGGAAGAATCAAGATGGGTTCATAGTCATTTTCAAGGAATTGAAGGAGTTATCGATGCTGTGAAGATGAAATGGGTTTAATCGGTTGCAGAAGGAGATTCGATTGGTGGTGCTGTTGATACTGCAACTCAGTTCAAGAACGAGATTTCAGAGAATCAAATTAGTGGTGTTGATATGAGGAACTCAGTGGGAAGAAGAACAATGGATGGGGGAGGTAGTGATTGATTTCTGCTGTCAAAGAAGAGGCTGGACTGGAGCCTGGATCTGTTGCTCTTTCACAGTACGAGAATGAAATTACGGGTTTACAGGCCAGCCGCGGGTTTCACAGTACGGGCCGGGTTAACCCGTTTCTTCACAAGCCACTAATTATACAACCCGCGCCCGTCTTGTTTAGTTACCATCCGGGACGGGTGCGGGTTTTCACGGGACGGGACGGGACGGGCCAACCCGCGGGTTTTGGCTTGGTTTGCCAGCTCTATACACGGTCCTCCCTATCAAAGAGACCAAAATCCTAAGCACAAGGATTTACCACTCTTCTAGGTTGGATTTATACAAACCTACAAATCTACTCCTATATATAGAGAACACAAACTTGGCCACCAAGTATTAGTCTCCAACTAGGAAACTAAAATCTTTCCTAAATTCTATATGGCCCATATTAGGAAACCCACTCAATGGGGAAAAGGCCCAAAGATAGGAAACTCACGGTTTTCCTGACAATCTCCACCTCAGATCATACTTTCAAGCATGAGACGATCACATGAAATTACCTTCATATTCCACCAAAGTTATTCACCATCTCTATATTCCCGTAGAATTACTTTCGAAGCTCAAATCCGAACTTCCATCTTCATAGAACGATCTCTTTGATCAAAAACACCATGACATTGATAAAAGTCTTCAAACCATCTTCTTTATGAAAAACACTTGTGAAACTGGCCACGCTTCACAAACTCCATGAAAATCTTCAATCAGTATCATTGAATCCTTGCACAGACTCCACCATTGATCAACAAGAGAACCATCCAGAAGAATCACCATTAGCTCCACCTAACCAGTAAGCTAAAAACATATTGAACACTAATCCATAAAGAAAGAATTAGCTTCAATATCATACTCCAGCACATGTCAAGATGTGTATCTGAAATAGACCATCATATATCTCCATTGTGATTAACAGGCTTAATCCTTTAAGCGATTCTCAAAGCCATCACCAATCTGACATACTCTTTACCACCATCACACCCAACATACTCGCTTAGAATATATACCGTGTGAATGCCCATATTAATGTGGTACATGCGTTCGAGATCAGGCACATTCTTGATATTACGTGCAAGCCATCAAGAATACTTTAACATAGACTTAAGAAAATAAATCTATAACATCTCGTGCATAACTTCGAAGCGTTGTTGGAGTTGCTTCTACATGAGACCTCGTTGCCCCATCCTTTTTTCAAACTTTGTAACCCATTCTTTATGGTGTATGATTACTAACACTCTTCAAGAAGTAAATATGTATCCACCTCATTCAGTCTTATTTTGCATCCCATACTACATTATAAAAACCAAACAAAGAACATACACTTCTACCAAGTTGAACCTCCGATTTGTAAATCACATCAGAAATCCATCTTTGTGTAAACACCGGTTGAAACATTATCTTCAAAACATATTTCTCCACCCGAACAATAAACCATCGTTCAATTCCAGGTTCAATCACACCAGCCCGTCCATGGCTCTGATACTAATTGTTGGGAATATTTGGCACCCCGAGCGCAGCGGAAATCAGGACCACAAAGGGCAATTGGTGATTTGAACCAAATATGCGAGAAATAATTAGAGAGAGACAGAAGATAAAGAAGCACACACAACCACAACACAAGATATACGTGGTTCACCTTTACAGGCTACACCCACAGCCAACACCACCAGAAAAACTTTCATTAATCAAAGACCATTACATGCTCTTTCCGCAACCCAAGACAAGACCAAAGAGTTATCAAGACATACCCGAGAACACCATCGAAGAAACCATAGAAATCAATTCTCTAACCATTCTCCAAACTAACCTCGCGTCTTCTCTTCTACACCTTCTTCACAGTTGCTAGTAACAAAGGAGAAACATGGAAACACTAGAAACTAGGTTTAGGGCAAAGCCCCCAAACCCTAAACACTAGAACACCAAAATCCTCTCTCTATAAGTTTTTCTCTCACACCGATATTGACCTTCACGGTAGCACACGGTCCTCCCTATCAAAGAAACCAAATCCTAAGCACAAGTATTTACCACTCTTCTAGGTTGGATTTATACAAACCTACAAATCTAATCCTATATATAGAGAACACAAACTTGGACACCAAGTATTAGTCTCCAACTAGGAAACTAAACTCTTTCCTAAATTCTATATGGCCCATATTAGGAAACCCACTCAATGGGGAAAAGGCCCAAAGATATGAAACTCACGGTTTTCCTAACAACACTGATCTATCTGCTTATTCAGATGCTGATTGGGCAGGATGTGTAGAAGACAGAAAAAGTACGTCAGGGGTTTCTACTATGTAGGACTAAATCTTGTAGCTTGGCATAGCAAGAAGCAAAATTCTCAATCCCTGTCTACATGTGAGGCAGAATATATTGTTGTTGGATCATGTTGTACTCAACTCCTATGGATTAAAAAAATGCTAGCTGACTATG
Source organism: Papaver somniferum (assembly GCF_003573695.1). Lineage (NCBI taxonomy): Eukaryota > Viridiplantae > Streptophyta > Magnoliopsida > Ranunculales > Papaveraceae > Papaver > Papaver somniferum. Next base: position 111,732,011 of record NC_039366.1, on the reverse strand, counting down.
GAGTTGATACTGGAATAATGAAGATTTTTTGTGATAACTCTAGTGCTATTCCAATCACTGAGAATCCCGTTGAGCACTCAAGAACAAAACACATTAAAATAAGGTACCATTTTATTCGTGATCTTTATGAAAATGGTATCATAAGTATGGAATTTGTGCCTTCCGAACAACAATTGGCTGATATTCTTACCAAACCATTAGACACTGCTACGTTTCAACACTTGCGGCAGTCTATTGGTGTTGTTCTGGTTCATTAAAACGTTTCTATAACTCTTGCCCCTATGCTTGTCTCTATCTTTTGGGCAATTGAGTTTGAAACTCCAATAGGTTTACTCTAGAAAAGTTTACGTAGAGTTGTCTTTGTCTTGTTAGCGTCATTTTTGTTTCAAAATTCTTCTTTTCTTTTGAAATTAAGGTCGCTCTTGTTGTCCTTTCGGGAATGACATCAAATGGGGGAGAGTTCTTTTGAACTTGTGCTTAATGGTCATATCTTGAGGGGTGTGCGGCTGTGGAATTTTAGAGGGGGTTATCTTGTATCTTTAAAATCCTTGATGAATGCTATTAGCTTCGGCTATATCATTGCATTTAAATAAGATGATTTGTGTTCTTTCTTTTTAGTCATGAAATGTCTCTTACGGAAATTTCATTATGATCCCGTTCTTGTACCTTTGCCAATTTTATTGACAAAAAGGGGGAGAATTAATATGTAGTTCACACTACAAATACATATGGTCTTCGGGTCATTATGTAAGGGGAAGTGGTTTCTATGTGAGATGGAGTATTGACTAAGGGGGAGTAATACATATCACCATAGTATTATTGTTGAAGTTGTGATACAATTGAACTTTGACGCTGTGTAATAATGCTATGACACTGTATAACAATGATCGAGACCGATGCTTTCTCATTGTTATAGCTACGGATCTTCAACAGCGGTGATGCTAAACTTAAAACCTTTGGGATCATTGAAGTACTTGGAAGTGACGAAGATTTCGAGGAATGTTGAAGATTAGACATGTGGAATAGGAGCTACTTAAGTTTCTTTATCTTTTTTGTATTACATATGTATTGATAGTTTTGTCACTAAAATTGACAAAGGGGGAGATTGTTAGAGCATTGCTCGGTCGAACTGGCTTGTGTTTCTATCTCAAGCATGTTTGTCAATGTTAGTGATCGAAACTATAAGTCTTGATTTCTAGTCTATTATAGCTAAGTCTCGGACTAGGATAGAAAGTGTAGTTGAGCTCAAAGACTTCATGGCGATTCATCATACAAGTATAAGAACTACTCAAGGAACCGGTGGAACTTCTCGACAAAAAGGTATGTGAAGACTTGAACTTATCTGTCACTCAAAAGTCTATCTACTCTATCTCCTACTTCTTGAGACAAAAAGTCGTATGCTATATATATAGACTTAGATTATACACATTTGGTATTTCGAGTCGAGTATACCTCGCCTATCTATATCTCGAAATATGTGTTGGTAAGCTTTTTGCTTCGACCAAGTTTATCTTTATCTAGCGACGAAAGTCATGATATGTTTCAATCGTCTTGAAAATTGCTTTGACGAGAAATGGTGTAACAACTATATAACGTCCTCTAAGAATGTTTCAATGATTGGAATGAGATTTTAATTTACATAACCAATGATGGACATAAGCATTGTTGTGGAAACACATTTATGTATAAGTCATATTCCTTGAACCAAAGTTTGCGAACTTTGTTGATCAAGAGAAACCGGAAGAATGACTTGTTGCCAAGTCCGCGAACTGCCGAACTTCTCATCCCAAGAAATTCTACTGGAGTTGACAAACTAGTTGCGTGAGTACCAGTCCGCGAATCGGCGGAAGGTCTCTTGCCGAGATTTTCTGCTGGAGTTTGTAAACTCTGCCAGTTGCTTAAGTCCGCGAACCTAGTGTGCGAACTTAAGAAGGTTATATATCTGAAGATGATTTCTGAACTTAAACTTTAAAAAGACTAAGGAATGCAGTTTGGAAACCGTGGCTATAAAAGTTCATGAACCGATTCAAGTGAATCAAATCATCTTTGCTTCAATTGTGTCTTGTGTAGTTACATAAGATTTCCTTGCAATTGAACATCTATAACTAGTTAATTTGAGTCATTTGAACTAGTTATGGTGAAGAAGAACATGGTTGATATGAAATGCTCTTATGGATAACCTTTTGGTTAACTATTGTTGAACCAACAATGTACACGTTTGGGTACGATTAACAAACCTAGAAGCGTGCAGTTCATTTGTGTATAACAAGCTAAGTTTTCGATCTAACGGTTGAGAAATATTAGCTTGAATCTAAATCAGGTTTTCATCTAACAGTGAATATTGATTTCTTTGTTACCAAGGCAAAACCTTGATTTGAAAGACTATATAAAGGAGACATCTAGTATTGTGCAAAATTAATCCCCACACCTTATGTGTGATACTAGTTTGCGTACTAGATTCGATTCTCCTTTAACCTTTGGTTTTCTTCTTCTAAAACCAGGTTAACGACTTAAAAACTTCATTGGGATTGTGAAGCCAGACCGATACTACTTTTATCGTAGTTGTGTGATCTGATCTTGCATCTTCTATCGTACGAGTACAATCAGATTGATTGGCTTGAGATTTGATATCTCCGATAGGCAAGATATAAAAAGTAATCACAAACATCTTCGTCTCATTGTTTGTGATTCCAAAACATCTTGTTTCGCTATCATACGATTAAGATTGTTGTGAGGTGATTGATTAATCAAGGATGTTCTTCGGGAATATAAGACCGGATTATCAATTGGTTCCTGTTCACCTTGATTATTATCAAAAGACGGAACAAAAACTTTAGGGTTTTTCTGTGGGAGATAGATTGATCCTTTGATAGACTTGTCTATGTGAGACAAATTTGTTTATTGTCAAAGCCTGCGATTTTGGGTCGTAGAAACTCTTAGTTGTGGGTGAGATCAGCTAAGGGAATCAAGTGCGCATTATCCTGCTGGGATCACAGGCGTAGGGAGTACAACTGTGCCTTGGATCAGTGGGATACTGATTGGGGTTCAACTACAGTCCAGTCCGAAGTTAGATTGGAGTAGGCTAGTGTCTGTAGCGTCTTAATACAGTGTGTGTTTAATCTGGACTAGGTCCCGGGGTTTTTCTGCATTTGCGGTTTCCTCGTTAACAAAATTTCTGGTGTCTGTGTTATTTCAGTTTCCACATTATATTGTTTTATCTTTATAATTGAAATAATACGAGTTGTGCGTTAGATAAATCTATTGGAGAATCCAACCTAACGGTTGTTGATTGATATTGATTGACACTTGGATATTGGTCTTTGGTACCATCCAAGTTATTCCTTGTATTTGATTAATACTCGCAGTTTCTGTTTGAGGAAATCAAATCAAGAGAGAGATATAAACTCGTTGATATACTTTTAATTGATTGAGTCTTGTTGATTCTCTTAAAAGTACATTCGAGTTTGTCCATACAGATTGCTAAGCGAAATATTGGGTGGTGTTGTTAGACCTCCGCTTTTTCAATCTCTAAAAGAATTATTCCCCCTATTGAATTAAGAAGTATAAACACTTATCTTTTGGAACTTCGTAAATACGACATCGACAAAATCTTTGTATTTAATTACTTGATTATGTGCAAGATATTGGTGTGATTTCATGCTAGAAAACTATGTATTATTACATTGGTTTAAGGAAGTAGATGTATGAACTTGTTTCATAATCGAAAGGGAAATCATGATTGGTCTGCCTCTTTATTGAATATCTTTTGGATGACCAATGCAAGATGACAAAGTAGAATCTATCTTAACTTATGTTGAGATTTTAGGTATAACCGGTCATAGCCTATAATGTGTAGCATGTTGTAATCGGTCACAAGCTACTTTGTGAAGCAAGGTGTAAACGGTCACAAGCCACATTGGGAAGTTAGTTGTAATCGCTCACAAGCTACTTTGGGTTGCAAGGTGTAGCCGTTCACAAGATAATTTGGGAAGTAAGGTGTAACCAATCACAACCTACCTTGGGAAGAATGGTGTAACCGGTCACAACCTATCTTGGGGAGCATGGTATAACTGGTCACAACTTACATTGTGAGTCATGGTGGAACCGAACCCAAGAGCAAAACCGAGTTTCCAATATTCACATATTTCTTCATGACTTATGTGACTTTGAAATTAGGGTTTGCTAAGAGAAACTTCTATATGTCGACATTATTTGAACATGTATATAACTCTTATCATTGGTCGACCGAAGGGAAACCTCTATATGGTCACTTTAGTGTTATTTGTCAGTCACAATAACTGTACAAGAAAACCAAAATCAGCTTTTCCCTTTTCCAAATGAGGGATTTACTGTTTAGTCCAGAAAACCCGACCCGGGTTACTGGCTAGTCCAGCGCCAAAAAATATTTACTCCCTAATCCAAAAAAGTTTTGAAAAGAGTAAATTTACTCTACTAACCCTAGTATATAACATTACGTATAATAATACATATATTACTACATATTACATACGTAGTATACTTGTATGCTAGTAGTAATTATTAGTAACTAGTATGTAGTATGTAGTAATAACATATGTAGTATGTAATATACTAGTAGTAACTAGTATGTAGTATGTAGTAATAACATATGTAGTATGTAGTATACTAGTAGTAACTAGTATGTAATATGTAGTAATAACATATGTAGTATGTAGTATACTAGTAGTAACTAGTACACTAGTATACTAGTAGTAATATGTTATATATTGATACTACATATTGATATGTAATATGTTATGTAGTGATACTACATATTGACATGTAGTATGTTATATATTGATATGTAGTATGTTTGATATGTAGTATGTTATATATTGATACTACATATTGATATGTAGTATGTTATGTATTGATACTACATATCAAAATTTTTTTGCTATGTATTGATACTACATATTTTACTACTAGTACTAGTTACTACTAGTTTACTAGTTTACTAGTATACTAGTTTACTAGTACACTATACTATAGTAGTATACTAGTATACTAGTTTAGTATAGTAAAGTAGTTACATAATTTACTAGTAACAATAAGATATTTTTGTTACTACTAGTACAGTACATATTAATATGTAGTATCACCGTATTGATACTACTAGTATGTAGTAACATACTACTAGTAACATTTACATGTGTTGGTACTAATTAGACCTGGAAGGGTATTTTAGGAATTTATAAAATACACTTTATAGTCCCCACGAAGTTTTTGGACTAGAGAGTAAATAATCTAGTCCAAAAACATGTTTTTGGACTAGAGAGTAAATCTTCTCCACGGGTGGACTAGCCATTAACTGGGTCTGCTAGAACTGGACTAGCCAGTAATTCCTACTTTCCAAATTCCTTGAAACTCATGTTTATCTTCACATAATCAACTAAATTGATTTCAAATTTCCATCAACAACAATTAAAGAAACAAATCACATGTTCAAAGATCATTACAATATTCACTGATTCGACCGATCGATCCAATTTCAGTCCCTTTTCATTAAAGAAAAAACAAAAAAAACATATCAATTCTCAAACAAAATATGATATCAAGAGTCGGTTAAAAATAAATCGACTTCAAATTCGAAAAGTCTGGATACACTTCGACTTTTCACCGAAATGTGCACCGACTGAAACAGACGGCGGGACCCACTTTTAACCCTTACTGATCCAAATGCAGAGAAGGTTTGGTACTACTATTATTCGTCGATTCCGCTCTCAATACAGATCGAAGTGTGAAACCTCGGTGTGTAGAATCACTCCTTCAAATTAGTTCAAAGACAAAATTATGGTCCCATTTCAGTGATCAAATCTTTTAATTCTTCTTTAAATTCGAACAAATTTGCCACAATCAAAATCAAATGTTATCGTAAAAACCAGAGTACTGGACCTGACCATGTCGAAGAAACCGACGGGTTATTTATGGGTGATTAGTTAGTAGAAATTCGTGATTGTGGTACTACTATGGATGGAGAGGAAGAGAAATATAGGGTGAATCTACTATTGTTGATCGATATTGAGACTGAGAGGTGAGAGCTCAAATGGAGATATAAAAACCTTGAGGCCGACGCTAATATATTAGCCGGAGATGGCGGTTGTCGAAAATAAGAAGGGAGATGGGTAACCTAATACTATAAATTGACAATGTAAATTACCAACGTATCCTCCACATTTGACAAAATAACTTAAATATCCGGTGACCATGCATTAGGGACAACAACCAGTTTACACATGGAAACAATTACGCACCTCTGGGCTATAATAACACATTTACACGGTTTTTGTTTGATTGGAGAGAACTACACGTCTACACTTTTACTCGTAGTCGTGTACCTTTAGTAGTTTTTTTTTTTTATTGATAAACAGGGAACCTTTTCATTAATGGAATTTCAAGGTTACAATGAATTTAAGATCGAAAATAAGAGAATACAAAGTGACAAGAACATATCGTAAGAGTACAATACCGAGAAATCCGACAAGAGAAAGAGAAGGATTACCAGAGTAAGACAAATACAAGTATGAATAAGATCCGATTAAATCAGAAGAAGGATGGTTTTTCTCGGAATTAAATTCGAACCATTTAGTTTGTTTTTTTCTTTAGAAAGAAATGCTCCCAAAGTAGGAGTGATTTGCTCAAATCTTTTATAACTAGTTATGAAGCTTCCATCGCCAAAAAGACCACCTATGGAGATTCCGTCTCCGAAAAAGTTGATGATGAAGATTCCATCGCCGGAGACAACCAAGATGAAGATTTCGTCATTGGAGAGCATGAAGAGCATCACTATTGATCTTAAAACCCAACCCAATAACCAAGAATCGTCATTAAAGCGAAGATAAACCTCAAAAGAGTAGATAAAACCACCAAAATGGTGTAGATAAGTAGAAAACATAATAAAAACCAAACTAATCTACTAACTAACCTAGAAAGCAAGGAAAAATGAAGAAATCTGCTCAGATCTAGTTCAAAAATGGACTGGATCTGAGCCGTGTACCTTTAGTTTTCAATTTTCTTTCCATTTTATTATGAAAATCCTTAAGTTTTTTTCTTTTTTTTTTATAAGAGAAAATCCTAAAGTTGGCACAAATAGCATGAGCCAAATACGGGACAATCAAACCAAATATTTGATCATTCTTCTCTCCACCCTTCCATCAATCCCCCGGTAATATAGTCATTTCATTCTCCACCATTCAGATTGTGTTATATCTTGTTCCAAATCTGGACCAGTCCTTGTTGTCCCAGCTATAACAAAGTCGTTTTTATTAAGACATACATAGAGCTGCACAGGAACCGAACCAGAACATGAGAACCGGACCGGAACCGATAAAAAAACCCGATACCGGACCAGAACCGGCCAAGGAAGTACAGGTAACGGTTCTCATTTTCAGAACCGATGTATAGGGAGTACAAGTACCGGTTCTTCTAAGATTCCTGACCAACCCGGTACCCAAAAATCCGGTGAATGTGAACCATTGATAAGGTTTTAGAAATAAATCTGGGGACATTGATTTTAGGTTAAGGATAACTCTCTATCACCACCTTATATATTTCCCTTATCTCTTCTTCTTCGTTATCTCTTATCCTTCCTTACAGAGACAGAATCACATCTTTCTTCTCTCTTATTTTTCATCGTCACAGAGAGGGATACCACCACCATGAATCATGAATCCAAAATAATCACCATACAGTTCTCAATCATCTTCATCTTCTTTTATGTTTTTAGTTCTTCTTCTGTTACTTCTTATTTTTTTACAGGTAATTCATATATGTTGGGTAATTTAGTTATAAATTGATTTAGGGTTCTGTTTAATTGCATGTTTGGTTTGAATCAGTTAAATGAGAAATCAAAGGTATTTTTAGATGGATTTATGGATTGAAATTTCATATTGGTTCTAATCAGTTTCTTCTTCAATTGATTAGTTGATTATTCAATCAGTTCTACTGATGATGATTTTGTTTGATTATGTTCTTAATTTATTCTATTGTAGTTTAGTTTTTTTAATGAACACAATATTGATGAGATTAGGGTTCATAGGATTCAGTGGGAGTAAGATGGAGGAATTGGTGAAGAATAATTGAAGTTAGGATTTGAAGCTCAGTAGGTGTGGAAGAAGACGATGATTCAAAGTATTTGAATGATGAAATTTACAGGGTCCTGGTAATGAAAATGAAAACTGAATTAGATCTGAAGAGGTGTTTTTTTTTTTTGTGCAATTTTGTGCAATTTTTTTGATTATGTGTAAATCTGATTAGTAAGACTTTTGATTATGTGTAAATCTGAAAAAAAATGTTAGTAACTATTTAGATCTCAAGCGGTGTTTGTTTTTTTTGTGCAATTTTTTCCCCAAAATTTCTACCATTTTCTTGTACATCCAAAATCTTGTAAATCACGGGGAAAAACCCGGTACTGGCTAGGACCGGAGTTGTAACACCGGTACAAGTACAATTCCAGGTACAGGTACAAGTACAGGTCCTCAAAATGAGGAATCGGTCAACACCAGGTACAAGTATCGGGTTCACAAAAACCCCGAACTATACCGGCCCATGTGAAACCCTAGACATACATGTACTCTGATCAGAAAGAGTTTCATATTTCATGTAAGATGATTGTTTGAAAATTTTACATGAGTTTAGGTATCCTTCTTGATAAACCGACATCCCAATAAACAACCATGTATGTAATAGTGACTACTAGACTCACAAAAACTGCTTTCTAGACTAACCTAACCCGTTTTGGATTTTGAACTTTATATTGGTAAGTTATGCTCCAAGTTAGAATAATCCAGGGATATGAATCCGTTGCCAACTTTTTTCTCTTTAATATGAATCCGCTGCCATTAGAGTTTTGCATCGGACTTTTTGTTTTTTTATATACAAATTGTAATTTTACTTTTTTGTATAATTGTGATCTTAATCGGGCTATTGTTTTCCTGATTTATACGGGATGATACCACTTCTAATAGGGGATGATGCCATTCCATACAAGACAAAAAATTTGTAACGTTCCTGATCATTGGATCGACCAAATGGTATCAGCCCTTAGCAAGAGTGGTATTATCTCATGTAACTGGTTAGTCATTTTTTGATCGGCCTCCCCATTGTGTATGGTCATTTTCTTTATTTCTTTTTCAAGAGTCGGGTCAAAAAAATATGTGTCTGCACACTCGCTCCATAAAACCCATATATTAAAATAACAATAAAACAAAATCCTCGTGTAATACGAAATTATAAAACCGTGGGGTACAACAAAATATAAGGGTCACAAAATTAAAGGATTTTGGTTAAAATTTAATCAGATTGAAATTGAATGAAATTTCGGTCGACCCCCACTGCTGCAGCAGTAATCTAGTTTATTGTTCAAAGATATTCATTGATGCTCACGGTGACCCCAAATCGAAATATTGAAAATGTGAATGTGAAGTGATAAAGAATATTTGATTTTCAGAATGTACACTGATGTTGCTAAAATGATGAGATCACACATACCAACTGCAAACATACTTGTAAAGTTACAAATCCTCAATACGGGATATACACCATAGACTAAGGTGTTGCAACTACACTCAGTGGAAGTGTGGTTGAGGCCGTGGCTCCACAAAGGAAGTCGGAGAGACCACTTGGTTCGATCAATCCTCTCCTTGAAAGGAAGTAGGTGAGTAAGGCACAACTTATTTATATCATCAGAAATCATCTCATAAGATTGTCTCTGAATATGTCCATGAATCAAACTGGAGGACGCTTCGAAGTTTTAAATGATTCTAGAGAAGAGTGAAATCCTAACAGATTATGAGAATGCATATGAGTCAATGGAAGGATCATGCGTGCACAATGATGATATAATCCATAAAAGTTGCTCCAGAAATTGAGCACAATGAGATCGAACCATGCTTTATTTTAATTAATTTCAAATAACTAGCATATTTGGCCTACACAATCCAGGTAGAACTTAGTTCTTTGACAAATATACGGGTATTTGGTGTGGTAGTGCTAACCAACCTAGTGTAAAGCCAGTGGGACATATGTGGTTATTTTATCACAAAGTGTAGTGAGAAGAATGAGGTCTTAAAGTATAAAGAATCACCTTGTGGCGCGAGGTTTCTCACAAACCCCTGGATCGCTTACTATTTTGAACATCATAATGTTCAGTTAATTAATTTGCTTGGTAGTTTCAAAAGAACTTGAAACATAGTAGATGTGGTTATATCACTGGAGATTTAGACTCAAAGATATTTATAAAAGTGCATGATGGCCTTTTGCTTCCCAAGTCAAATGACTTTAAACCACGGAGTGTGTTTGCAGTTACACTGGAACACTCACTTATTGATTTACAATCAGGTGGATGTGGTATACCCGTCTAAGTGACTATTTGATTGGGAAGGGATTAACAAGTAAGGTTTGGTGCCATGTGTATTAAATAAGTTCTTGATTCAGAATTACAGCTATCTATGTCGACCGTTTGGACATTGAAAAAGTGGGGGTACAACAACCACACCCAATATTTCGCTTAGCAATCTGTATGTACAAACTCCAATATACTTTCTAGAGAATCAACTAGATAGTCAGACTCAATATAGATAAAAAGTATATTAAAGAGTTTATATCTCAATCTCTCGATTTGATATATACTCAAGCAAATAGAAATCTGCGAGTCTTTATCAAATACTAGGGAGATAAATTGGATGGTACCAAAGACCAATATCCAAGTATCAATCAATTTAAATCAACAACCAAAAGGTCAGATATTCTAATTGATTGAACAACGCACAACCTGTGATATTTCAATTATATAACAAAATATAATGCGGAAAAGAAATAACACAGACACCAGAATTTTGTTAACGAGGAAACCGCAAATGCAGAATAACCCCGGAACCTAGTCCAGATTGAACACATACTGTATTATGCCGCTACAGACACTAGTCTACTCCAAACTAACTTCGGTCTGAATTGTAGTTGAACCCCAATCAATCTCACACTGATCCAAGGTACAGTTATGCTCCTACGTCTCTGATCCCAGCAAGATGCTACGTACTTGATTCCCTTAGATGATCTCACCCACAACTAAGAGTTGCTACGACCCAAAGTCGAAGACTTTTATAAACAAATTTGTATCACACAAAAAAGTCTATGGTAATAGATAAATCCGTCTCCCACGAATATACCTACAAGTTTTTTTCCGTCTTTTGATAAATCAAGGTGAACAAGAACCAATTGATAAACCAGACTTATATTCCCGAAGAACAGCCTAGTATTATCAATCACCTCACAATAATCCTAATCGACGCAGCGAAAATAAATATTGTCGAATCACAAACGATGAGACGAAGTGTTTGTGATTACTTTTCTATCTTGCCTATCGGAGATATAAATCTCGAGCCAATTATTATAATTGTACTCGTAACGATAGAAGATGCAAGATCAGATCACACAACTACAAGAAAAGTAGCATCATTCTGGCTTCACAATCCCAATGAAGTCTTTAAGTCGTTAACCTGGTTTTAGAAGAAGAAACCAAAGGTTAAAGGAGAATCGACTCTAGTTATGCAACTAGTATCACACATAAGGTGTGGGGATTAGGTTTCCCAGTTTCTAGAGTTCTCCTTTATATAGTCTTTCAAATCAGGGTTTGCAATCAATGTTAGCTTGGTAATAAAGCATTCAATATTCACCGTTATATGAAAACCTGATTAGATTCAAGCTAATATTTCTCAACCGTTGGATCGAAAACTTAGCTTGTTACACACAAATGAAATGTCCAATTTTGGGTTTATGTAGCCGTTCCCAAACATTAACATTTGTTGGTTCAACAATAGTTAACCAAATGGTTAGCCATATGATTACTTTCATATCCACCATATTCTTCTTCACCATAACTAGTTCAAATGACTCAAATGAACTAGTTATAGAGTTTTTCAATTGCTTAGATCTTATGTAACTACACAAGACACAATCGAAGCAAAAATGGTTTGATTCACTCGAATCGTTTCATGAAATTTATAGCCAAGGTTTGCAAAAGCATTCCTTAGTTTATATAAACATGAGTTCAAGAACAACCGATTTTAGATATAACCTGCTCAAGTTCGCGGACTGGGTTCGCGGACTTAAGCTCATGGAAGGAGTTCACAAACATCAGCAAAAATTCTCGGGTCGAGAACTTCCGCCAGTTCGCGGACTGAGTTCGCGGACTTGGCTCACGCTACATTCCGTTTCTCTTGATCAACAAAGTTCGCAAACTTTGGTTCAAGGAATAAGGAATTATACATATATGTGTTTCCACAACAATGCTTATATCCTACCAATGGTTATGTAATCTAAACTCTCATTTCAATTATTGAAACATTCTCAAAGGATGTTATATAGCCGTTATTTACAGACCTGTGGATGGGGAAAAACGGTTTGCTGGTTTCTTAGGAAAGTAAAGAATCGAGCGTGTGGACAAGACTCCTCAACCGAGCAAACTGCTGAACCTCACACAGATGCACTGCAAAGGGAGTGCTTAGATTCGAGAGATCAATCTGTAGGACTCCGGCCTAAACCAAGTCAATGGCCGTTCCAGAGTTAATTCGGTCACAAAGAGGGAGATGGGTTGATCTGTAGGAGGGAAGCTGAGAATTGTGTGGGATCAATGATGATCAAGGATTGTGGATGTATTGAAGGTTTCTGCAATTTTTAGTGAACTGATGAGTTCGAATAAGTTCTGATAGATTGATGAATACTTGAGAGTAGTTACTCGAGAAATTCGACAATTATTGATAGCTAGTAATCATTCGTTGTTTTCAATCATGGATTCAAAGACTTATTTATATTGTTAGAGTCGTGAACACCTTGATCCCTGTAAGTGTGACGGTTTCTTGAGTGAAAGAGTTGGAAACTGGGAGATCGTGGTGAAACCAGTTCCAGATTGTGCGGAGACTTGGTTGCTCATTTACCCACTACTTTGCTAACTCTTTCAACCGCTGACACGACTTACTCACATTTCTCGTTGTGGATGAATCCACGTGCTGTAGGCCGCCAGACCAAAACCCTAATTGATATCCCCCAATTTGACGTGATTGATGTCTCACAAATCGTGGAGTCTGCATGACAGACGTGTATTAATTAGTCAGTTGTTGACTGATTAGACAACGAGTCTAGGTTTTGTTGAATCGAGCATGAGTGATGAATGCTCAGCGATTCATGGATCGAATATGTAGTTCTCTGAAATGATGTCAATATTGTAGATTCAGTGATGAATTACTGACCAGTATTTGAGCGACTGAGCAAGTATTGCTCAATTCGGCGAACTATTGAATATTGAGAATTTGACGAGCAACTGGGAAATTACTGCTCAATTCGAAAAATTAATGAGTATTGATAATTTGACGTGTAACTGAGCAAGTATTGCTCAATTCGACAAATTACTGATGAATTACTGAATATTGATAGCTGGATCAATATTTGAGCAACTGAGCAAGTATTGCCCAATTCGACGAATTATTTATTGGTGACATGACCCAATAATAAAATATTAGTAGATTACCAAATATTATATGATTAATTCAGATGTTGGTTGCTGAATCAACATAAATTCATTAGTGTTTTATTCTTGCTCAGAATGATGATTCGTGGAACATTTATACGAAACCCTAATTTCAGATCAATTATCTGTTAATTGATGAATCGCTCAAAATAGGTCATGAGTGATAGAGGGACCGACCACATGGGATTATAGGATTCCATGTGGTTCCCAATGCTCGAGTGAGCATGCACCAGAGTCCTCAATTGGAGAGTTGGTGAAAGAATGATGATTAAATGCCGGTTTCATCATTTATTGAAATATTGCTCGATTCATCATTAGGTGATAAAACCCAGTTATGAAAAGAGTGCGGGACCGACCAAGAGAGCATGATACCGGCTCTTGGTGGTCACAGGACCAGCTGTTGGTCGTTTGAGCAATCCCCGGGTTGGTTGGAGAGAATTTGGGTCCAGTGTGAGCAATTGAGCAAATTAGGTCAGAATTATGAAAATGTGTGGGACCAGCTTTGTGCGATCCCTAGGGATGACCCTAGTCGGTCAAAAAGGCATGCACATGTTACAATGGTGTCCGAGTTTCCATACTGAGAGTTTCAGTGTTTTCTGATGTGCGTTCGAGCAACATTGTGAATTTTCAGAAGAGTTTCATCTTGACTGAAATTCTTGATTTTTGATGGAATGAACATGTATGCTCAATTGATCAATATTTTGTAAATATTAAAATAAGAGTATTTTAAAATTTAAAAATACCGTGAGAGGCTAGACGGTCGTGTGACCATGTTGGCTTTTGGTTTTTCATGATTCGAGCAAAATTTGAGAAATTACGACGAAATCTTGATTTTTGCTCAAACCAAGGAGTTTCATGAATTGAGGAAAATAATAACTATGAAAGACTAGGGATTACAAGGTGTGGGACCGGCCACGGATATGGCATGGTCGGACGGCTATGTTTCCCGGTCCCACAACACTTTCCCTAAAAATTTATTATTATTTTTCATGAAACCGTGATATTATGGAGAATCCATGAGTTTTGTTGAAACGGAGGAGTTTCATGAAATTGAGAAATAATAATTATAAAAATATAGGGATTGTAAGGTGTGGGACCGGCCACGTCTTGGGCATGGTCGGCCGGTTAGGTTTCCCGCACACCTTTCCCTATTTTGTAATATTATTTTTCATGAATCCGTGAAGTTACGGAGAATCCATGAGTTTTGCTCAAACAAGGAAAGTTGCTAAAATCAAGGAGTTTTCATGAATTCATGAAAATAACAAAAATAGGGAAAAATAATGGAAGAGGCATGGCACCGCCCACGGCTAAGGCACGGCCGGCCAGCCGGTGGGCCCGGCCCATGGCGCCTCTTATTATTTTATTATTATTTATTGTTTTCTCCTGTTTTGCGTAGGATTCCTCATATGTCCATATTTTTGAATGCTCATTTGTGCATCCGGGTGCTCAGTCGTGCATCATTGTCGAGTACACTTGCACCATTTTTGTGGGGCTTACTCAGCGATGGTCCAGATGCCCAGTTATTGAGTATTATTATTAGTTTATGAAATTCAATGGAGAATAATTCATGAAACTGAGCAATAAAAGTGAGTAGTTGTTTTATTATCAATTCATAAAATCAGTCGTGGATTCGACCATGAATTCAGAATAATAATAAAATTACCTATTACCATTCCATGAGATCAGTCGTGGATTCGATCATGAAATCGGAGTAACAAGATAGCATAGCTATTTATTGCCATTCCATGAGATCAAGCCGTGGATTCGATCATGAAATCGGAGCAAAAGATAATTGTTTATTGCCATTCCATGGGATCAGGTCGTGGATTCGACCATGGAATAGGAGCAAAAATAGATCATTCTGGGAATTCAGTAGTGAATGTCACGGCAGAATTAATCTATTGCAGAAGGATATTAGTCAGTTAAAGCGTCATACACATTCTGAAAGGTGCATAGTCAGAGAGCAGCAAGTGTTGCCGTAATCTGAAGGCGTTGATGCTCTCAATCTACGGAGAACCGCCTGGGTCTATCCACGGTATCTCCACATAATCAAGGAATAGTTAGTGTCACCAACGTCCTGAAGGCGTTAATGCTCTCAATCTACGGAGAACCGCCCAATCGTTCTTCTATGTGGAGGGATCTCTCTCTCATGTAGTCAGGAAACAGTGAGTGTTACTGATTTCCTGAAGGCGTTAAGCTCTCAATCTACGGAGAACCGCCCAATTATGTTATTCTACATAGAGGGCATGATGAAATGTCAGGGATCGAACGCTCAGCTAGTGGAGGCCTTTCGACATACATGTTCATCATGGCTTCGTAAAATATGAATTGTTGCATGCCTGAAAGCCGTGTCAAAAACATGCATCATGATTTTACGGTTTTGACCTTTGTCGAAAATCCACCATCAACATTAAGTCCCCTGCTTAGTGAGGGACAGTCATGTTCCGCAGTATGCATTAAATGGTGATTTTTAGTCGATGAGATCGGTGGTTGAACTCAGTCTACAAAGGTATGTTCAGAATCCCTAATTCGCTCCAGTAGTGTTACACATGAGCAAATATTGAGGTGGGGACCCTGATAATATGATAGAGTGTCATCCCGTGAGCACGGAGAGATGAGGCACTGTTGATTTGGACGCCCGGAGGTTCAGTTCTGGTTGGTTTAGCGTTTGCGGGCTCGAGCCCAAAAAGAAATCCTTGTTTTAGGAACATACGTTCGTTCTTTGCTAGTTTAAGAAACAAACAAAATAAACCTGAGTCTAATGATAAAAATTTTGTCTATGCGCTTTCACGGAAGCCAAAAATTTATTTTTTAAATATGTGAGATTTCCAAAAAGGAATAAACTCTCGTTTCAAAGGTGGATGCTCGTGAGAGGGAGCAAAAATATATACATATATTTTCAAAGTTACATGAGTTTCACGTTTAAGATGTATATTTTTGTAAAATCAATGTTTTGATTTTGAACAACTGTTGAAAGTAGACAATTATTCACGGTGAGATAATGTCTGTATGTGAGTTTTCACAATTGTAGAATGGACGTTTGTCAAATTTTTGAAAAATCATAAAATGTTCACACAATGAAAATTTATGTGAAATTAAATTTTTGATTTTCCGCAATTGCTAGAAGTAAGCAATTTTTGATAAAATACTGTTTGTATGGATTTTGTGATCTGATAGTGTATGCACAAAACCAATGAGTGTTCACTCGGTGGAAGTCGCTCACACGGTGAAAATAATGTGAATTGTTCACAGTTTTATGAAAATCACGTTATGGTTTTGAATAACAAATTTTGTTCGTCTTTGCAGGTTTGAAGGAGCGAATAAATTCTCGAGATTGTAATCACTACAGCTTGTGAAATTTTAAATAGGTAAGAGTTGGATGGTTACCATTTTTGTAGACGATGTTGTGAGCACCTTTATTCCATGATTCATTGTTTTTTCGAATCTTGCGCTTCGTATGAACGATGTGCCGAAGTAGCCACTTTGCAAGAATGACTGACTCCCATGATGATAATTCCAAAGATGGTGTTTCCAGAGATGACATCTCTACGGATGCAACTTTAAGAAATGGTACTTCTGGTACCTCTGAGTGATGGTGAGAGATCCTTCATACTGAGTTGTACTTATGGTTATTTCATTAGCTTTACCACAGGATGATCGAATAGTGAGATCCCGAAACAATGTAGACTCCACGGAAATGGAAGAAAGTCTACGGGAGTGGAGAACCCAGTAGTAAGGACTACAGGATGACGTGCAGTCCCCAGCCGTCTCTTTGGTGAGTTGTTAGCGCTCCTTGTGTCATGACTTTTCCCTGCCCGTGCAATTAGGATCACGAGACCAAGGTTTGTTATTTATTTTCAGACTTTTGCTCCATGACGGTCTTCAACTTGTTCCCGGACAAACAATTCAGGAATCCAACACTGATGAAGAAGTCGATGTAAGTATCTCTTTCGTGCAGGTGATCGTGGCATCTCATTGAATGAAATAATAATAATTGTTGTCGATGTACCCAGGAGGAAATCATTGTAGATAAGCAGAATGTTGACGAAGCGTGCTCTTCTTTGGGACATGAGAATATGGAGAATTCCCGAAATCCCGAACCGAATGGAGATAGCGGCGTTGCCGATGGAGATTTCGGCGTTGCTAAGCCTTCAAATGATTTAGAGACTCCCCTAGTAAGTATATCTCCTGTAATATCTTTATATAAGTATGAACTTGCTGATTTGTGAATGAATGAATGAGAATCCATGTGAGTACACAAGTAATTTTGCTGAAATACGTTACCAGAAAATTTCAGACTTCAGCCTTTTAGTAAAAACACTGTATAATCTTCGCCCGGAGTTGGAATTTCGCAATCTTCATATGTATCTTCAAGCCTAGAAAATTTCCAAGCTTTATCAAAGAAGCTTTTTGAGTTTTGAGCATGATTAGGGACTGAAAAATGCGAAACAATAAACTTCCAGGAGACTTTCAGAACTTTTTCAGATTGTATGTTGTCCAATGTTTTGGCCACATCTCTTTGCTCGTTTGTCCGATTGCTGTGAATGTTTGATATGTTGTAGAGGACATCCATACGAAGAGAATGGTATATGACCCATACCTAGATTCTTCACCAATTGTTCCAAGTTCGTCGTCTTATACAGGGCAGCGTAAAATTATCTTAGACGGGCTTGTTGTAAAACACTCTTGTTGTGTCTTTAGACCATTCACTTGTGTCTTGAATGGTTGGTGAAGGATTTTGATGTCATTGATTTATTTGAGATCAGGACCCCTTGATTGATACATGAGCATGGTGCTTGCAGCACCATCTTGTTTTTGTCAGTCGTAGAAACATCACTTCTGAAAACCTGGTCACGGGACCATCACTGAAGTTGCTCTCAAGAGGGGGTGATGTAATGACCATGATTGCATGTCCCGGTGGCAGCATTCCTTTTATGATGAATGATCAGCACATGAGAGTCTGGTGTCACGAGTCTTGGACTGTGAGAGTTATCGCCATGATCAGTGGACCGTCAGTCCCCAGTATTTTGTTAAATCTCTCTTTCCGTTTTCCCTTCTTCTGGCAAGACCTAGATAGAGAACCCAGGTAGAAAAATTGATGTAAAGACCTAGGTGGTCGAAGTTGGAGGTACCTTGATGAAGGACTTAGCGGAATGACCCGGTGGACACCGATGTGGAAGTTATGAATCCCGTCTAAGAATTGCTGCTTGCATGTTGTATGCTCTGGAAACTGTAGGAACCTCATACGACGTCGGAATTTGATGCTTGACCCAAATTTTGAATCTAAGAGACTGAGTTATCACATGAGAAAAGAATCACTCAATTTGGAGTTGTAGAGGTCAGCCAACGAAGCGTGCACATTTGTAATTTGTAATCCCGTACAAATTTTTCAGATTTCGTAGACCTGACGGTAAAGGCCATATCTTTCAGCTCGTATGTCTGATTGATGCTCCCTTTTGGTATGTTTTATAAGAGACATAGAAGAACATCTTTCGTTAAGGAGGAGTTGTCCCATTCCTCACCCATTGGTACGTTTTTGTAAACCCATGGCCTAAAATGTGTTGTATCTCTTTTGTGGAGGCGATGAGAACATCTTGTGGAAGACTTTGGTTTGTGCCCGTCTGTCGTGTAAGATTTGGGAAGACGTTCATGTTACCATGTTTTCAGGTCTAAACATCTTGATATGAATCATTAGGGCTTGAAGAAGTACGATCCATAGAGTAACGCTTCAGAGAATGGATAGTTGATGAAGCTGGATGTTGCGTCTGAGACTGATGAGATCACAATTGAATTTTCTCCAGAAATTTTTGTTGATGCTGAGACCATGAATGGAGTTCCTAAACATGTCCTTGTTGATGCCGATACTATGGTTGGAGTTGATCAAGAGACCGAAAATGATAGTCTTTGCTCTTCCATCCAGTGAGCCTTTACATGCACGAACCAATTGGTGAGTTGAGCATTCCTTAGATGAAGGTGTACTAGGATTTCAACCTAAATTCTTCTGAATATGACTTTACTGTGAAGTGGCTTCGTCATGGAATCGATGTTGTTGTGGTAGATAACAACGACAGTCTCCATTCTGGATGTGATTGGTGAAGGTAGGAAATTCCCAAGTCGTGCATGGCTTGCGATGTAGAGAGTTTCGGGAGACCGAGAGCTAACTATCGAGACTTTGGGTTATCCGGGCACATACTTCGTGAAATGGTTCATGCGTGTTTGTTGCCGGGGGAAACTAGATCCAGTGCATCCCTCATTCACTTAACAGAGTTGAAGGAGTTTGTAGCATCCATTGACGAATGAATGATGTTGCATCTGATCCAGAAGTCTTATCATGGGATAGTGAAAACTTATCGATTGATCATGTTGGTGTTGAATCAACGTGTCATCGTCGAAATATTTGTGCTGAAGCCATAGGCGCTAATGAAAAGGGTGTACTCTTTGATTGGGAGTGCAATTTGAGGAATTCTTGGATACTTGAGCGTTGAAGCGTCGAATGTCTTAGGCTTGATCGTCTTGTCTCGTGTATCTTTTGTTGATTCAAAATTTCGCTGCGATAGTGGGATTCAACACTTTTGCAGACATCAAATATTTATGATTTTGTGGCACTCATGGACATTCCTACAAGTCTGTGGAGAAATGCTCAAAGCGTTCTTTTCCATGCTTCCGTCATCTCTCAGTAGTGAATGTCTCGGTGAGATGATCGATTCGAAGAGGTGTCATATTTAACCACTTGGTAAAATATTGCAGAGGTGAAATTACCAATCACAATGTCTTGCAATAACAGAGATGCTAGCAGAATTGAGTCCCCATGCTAGAATAACATGTGAGGATATGGGAGGAATGAGACTTACCTGAATGCGAAACCTTTTGATGAATGTCAATTTGGTTGCACCATCTTGAATCCAGACTTCCAGTAACTCGATCACTTCTTCAATGAGAAGATATAAGTTTGAATCTGTCTGATCATTTCCTCGTTTGTTGATGCAGGGTTGAGGTTTGTGCATTTCAGGATTGTTTATCCTTTATTTGCGCTTCCGAAGGATCCCGAGAGATTAGAGAAGTATGCTTCTGCTGTGGTGCTTCGGATTTCCTTTTGCTTCCTTCGGCAACAACGTTCATGGAAGGTTGGAGGCTGTATTGTCTGTTGAAGAAACGCTGAGTATCACGAGGTTCTCAGTCTAGGTCTTTCTCTTTCAGTAAAGCATGCGCGGTAGTTGCTGATCGCTTGGCTGCTTCAAGGAGTTCTGAGAAAGTCTGGAACCGGAGATTTTCCAGTAGAGCTCTGTAGACAGGGATCATCCCATTGATGCACAAGTCCACCAGTTGTTGTTCGGTGACATTCGGATCATGGCAATCCAAGGCTTGAACCCTGAACCTCTTCACATATTTGTTCAGGTGTTCAGTGTTCTTCTGAGTTATCCTTCCTAAGTCAGAAAGAGTAATCTGCTCCGAGACGAAGAAGTATTTCCTGTAGAAGGCATCGACCATTTCTCCCCAACTTGCGATGCTTCCTGGTGCAATGTTATTGTACCACGTGTACGCTCGGCCCGTCAAAGATTTTGAAAATTATTTCAAACGGACGACATGGATGTGCTCATGTTCGCCTAGCGCTTCTAGGAACCGAGAGACATGTTCTCGAGCGTTCCCCGTTCCGTTGTGCAATGTGAATGTTGGAGAAGTGTAGCCTTTTGGGAGAGGGATATTTTGTGTAGCAGCAGGGTACGGAGGTTGATGACGGTGGACAATTCGTGTAGTTCCTTTCCCAAGGTCCTCCATGAAGCGTTCCATATCTTCACGAGTGATGAAACCGGCGGGCTCCTTTGATGTCGGTTTCTTTGCAGCTTTGTGGACTTCATCATCGTCGACTACATGGACTGGGACAACTTCTGGATCGGTGGTTGAAGCTTCTTCTTGGCCTTTTCCATTCTCCTGAGTTTTTTCTGACATCTTTTCAGTGAGAGTTTTGAGATAATTGCATAGATCCTTCTGTGTTGCAGCCATATCTGTTTGATTTTTGGCAAGAATCTCTTGCGCCTTCATGAGATCAGCTATGGTAGGCGGATTCTCTCTGAATTCCTCGGGATATCGGTCAAAGAGAGGATGATTTTAGATGTTGGTGTGAGGAGGAGTAGTATCAATAGCACCGATGTTGGAAGCAGGAGTGGTTTATAGAGTACCACCGTTATTGCTAATGCTAGCGTTGTTTGTGTTAGGATTTGTAACTGAACCTGACCTAAGATCAACCATTTTATAGAAGTTGAGATTGCAACCGAGAGATTAATCTCCCACTGTGGTCGCCAATTTGTAGATGGGGAAAAATGATTTGCTGGTTTCTTAGGAAAGTAAAGAATCGAGCGTGTGGACAAGACTCCTCAACCGAGCAAACTGTTGAACCTCACACAGATGCACTGCAAAGGGAGTGCTTAGATTCGAGAGATCAATCTGTAGGACTCCGGCCTAAACCAAGTCAATGGCGGTTCCAGAGTCAATTCGGTCACAAAGAGGGAGATGGGTTGATCTGTAGGAGGGAAGCTGAGAATTTTGTGGGATCAATGATGATCAAGGATTGTAGATGTATTGAAGGTTTCTGTAATTTTTGGTGAACTGATGAGTTCGAATAAGTTCTGATATATTGATGAATTCTTGAGAGTAGTTACTCGAGAAATTCGACAATTGCTGATAGCTAGTGATCATTCGTTGTTTTCAATCATGGATTCAGAGACTTATTTATATTGTCAGAGTCGTGAACACCTTGATCCTTGTAAGTGTGACGGTTTCTTGAGTGAAAGAGTGAGAAAGTGGGAGATCGTGGTGAAACCAGCTCCATATTGTGCGGAGACTTGGTTGATCATTTACGCACTACTTTGCTAACTCCTTCAACCGCTGACACGACTTACTCACATTTCTCATTGTGGATGAATCCACGTGCTGTAGGCCGCCAGACCAAAACCCTAATTGATATCCCCCAATTTGACGTGATTGATGTCTCACGAATCGTGGAGTCTGCATGACAGACGTGTATTAATTATTCAGTTGTTGACTGATTAGACAGTGAGTCTAGGTTCTGTTGAATCGAGCATGAGTGATGAATGCTCAGCGATTCATGGATCGAACATGTAGTTCTCTGAAATGATGTCAATATTGTAGATTCAGTGATGAATTACTGACCAGTATTTGAGCGACTGAGCAAGTATTGCTCAATTCGGCGAACTATTGAATATTGAGAATTTGACGAGCAACTGGGAAATTACTGCTCAATTCGAAAAATTAATGGGTATTGATAATTTGACGTGCAACTGAGCAAGTATTGCTCAATTCGACAAATTACTGATGAATTACTGAATATTGATAGCTGGATCAATATTTGAGCAACTGAGCAAGTATTTCCCAATTTGACGAATTATTTATTGGTGACGTGACCAAATAATAAAATATTGGTAGATTACCAAATATTATATGATTAATTCAGATGTTGGTTTCCGAATCAACATAAATTCATTAGTGTTTGAATCTTGCTCAGAATGATGATTCGTGGAACATTTATTCCAAACCCGAATTTCAGATCAATTATTTGTTAATTGATGAATCGCTGAAAATAGGTCATGAGTGATAGAGGGACCGACCACATGAGATGATGGGAGTCCACGTGGTTCCCAGTGCTCGAGTGAGCATGCACCAGGGTCCTCAGTTAGAGAGTTGGTGAAAGAATGATGATTAAATGTCGGTTTCATCATTTATTGAAATATTGCTCGATTCAGCATTAGGTGATAAAACCCAGTTATGAAAAGAGTGTGGAACCGACCAAGAGAGCATGAGACCGGCTCTTGATGGTCACGGGACCAGCTGTTGGTTGTTTGAGCAATCCCCGGGTTGGTTGGAGAGAACTTGGGTCCAGTGTGAGAGTTTGAGCAAATTAGGTCAGAATTATGAAAACCTGTGGGACCAGCTTTGTGCGAGCCCTAGGGATGACCCTAGTCGGTCAAGAAGGCATGCACGTATTACCATGGTTTCCGTGTTTCCATACTGAGAGTTTCAGTATTTTCTGATGTGCGTTCGAGCAACATTGTGAATTTTCAGAAGAGTTTCATCTTGACTGAAATTCTTGATTTTTGTTGGAATGAGCATGTATGCTCAATTGATCAATATTTTGTAAATATTAAAATAAGAGTATTTTAACATTTAAAAACGCCGTGAGAGGCTATCCGGTCGTGTGACCATGTTGGCTTTTGGTTTTTCATGATTCGAGCAAAATTTGAGAAATTACGACGAAATCATGATTTTTGCTCAAACCAAGGAGTTTCATGAATTGAGAAAAATAATAATTATGAAAGACTATGGATTACAAGGTGTGGGACCGTCCACGGATAGGGCATGGCCGGTCGGCTATGTTGCCAGGTCTCACAACACTTTCCCTAATTTTATATTATTATTTTTCATGAAACCGTGATATTATGGAGAATCCATGAGTTTTGTTGAAACGGAGGAGTTTCATGAAATTGGGAAATAATAATTATAAAAAGCTAGGGATTGTAAGGTGTGGGACCGGCCACAGCTTGAGCATGGCCGGCCGGTTAGGTTGCCCGTACACCTTTCCCTATTTTATAATATTATTTTTCATGAATCCGTGAAGTTACGGAGAATCCATGAGTTTTGCTCAAACAAGGACAGTTGCTAAAATCAAGGAGTTCATGAAAATAACAAAAATAGGGAAAAATAATAGAAAAGGCATGAGACCGGCCACGACTATGGAACGGCCGGCCAGCCGGCGGGCCCGGCCCATGACGCCTCTTATTATTTTATTATTATTTATTGTTTTCTCCTGTTTTGCGTAGGATTTTTCATCTGTCCATACTTTTGAATGCTCGTTTGTGCATCCGGGTGCTCAGTCGTGCATCATTGTCGAGTACACTTGCACCATTTTTGTGGGGCTTACTCAGCGATGGTCCAGATGCCCAGTTGTTGAGTATTTATTATTAGTTTATGAAATTTAGTGGAGAATAATTCATGAAACTGAGCAATAAAAATGAGTAGTTGTTTTATTATAAATTCATAAAACTAGTCGTGGATTCGACCATGAATTCAGAATAATAATAAAATTACCTATTACCATTCCATGAGATCAGTCGTGGATTCGATCATGAAATCGGAGTAACGAGATAACATAGTTGTTTATTATCATTCCATGAGATCAAGCCGTGGATTCGATTATGAAATCGGAGCAAAAGATAATTGTTTATTTCCATTCCATGGGATCAGGTCGTGGATTCGACCATGGAATAGGAGAAAAAATAGATCATTCTGGGAATTCAGTAGTGAATGTCACGGCAGAATTAATCTATTGCCGAAGGATATTAGTCAGTTAAAGCGTCATACACATTCTGAAAGGTGCATAGTCAGAGAGCAGCAAGTGTTGCCGGAATCTGAAGGCGTTGATGCTCTCAATCTACGGAGAACCGCCTGGGTCTATCCACGGTCTCTCCACATAGTCAGGGAACAGTGAGTGTCACCGACGTCCTGAAGGCGTTAATGCTCTCAATCTACGGAGAATCGCCCAATCGTTCTTCTATGTGGAGGGGGGTCTCTCTCATGTAGTCAGGGAACAATGAGTGCCACCGACGTCCTGAAGGCGTTAAGCTCTCAATCTACGGAGAACCTCCCAATTATGTTATTCTACATAGAGGGCATGATGAACTGTCAGGGATCGAACGCTCAGCTAGTGGAGGCCTTTCGACATACATGTTCATCATGGCTTCGTAAAATATGAATCGTTGCATGCCCGAAAGCCGTGTCAAAAACATGCATCATGATTTTACGGTTTTGACCTTTGTTGAAAATCCACCATCAACAAGACCATTTTTATTCAGAGCAATTTTCAAAGTGATTGAAACATAACATGACATTTGTCACTAGGTAAAGATGAATTTGGCTAAAGAGAAAGCTTACCAACACATATTTCGAGAAATAGATAGGCGAGTTACACTCGGCTCGAAATAGCAAATGTGTATAATGAAAGTCTATCTATCAAAACAACTTTTATCTCAAGAATAGGAGATAGAGTAGATATAATTTTGAGTGACATATAAGTTCAAGTCTCCAAATACCTTTTAGTCGATGAAGATCCACCAGTTCCTTGAGTAGTCATTCGTCTTGTATGATGATTGCCATGGAGTCTTGAGCTCAACTACACTTTCTATCCTAGTCCGAGACCTTTAGCTATATAGGCTAGAAATCAAGACTTATAGTTTTGATCATTAACATTGACAAACATGCTTGAGATAGCAACGCATGCGAGTTCGACCGAGCAATGCTCTAACAATCTCCTCCTTTGTCAATTTTAGTGACAAAACTATTAATACATATGAAATACAAAAAATAAATAAATTAACTTTTGTAGCTCCTATTCCACATGCCTAATCTTCAACATTACTCGAAATCTTCGTCACTTCCAAGTACTCCAATGATCCCAAAGGTTGTAAGTTTAGTATCATCGTTGTTGAAAATTCATAGCTATAACAAAAAGAAAACAATAGTCCTCAATCATTGTTATATAGTGTCATAATATCATTACACAACGTCAAAGTCCAATTGTATCACAACTTCAACAACAATACTATGGTGATATGTATCACTCCCCCTTAGTCAATACTCCATCTCACATGGAAACCACTCCCCCTTACATAATGACCCGAAGACCATATGTATTTGTAGTGTGAACTACATATTAATTCTCCCCCTTTTTGTCAATAAAATTGGCAAAGGTACAAGAACGGGATCATAATGAAATTTCCGTAAGAGACATTTCATGACTAAGGAAAAAGACATTTCTGAAGAACAGCCTAGTACTATCAATCAACTCACAATAATCCTAATCGACGCAGCGAAAAAGATATTGTGGAATTACAAACGATGAGACAAAGTGTTTATGATTACTTTTTTATATTGCCTATCGGAGATATAAATCTCGAGCCAATTATTACAATTGTACTCGTAACGATAGAAGATGCAAGATCAGATCACACAACTACAAGAAAAGTAGTATCGGTCTGGTTTCACAATCCCAATGAAGTCTTTAAGTCGTTAACCTGGTTTTAGAAGAAGAAACCAAAGGTTAAAGGAGAATTGACTCTAGTTATGCAACTAGTATCACACCTAAGGTGTGGGGATTAAGTTTCCCAGTTGCTAGAGTTCTCGTTTATATAGTCTTTCAAATCAGGGTTTGCAATCAATGTTAGCTTGGTAACAAAGCATTCAATATTCACCGTTAGATGAAAACCTGATTATATTCAAGCTAATATTTCTCAACCGTTGGATCGAAAACTTAGCTTGTTACACACAAATGAAATGTCCAATTTTGGGTTTATGTAGCCGTTCCCAAACATTAACATTTGTTGGTTCAACAATAGTTAACCAAATGGTTAGCCATATGATTACTTTCATATCCACCATATTCTTCTTCACCATAAGTAGTTCAAATGACTCAAATGAACTAGTTAGAGAGTTGTTCAATTGCTTAGATCTTATGTAACTATACAAGACACAATCGAAGCAAAAACGGTTTGATTCACTCGAATAGGTTCGTGAACTTTATATCCACGGTTCGCAAAATCATTCCTTAGTTTATATAAACATGAGTTCAAGAAAAACCAATTTTAGATATAACCTGCTGAAGTTCGCAGACTGGGTTTGCGGACTTTAGCTCACGGAAGGAGTTCACAAACTCCAGCAGAAATTCTCGGGTCGAGAACTTTCGCCAATTCTCAGACCGAGTTCGCGGACTGAGTTCGTGGACTTGGCTCACGCCACATTCCGTTTCTCTTGATCAACAAAGTTCGCAAACTTTGGTTCAAGGAATAAGGACTTATACATATATGTGTTTCCACAACAATGCTTATATCCTACCAATGGTTATGTAATCTAAACTCTCATTTCAATCATTGAAACATTCTCAGAGGACGTTATATAGCCGTTATTTACAGACCATTTTTCGTCAGAACAATTTTCAAAGTGATTGAAACATAACATGGCATTCATCACTAGGTAAAGATGAATTTGGTTAAAGCGAAAGCTTACCAACACATATTTCGGGAAATAGATATGCGAGTTACACTCGGATCGAAATAGCAAATATGTATAATGAAAGTCTATATATCAAAACGACTTTTGTCTCAATAATAGGAGATAGAGTAGATAGACTTTTGAGTGACAGATAAGTTCATGTCTTCACATACCTTTTAGTTGATGAAGATCCACCAGTTCCTTGAGTAGTCCTTCGTCTTGTATGATGATTGCCATGGAGTCTTGAGCTCACATACACTTTCTATCTTAGTCCGAGACCTTTAGTTATATAGGCTAGAAATAAAGACTTATAGTTTTGATCACTAACATTGACAAACATGCTTGAGATAGCAACGCATGCGAGTTCGACCAAGCAATGCTCTAACAGACATGATAAGTACTCTTAATGGAATAAGAGATCTTACAAGCTATTTAAAATCTGAATTTGAGATGAGAATCCTGGGAAATCTCGATCTTATCTATGTTCTAAACTAGAAGACCGAGCTTGTGGTATATTATTCCACCAGTTTGCACATGTCCATTGTCAGGCAATTTAACAAGGACGTGCATGCTCCTGGCACTCCCATGATTAGTCGAGTTTCAAATGTACAAAAATTACGAATTCTTCTAAAGGAAGATGACGAAGTTGGGTCGGGAAATGAACTTTCCTCATCTAAGTATAAATGACGCATTATTGTACTTAACATAATGTAGTTCACCAAATGTTACATCCTCAATGAACTTGTTATCTATATATAACTCAGCGCCAATACAACGTCATTGAAGTGGTATAGTGAATGTAATTGTTAGAGCATGGCTCGGTTGAATCCACCAAGCATTGGTATGTCAAGTTTGGTTGTCATATTTTAGTGAATCAAAACTCATGTTAAGAGTCGCTTGATTATGTACTGAAGTTAAACTTTGTACAGGTTAGCTTGAAATCATTAGGATATGAGACATTACAAGTATTGCAAAGACTTGAAGATGTGAAGAAGCAAGGAGCTACAACGACAACAATCATCCTTCCACTTGAGGTTAGTGATATTTGACTTGAACTGTTTCATTACCTAACGTATCTTTCAAGTCGTGCATATTGAAAACATTACTGCGAAGCATATTTGAACTCTAGATAGACATATTATTAAGGAATACAATACGAGGTTTATTTCTTAACCATTAAACTTTGTAGATAAGACATCGCCATAATCATATGAATGCTATTGTGATTATGTACGGGTATGAGGTGAGGATTTCATCTTAGGGAACAATGTTTACATGTGTTTTAAGGAAGTAAGTTCATAAACTTGTTTTGTGAACCGAAAAGGAAATTGCCAGGTGTTATTGGTTTTGTTATTCATTGCATATCTTATGAACAACCAATATGTGTGATAAAGTAGAACCGCTCACAACTTGTTGTGTTTTTGGTAGAACCATTCACAAAGGCCTGACTTTTGTATTGGTATAACTTTTATTAGTAAAACCAATCTTAAGTAATCACCTTGGTATGATCGGATTTTGTCTGCCTTGGAGAAAGGGAACCGATCCTAGTATGGGAAAGGGGGAACCGATCCTTGTAAGGGGTGTAGTACATCAAGGGGAACTGATCCTTGTATGGGGTGCAACAAGGTTTATAGCAGAAAGGGGAACCGATCCTGTGAACATGTGCAACACATATAAGTTAGATACCATATATATGTGGGGAACCGATCCTAGTACCTAGTCAACCGAATATTTTGGGAAGCTAGTGTGACTATGCGTAGTACTCACATGGAGGTAAAACCGAAACTTGTTTTGGTAGAACCGTAAACCCATGATTGTGATTGAATGTTGGTTTGATCAATCACATAGTTCTTAAAAGTCAGATGAACCAATTCTAAGCTTGTTTGGAAGTGTGGCAAATCGGTTTCAAGGTTGTAAGTGTGGAAGAGAAATTACAAAGTAAAGATGTCAACAAACTTTGAACACGTGCTGAGAATGTTTATTTCTATAATTGTTCAAAGATATTCCTTAACGGATAAGGGAAGAGAATCCCAAGGTCGAAACACAAATAAGTTAAGAATCTTTTAATTAAGGTTATTAATTTCATTTGTATGAAAATTACAAAATTAGTAATGTGCATTTGCTAATTATATTTTCCAAGAGATTTCGATTGTTATTTTTGGACATAGCATTTCCAGAAATTATGAAAAACCGAATCTGTGGATTTATAAATATCTTGAGAATATTTTCGGTTTTGGAAATTCCTTGGTGTCCAAACTTCCTTGTCTATAAATACACGAAGTTTGCCTTTCTAGCAAACTAATCCTTCGTAACAACAAACGTCCTTTTTTGTCTTTGTTACTGGTGTAGCCGCCTATCGGAGAGGAGAGTAATCTAATTAGGTGAAATCTCTTACGGCCGCTCGTTTTAAAGTCTTCTTTGGGATTGAGAAGCTCTAGCGCGACCCGTTGGTGGGAAACTAGATAATTGCGGTGTATCTTTGTTTTCGATTGATTTGATTGACTAACGATGGTTGAAATCTGATTGCACCTAGTTTGTTTATTCTTGAGAATCTTCTCTTCTGATATAAGATTCACTCAAACTAGTTTAGAGTTTTGACAGGGATCTTTAGACTGTTGTTAGTTCTAAAGACGATCTTGTGATAATCCATTGTTAACAGACTCCGTTCTGTGCGTGATTGATCACAAGAGATTCAAGTGATTGTGTGCAGGTTTTTATTGAAGATTTAAGAATATTTGAAGACAAAGAAGATATTGAAGATCTGACTTGGATTTTATATTCTTTGGTGTGCACAATACTTTTTTAGGTAAAAGAGGATCCAATTAATAA
This sequence comes from Papaver somniferum, assembly GCF_003573695.1. Classification (NCBI taxonomy): domain Eukaryota; kingdom Viridiplantae; phylum Streptophyta; class Magnoliopsida; order Ranunculales; family Papaveraceae; genus Papaver; species Papaver somniferum. The sequence continues at coordinate 111,701,587 of NC_039366.1, read as the reverse complement.
TCTGTTTATCCTTGTGGTAGATTGGATTGTTTAATTGAGTAGATCGGCATCAACACGGTTCTTCGGATTAAAGGTGGTGTTCGCTTAATCTTAAACGATTACCTTAGGGTGACTGAACATAAGATAGATCTAGACCCGACGAAGGAGTTTATGTTAAGATAAACGGAAGAGCCTTTATCAGACTCACATCACTTGGTTGAATAGAGTTGATACCAAACAGATTTCTTGTTCGTTTACTGTTTGGAATACGAACCAAAGGGATTGTTCCAAGTACGTGACTTATTCATAGATCGGAGGCGTGGGAATACAGACGAAACTAAGTGAACTATAGGGTTAGTTACTTGGTCTCAACTATACGAAGTTAGGTGTAATTTTGTGTAGCGGCTGAATCCTGAGAGTATTCAATTCTGGACTAGGTCCAGGTTTTTTTTTGCATTTGCGATTTCCTCATTAATAAAATCTTGTTGTGTCATTTACTTTATTTTCCGCATTATAATTGTTTTATTATAATTAAAGTAAATTACACAAATGTTAACTCTTATTTACTTGATAAGCAATCCTATTGTGTTTGGTTAAGTCCGAACCTTTGTATCAAGTAAACATACTTCGTTGTTGTATTGTCTCGATCTCGTATCTATAGACAATCACACGGTGTGAACCGATTAGTTGTATTGTCTCGACTCAGTCCATATACAATCACTTTCGGAGAAAGGACTTATAGGTAGGAAAAGTTTTATCTTGAGGTATATTTGGGTACCCTCACCTTTTCAATTGGTATCAGAGCAGGCAAACACGTAAAGATCTAACAATCTGTGTTTGGTGCGATCCAACCTATAAGAATTGAATCCATATCTGATTCATTTAATGTTATGAAAGAGTATGAATGCTCAAATGTTGAAGATGTTAATACTTCGTTGACTCATGATTCAGGGGTTACGAAAACATCTGTGTCTTTTTCTGAAGAAAAAGAAGATGCTGATAAAGAGTTGATAAAACTCCTAAAGCCTATACAATCTTTGTCTTCTAAAGTGTTTATCTTAAAGACAGAGTCAAATCTTCTTAAGCAGGAGATTAGAGAAAAGGACATTCAACTGAACTTTCTAGACAAAGAGAAAATGGATCTCGCTGTTAAACTAGAAGCTCTTGGTAAATCTCTTACAGATAAAGAGACACATCATATGATTCTGACTAATGATGTTGTTGTGATTTCTTCTGATGAGGAAACTAAAAGTCCTTGCTCGACTTTTACAGACTGTGACAAAACCGGGTTAATCACATATGAAACAGATCAAGACGATGGTAGTTTGCCTAACTACATCAAGTTAGAAGAGGATGAGAAACCAGCTTCTAGATCTACTGATGATCAAACGAAATCTTATCCAAAGGAAACTTTGAACCGATTCCGGGATGACTCTAAGGAATACAACTTTCAGTCACTTGACAGGACACTTATACTTCCTCGACATACGATGGTAAACATTTTGAAAGAAGTTTCTTGTCTTAAAAAACTGAAAGATTATTCCTCAGTAGAAAGACAGATTATACTACATCCCGATAAGATCAACTCAAAAGAGTCATAGGAAAGAGTTGATAATCGCTTCTGGAAAAAGGTTCCTCCGCACCCATATCGAAACAGTTCTGGTTTTGATAAGGAACGACTTCAGAAGGAAGGGAAAGAACGAATCTCTGCCAAAAGAAACAATCAGGATTTTCCGATAGTTGTTTCAGATGATCACACTAATGTGAATAATAAGGAAGTCCTTAGAATGAGAAAATCTTATGAAAATCTCATTGAAAGAATTAAGAGATATCTAGCTATCTTCGAGAATTCTCACATTAGTACATTTTCTCCACATGATCATATCTCTAGAGCTAGAAAAGATCATCGTCTTGGAAGAAAATATTTTGGGCAGAAACTCCCTAGAGGAAACATGAACTATGTTTCTGATAATCACTGTAAGCTGGAAAAGGCTTACTCTGATGCAATTTAGTTGTATCGGAATTGTGCACTCTCATCCCATACTGTGCTCGTGATATTGGATGAGAAAAGGCACAATAAAACAGGAGCACACGTACTTTGTGTAGTCGTTTATCAGAAAAACTCTGTAATTTATGGGTTGCTTCGAATCCATGGGAGTCGAAAAATTATTCATGTTTAACATGATTTACCAAAAATAGGTGTTATTTGGAATTTCGGATTTTTAATAATCCTTCCAACTTGAGATTTTCGGACTAAGGAAACGAAATATATTATTTCATATTTTCGGTTTTACCAGAGGTCTTTTGGTCCGAAAGTTGACTCTTTTAAGAAGAGAAACTTTATCTTGTCTGTATTCGAAACCCTGAGGAATCCTTTATAAATTCATTCATAATTGAACATGCCTCCAGTAACTCGCAGTGTCTCAAAGACTAATAAAGAGGAAGCTCAAAAAGTTAATGACTGTCAAGGAATCAATACAGAGAGAAAGAAGAAAGGCGTTGTGTCTGATTATGACTCTGATAATTTTGTTGGATCTCAAGATGAGTCATGCCTGTTGGCTTACAACCTTCAAGATCCAGCCAAAACCAAGTGGATTCGTTCTGATAGTATGTCTCAATATATTCAAGGTTTTGGCGAACTAGAAACCAATCCTGCTATGGCTATTCGACATCAAGATTGGATAAAGGAGAGGTACGAAAGTACAAGAGGAATTCTTGTGAGATCAAGGCTCTAATTGAAGATCTTGAGAAACAAGAAGTGGTTGCAGATAAGTCCCTGGAGACATGCTTTAAGAGTTTGAACACTGAAGAGACCTCGGTGAACAACAAGAGCACCACTAGAGATTAAGTTATTTGCTGTAATACTTAATCTAGTTTAATAGACATCAATTTTTGATTTCTTTCATTGATTGTATTGGTCTATTATGAATAAAATTATTTGATTAGTAATTTTTCTTGTGATAGTTTTCGGTTTACATAGCATGTGCTTAATTGCTTTTACCTTATTAACTATGTATGTTTATGGGATGTTTGATTTCGGTTATATACCTTAATATTCGATCTCATATATAGTGAACCCTCATGGTTTGGGTGACTTTTTGATTTAGTGGGATTAAGTTCTAGCCCTAGTAGGTAGGCTTTATCAAAGGATTATGAGGGGTTCTAATGGAAACAGTATGTGAAAAGTCACAATATGTTGAATCGGTTTTGGTTTAGCATAAAAGCATATGTGTTTCGACGGTTTTCAACTTTTGCTTGCAATTGTTAAAACCGGTTTTCAACCTTTCTCTGGTAAAGGTTGAGGTATGTTGTTATTCTTTTGTTCACGCATAAGGATGACAACATGGTGATATTTCGATATCAATTCTCACTGGACGAAGATGCATTCATATTGGAGAAGTGGATGCGAAATTTGAGGTAACAATCTTGTTAGTTAATTATTTTCCTGTTAAGAAAAGCCTGAGTTTATATTATATATATTGTTGCTTTTGCTTAACGAAATTTAGGTTCAATTGATATTTATTCCATGATGTGTGTGTGGATGTGTGTTTCAATTGGTCCTGTTAAGAAAAACTATTGTTATCTTGCTTTATTGCGTGATATCAATCATTTAGGCTTACAAAATTTCGGTACAATTGATGTGTGTGTAATTCAATTGGTTCCGGTTAAGAAAAACTATTGTTATCTTGCTTTTGTATGGTATCAATCATTTAGGCTTACAAAATTACGGTGCAATTGCGGTGCTTATAATGTCTATTATTGTTTCAATTGCTTCCGGTTAAGGTGAATAATTATGCAAGTTGATTTATTTTGGTTTGTATGAATTATTTATGGCTTGACGAAATAATATGTGTACGAGATGAGTTGTTTAGTCCAATTCGATTCCGGATAAGAAACTAAGTTAATTCTGATCTTAGTTTGTCTTATCAAAGTGAGGTTTCGGTTATTCAAGTCTAATCGAATGCCTAAACAAAGAAATACTAGTTAACTAACCTAGTATTTGGTTTGTTTAAAATTGAAAGGTCTAAGTTTATGGATAATTAGAACCCGAGGAGAAAAATGGAGTTTATTCTTTATTTTGGTCTTATCGAATTAAGCGGTTGTTTTTGAACAATTGGTTTAGCAAAGGAACTAATGTGATTAGTCATTTTTGGTTTGCTAAACTAAATGGGAAAAAAAAATTCGGGAAATTGTTTCCTTGGTAACATATCAAAATAAGACTACTTGTAGTTTTGGTTTTGATATTGGTTATCAGAACATGATGTGTGGAACCCTCGTGCCCAACTCTACAGGTTTGGAAGTCTATTCTGAGATTTGTAAGATTCTTTTCGTGTTGTCGTTTATTTTTTTCGTTTCTTTGTCATTTTTGTGACAAAAAGGGGGAGAAATATATGGAGAAAACAAGTGATACTGGCATTGATTTTTTATTAATTGGTATCACTAAGGAAAATAACATTGGTACTTGAATGTTTTATCTAACGAAAGGGTGAAAGCACAAACTAAGAGGGAGTAACATGTCATATATATTGGTATAACAAAGACGTGCAGATTGAATATCTACCTATCTTCCTTAGGGGGGGGGGGGTATTTTCTTTGTTATTATAATGTCAACAACGACATTTTCAAGGATTGAATGTAAGCAGTTTCACTGTGCTGGTGAATCGGGAATCAAGCGGATTGTAATGAATTATTGTAATTTGTTTATCCATATGATGTAAGAGTTTTGTCACTAAAATTGACAAATGAGGAGATTGTTAGAGCATGGCTCGGTTGAACCCACCAAGCGTTGGTATGTCAAGTTTGGTTGTCATATTTTAGTGAATCAAAACTCATGTTAAGAGTCGCTTAACTATGTACTAGAGTTAAACTTCTTATAGGTTAGGTTGAAAGAATTAGGATATGAGACATTACAAGTATTGCGAACACTTGAAGATGTGAAGAAGCAAGGAGCTACAACGACAACAATCATCCTTCCACTTGAGGTTAATGATATTTGACTTGAACTGTTTCATTCCCTAACGTCGTATCTTTCAAGTCGTGCATATTGAAAACATAACTGCGAAGCATATTTGAACTCTAGATAGACATAGTATTATGGAATACAATACGAGGTTTATTGCTTAACAATTAAACTTTGTAGATAAGACATCGACATAATCATTTGAATGCTATTGTGATTATGTATGGGTATGAGGTGAGGATTTCATCCTAGGGAACAATGTTTACATGTGTTCTAAAGAAGTAAGTTCATAAACTTGTTTTGTGAACCGAAAAGGAAATTACCTGGTATTATTGGTTTTGTTATTCATTGCATATATTATGAACAACCAATATGTGTGATAAAGTAGAACCGCTCACAACTTGTTGTGTTTTTAGTAGAACTATTCACAAAGGCCTGACTTTTGTATTGGTATAACTTTTATTAGTAAAACCAATCTTAAGTAATCACCTTGGTATGATCGGATTATGTCTGCCTTTGGGAAAGGGAACCGATCCTAGTATGGGAAAGGGGGAACCGATCCTTGTAAGGGGTGTAGTACATCAAGGGGAACTGATCCTTGTATGGGGTGCAACAAGGTTTACAGCAGAAAGGGGAACCGATCCTGTGAACATGTGCAACACATATAAGTTAGATACCATATATATGTGGAGAACCGATCCTAGTACCTAGTCAACCGAATCTTTTGGGAAGCTAGTGTGACTATGCGTAGTACTTACACGGAGGCAGAACCGAAACTTGTTTTGGTAGAACCGTAAACCCATAATTATGATTGAATGTTGGTTTGATCAATTACATAGTTCTTGAAAGTCAGATGAACCAATTCTAAACTTGTTTGGAAGTGTGGCAAATCGGTTTCAAGGTTGTAAGTGTGGAAGAGAACTTACAAAGTAAAGATGTCGACAAACTTTGAACACGTGCTGAGAATGTTTATTTCTACAATTGTTCAAAGATATTCCTTAAAAGTTAAGGGAAGAGAATCCCAGGATCGAAACACAAATAAGTTAAGAATCTTTTAATTAAGGTTATTAATTTCATTTGTATGGAAATTACAGAAATAGTAATGTGCATTTGCTAATTATATTTTCCAAGAGATTTCGATTGTTATTTTTGGACAGAGCATTTCCAGGAATTATGAAAAACCGAATTTGTGCATTTATGAATATCTTGAGAATATTTTCGGTTTTGGAAATTCCTTGGTGTCCAAACTTCCTTGTCTATAAATACACGAAGTTTTCCTTTCTAGCAAACTAATCCTTCGTAACAACAGACTTCCTATTTTGTATTTGTTACTGGTGTAGCCGCCTATCGGATAGGAGAGTAATCTAATTAGGTGAAATATCTTACAGACGCTCATTTTAAAGTCTTCTTTGGGATTGAGAAGCTCTAGCGCGACCAGTTAGTGGGAAACTAGATAATTGCGGGTTATCTTTGTTTTCGATTGATTTGATTGACTAACGATGGTCGAAATCTGATTGCACCTAGTTTGTTTATTCTTGAGAATCTTCTCTTCTGATATAAGATTCACTCAAACTAGTTCAGAGCTTCGACAGGGATTTTTAGATTGTTGTTAGTTCTAAAGACGATCTTGTGATAATCCATTGTTAACAGACTCCGTTCTGTGCGTGATTGATCACAAGAGATTCAAGTGATTGTGTGCAGGTTTTTATTGAAGATTTAAGAAGATTTGAAGAGAAAGAAGATATTGAAGATCTGACTTCGGTTTTATAATCTTTGGTGTGCACAATACTTGTTCCGGTAAAAGAGGATCCAATTAATAATCGGTTTATCCTTGTGGTAGATTGGATTGATTAATTGAGTAGATCGGCATCAACAAGGTTCTTCGGATTAAAGGTGTTATTCGCTTAATCTTAAACGATTACCTTAGGGTGATTGAACATAAAATAGATCTAGACCCGACGAAGGATTTTATGTTAAGATAAACGGAAGAGCCTTTGTCCGACTCATATCACTTGGTTGAATAGATTTGATACCAAACAGATTTCTTGTTCCTTTATTGTTTGAAATACGAACCAAAAGGATTGTTCCAAGTACATGACTTATTCATAGGTCGGAGGCGTGGGAATACAGACAGAACTAAGTGAACTATAGGGTTAGTTACTTGGTCTCAAATATACGAAGTTAGGTGTAATTTTGTGTAGCGGCTAAATCTTGAGAGTATTCAATTCTGGACTAGGTCCCGGGGTTTTTCTGCATTTTCGGTTTCCTTGTTAACAAAATATTGCTATGTGATGTACTTTTATTTTCCGCAGTATAATTATTTTATTATAATTAAATTAAATTACACAAACGTTAATTCCTATTTACTTGATAAGCAATCCTATTGTGTTTGGTTAAGTCTGAACCTTTGTATCAAGTAAACATACTTCGTTGTTGTATTGTCTCGATCTCGTATCCATAGACAATCATACGAAGTGTGAACCGATTAGTTGTATTGTCTCGACTCAGTCCATAGACAATCACTTTTGGAGAAATGACTTATAGGTAGGAAAAGTTTTAGCTTGAGGTATATTTGGGTACCCTCGCCTTTTCAGTAATCATGTGCTTAAAAGTAACCATTGACATAAATTTGTTTTATCCATGCAAAGACATAAAAAGGAATGTTAACGAAAGTGTAATCCGAAGGTTGTTGATTATAAAGGAACAATAATCTCTTCTCCAACGAAAGTAATCAGGGGGAGATACGGTAGACTATTTTCTAGGTCATTACCGACATTCAGTTTCGAAAAGTACACGACCAAAGGAACAGTCTGGAACAACTCTGAAAGTAATCATGGGGAGATGCCGACATCATGGGTAGGATCCAAGGATATGATGTCGACATATTTTACTTCGAAATTGAAGATGGGTTGTACTCTTTTTCCCTTCAATCGAGAATAGTTTTTCCCAAAGGGTTTTGTTACTCGACAAGGTTTTTAGCGAGACAACACTAAATACATCAAGTATGTTGAACATTGAAGACATAAAGATCGCGTTGATATTACTGAATAAAATATCTGAATCAAAGAAATGAAACGCGATATTCTGTTAAGCAACGCAACTTCCAGAATCAACAACGTGGTCTTATAAACATTCAAGTCACCAAAGTAAAGTGTGATAAACTCCCTTTGACTGCATTAAACTAATGAAAATTGTCTGACATCATGGGGGGCATCTAATGGTGTGTTGAACTATTTTATTTCACCGAGGTTACTTTTTCCCATATGGTTTTGTTACTCGGCAAGTTTTTTAATGAGACAACAACAAACACCGGGAATGTAATTTCCCAACTAAGGCTATTGTCTTTACCACGAGGATTTTCTGCCTTCAGAATTGTGAAGCAACTAGCCAACTTCAACGGAGCAAACTGATCATCTGCAACGGATCACCTTTACTTGCATCTGTCACATTGTACTCTTTTCCCTCCGTCAAGGTTTTATCCCACTGGGTTTTCCTTGTCAAGGTTTTAATGAGGCAACATATTTGAGTCCAACTATGTTCTAAGTTTGCCTAATATTGTACTCTTTTTCTTTAGTTCATGTTTTGTCCCACTGGATTTTCCTGACGAAGTTTTAACGAGGCAATTAACTTAGACTCGTCGATCTTTGAAGATCGTATTTCATGTGATGAAAACCATGTAAAGTACGAGACACCATGTGAAGTACTACATGTAAATATTTGTACCAAGGTTTTATCCCACTGGATTTCTCCTTGTCAAAGTTTTAGTAAGGCCATTAATTTCGGCACAAGTCATCAAGGAGAGAACGACATTTGAAGAACTACATTCAAAGCACTATATGTGAAGCACTATGTATAAAGTTTTGTTATTGAACCACACAAGGGGGAGTGTTAAAGGGCCCATGCCCATGGATGTGGGGTCCAAAACGGGAGTCTTTTGGTTTTCCCTTCTCCATGTATACAAAGATATGATATCCATATAACCACATTTCTCTTATCAATGGAATCCCTCTCTTTCTCTTTCTCTACCTCTTTCTCTTTCTCTTTCCCTATCATATTCTACTGCAAAAGATTTTCAATTTTATAAGAATTCCAGCATTTAAAGCTTATACTCTAGAAAATGTTTATTAGTAAATGTGTTATATAATAGAATTTTTCTAAGGGGATTTATTTAATATGGTTTGGCATTTAATTGAAAATAGGAAAACCGAAATTAGGTACTTTAATGCATATTTTGAGAATTTTTTTTCGGTTCTTGACAATTTTTTTATGTCTCTTGAAGTCAGAAGCTACTGTCCAACCTGGTATTGTTAAAATCCAGAATAATTTTAAGTGTATGTCCTCGTATTAATCGGATAATACTTTACGAAACTTGTTTTCGTGTATGAGATCAAAATATTTACGTCACAATCAGAAGGAGATTATAAACTAATAAGTTAGTGTTAATTAACTTTAAAAAGTTATATCAGTTTCTCTCCCATTATGATCAAATCGAAAAAGGAGTCCATCAAATAACTAGTGTAATGATTTTCCAATTAGTATAATGTCGATTCACAAAATCAATAGATAAGTTATACTTCGTAACTCTATATACTCAAGTTGTATAAAACAACTAGTATACAGTTGTATAAAACAAATAGTATATCATTCCTTGATACTTCGATCATAGTATAATGACCAAGTCACTAATATTAGATACAAGTAAACAAATTTTTCTTCGTATATTATGTTTTCAATAAATACTGACTTGAAAGAACAAAGATAAAAATGGAACAAGTCAAGTCCATTGTTCCTAACATCGAGCAGAAGGATGATATGCTTTTTTTATGCCGATACGTCTACATGTTCTTCATGAGTAATAAGACTAATCCTCAACATTTTTATGTTTCTAGGCTAACCTAACGAAGTTGATTCTAAATCAAATCAGGCAAGTTAGAGTTTTAGAGCCAAATTTGACAACCAAACTTGACATACCAACACTTGATGGGTTCAATTGAGCAATTCTCTAATACCGATAAACTTTGGATCAGTAAAAATGATGATCAATTAAACCGTTTTCTTATACAATACGTTTTCCGGCATATATAATTCTTAACAACATTGCGTTTGCGATGCGTTTTATGATATAAATACTGCTTGTATCTCTGATATTCATAATGCTAGATTTGTAACACAAACATTTGCATATGAAATCCTAAAACTTTAGTCAAAATGAATCCTTCGACCTGGTTGTAATGGCTTCCCTCCAAGTCCCATTAGGCATTATTTGGATCTATCATGTGTGGTGTGCTTAAACTTGTGCAAAGTTTTTTACTAACCATAGGTACTTGATTTTGACTAATTGGCTTATTCCATTTATGGATAGAATCATTAGTCGACATCAATATGCTTTTGTTTCCAAGGGACATATAATGATAATATCATAGTTTCTCATAAACTGCTGCATATCGTGAAACTAGAGAAAGAAAACATGAATCTTTTGCTTTCAAATTGGACCTTACAAAGGATTTTGAGAAACTAGAGAGGGACATTGTGATGTTTATTCTTGAGTGCATTTCAACTGTTGGCTTTCATGTTCGTTCTATTGGGTGACCGGGACCAACATTCTATCATATTAGAGGAAACAACAAGGGGATCCAATATTCCTTATCTGTACATTTATTGAAGGTTTGTCTAGATTAATAACTAAATTTGAAAATAATGAAGTAAAAAAATGAAGGAATCATAGTTTCTAGTACTGACTCTTCTATCAATCATTTGCTTTTTTTGCAAATGATTGTTTTATTTTTTTATTAAGCTGATTTTGCTCAGGTGAGACAACTATTAAAAAAATACGATATCTTTTACTTTTCTAATGGACAAGTCATCAATTTTCAGAAGTCATGTATTTATTTTCCCCAAAAAGTTAATCGTAACACTGCAAGCTTACTGTCAATGTTCTTAAGGTTAACAAAATCTGTCTTTGGAATTCTATACCAATTCTAGATGATGAGATTGATAAACACAAATGATGTTTACTAAAGATAGAGTTCCCAGCCTAAATCTACTTACAATACATTAACCAAAGACTTGGGTAACTCAAATGCTATATGGAAAAAAAAATTGGAACTTAAAAAAGTCAACCTAGAGTCCAGCTAATTCTTTGGAAACTTTTGTCCAATGTATTTCCTGTGAACTATATAATTGTTAGGTTTCCATAGAAAGCTTCTCCTACTTATTGTTTATGTAATAAAAGTCAACTGGAAGACTCTTTGCATTAATTCTTGTTGCAGTTTGGTTTAGTCTCGGTCTAAACCCTCCTTTTGCAGGTCCTAATGTCCATATTATATTCAAGATTGGATCAGTTATTTGTGCTATGGTTCATTTAGAAACATAGATGCAATGTGATTTTTTAGAATCAAAACCCTAAGCCTAATAATCTATTTAGAGACATCGAAACACCTTAATAGTATGTTGGGGAGAAACATGAAAATCATGCTAATAGATAATTCTTTTGATCATTTTTCAGGATAATACAAAACTGCTCCAATCCTCCTTAATGAACATGGAAAACACCTTCATGCCAAAGCATCCTCGGGATTCACCACTTTTCTTGAAGTAGAAAGTATTCCACTCAGAGACGCAATAAAATGGGCATTGAAAATGAAAAAAACTGACACGATTTACTTTGTGGGGGATTGCAAATCTGTTATATAGTCTGTTAAATATTTTAACGTCAATTCAAGATGAAGAGCAAGAAACATATTACGAGAATATCGTCACTTTTTGGGTTTTTAATAAACTCTTTTCTTATTTTCATATAAGTGATTTTATTCAGAAAGCTGATACACTTGCTAAAGGCATTAGAAACCCTGTGAATTTTTATTAATTCAGTACTTTAGATATGTCAGAGTGACAAGTCAATTTTTTTTCAAACTTTTATTGATGGACAATGCCCTAGTTTGATCTAACTTTAATAAATATTTTTCGTTATAAAAATAAATAAATAACGACGCCGACAAATAAAACAAAAATAGTTTAATGCTTGGACACTAATCAATGGTCATAAACATGCCCATGTATTACGATTACTTCAATGATTTAGGTACAAAACAATAATATGAAGGGGCTCTCCGAAACAAATTAACTGTGTTGGATCGTTATAACGTCTGAAATACAACTTTTTAAAACTATAAACAAAAAAATTATATTAAAGCTATAATTACATTAAATAAACTATCAAGAAAAATGCACTCAATAATTATCATTATTACTCGACGTACATTAAACAAAGATGTGTCAAAAATGAGATATATATGCTAACGATGTATAGTCACCATAGAATGTATGACCATAACCATTAGAACAATCGTTGAAACATTTTAAACCACTGTGGTCAAAAACTATATATTCCAAATGTAATTTTCTCGATAACTATCACAACACTATTAACACATATACGTTTGTCTTTTCCAAATATAACAGTTAGCTTGCACATTGCTCCACCGTTTTAAAACTAACATTATCACGATCAACAATTTTATATATATGGTTTAAAGTCATTCACATTTCACAGTAGTTAATTGTGACGTTGTAAGATCAACAGTATTTAAACATCGGCCGAAAGCGTGAATCAACCTTTTACACTTTGCAAGGATGGATGATTCAGTCGCTTTCAATTTTACCTTCGCTATATTCCAAACAATTTTAACAAACGTTTTTCATGATAAGTAGGGAAGCTTTTGAAAACGCAGTGGACAGAAACCGATTCAGGTGGCCCATGTTGGCTAACTGTTTTTGAATATAATTTTCCTATTTACAAGATAAAGTTTGAATATAATTTTCCTATTTACAAGAAAAAGAACAGAAAAAACGCAATGCACCAAGTAAGCAAGGAACTTGAGTGTATACAGCTAGCTGGGACTATGTCAACCAGAAATGATCTATCAATAAACTAAAGCAATTCCCCAACAACTGAGTTTGGGACTACGTCAACTAAAGGCTAGCTCTATTATAGCTGGCTTTGCAAGTGCATATATTGAATGTTGACCGTCAAATGCTTGGGCCGTGCATTATCTTTATATATGGTCAATACAACGTGCTAAAATGATATAAATACTAGTATGTTGATATAATTAACTGGAAAAAAATCATAGGTAGTAATCATAGTATCTTGAATTTGAAGTTTTCTAAGTTTCAGTTTAGTCTCATTTGAACTTGGCATGATCACGACAAGTCGACAGCAAGTTAACAAAAGAAGAAACTACATTTACTCGATGAAGAAAATAAAAATACGGAATTACAAGATGAGGAAGCATAAGTTGACTGACTATCATTTCAGTGTTCGGCCAAAGCTGTGGTCTGCACAGGTAGACATAGACTTTGATTGAAGATGAGTTGAAATATACCATGCTTTTTCAAAGATTGTTATAGGGAGTTCACAAGATTGTTTGAAACTATACCAAAATTCATATAAATCAAAACAGTTCAAAGCACTGAATTGGTACACCCCCAAATAAATTGATAATCCCCATAGCAATGATGCACTTTTGAGGGACTATCTTTTTCTTGTTTTGAGTTTTGACTACACTGTGTGCCTCCTAGCTATAGAGTTTATAGACTGTTGGTTAATAATTTCCCACACCAGCCTACGGGTATATATATGTGTGGGGTAAACTGGTCAAACCTCAATAGTCCGGTATATCTATGCATGATAAAAGATTTTTAAGATGTCGTACACCTACTATTTACCATTTAGAGAAACCTATATAGCCTTGTCTACCGCAATAGCATGTTTATGACTGCTTTGTTAAGGTGTTACCGTCACATTTTCCCCTTTTCAGAGTCACCATCAAAGGAAAAAGTAGTAAAGAGTTAAAAGCACACATTTTTTTGATGACGTTCACTTTATTTCCTGCTTTATTTTAGCAACGTTGCTAATAGGGAGCAGCTATAGCTTGGCACACGGGCCTTACACGTAGTAAACCAACTTCGCCACGGCTGCGCCGAAATCTATATACGCACATTTTATCTTGTTAAATTTTCGTTTTCATCCTTTCATTTATTTATATTGCCATAAGCAGTTGAGCACTGTATGTTTTATCTATAAATCAGAAATACACAACAATGTCGGCCTGCCACCACAAGTACTCCTGCTCCACGAGTATATATATATGTAGAGACCCCTTATTTTTTGTTATAGCTTACCTTGCTCTCTCTTCTCTCCTTTTTTTAGCCAACCACTCCCTAATCTATATCTCTTTCTTTCGCTCTATCTTTCGCTCTATAAATAGTGTCTCGCTAGTTTCTAATAGATCATATCAAAATCATGAGTGCACAAGATTCTTGGCCTGAACCAATAACAAGAGTTCAGGCAATATCAGAAAATGGTTCTTCTGTTATTCCAGATAGATATGTCAAACCTCCCTCAGAAAGACCTAATACCAGTACAACTTCACCCACTAAGTTGTTAGGTTTGTCAGTCGAAACCAGTACTATTACGACTGTTGATGCTGCTGATCTTAATATCCCGCTTATTGATTTCCAAGGGCTACTTGATGATGAGGATAATCATCTGGTTCTACCAGATACGATTCTGGATCAAGTATGCATGGCGAGTAAAAACTGGGGATTTTTCCAAATTGTCAATCACGGGATAAGTCCAGAGTTAATGGATCAAGTTCGAGACGTATGGCGACAGTTCTTTCATTTGCCATTTGAACAGAAACAAATTTACGCCAATACACCGGCAACTTACGAGGGTTATGGTAGTCGATTGGGTGTGGAAAAAGGCGCCATTCTTGATTGGAATGATTACTTTTACTTGCACTATCTTCCTCAATCTTTGCAGGATCCTAACAAGTGGCCTGCTCTACCTTTATCTTGCAGGTGATCTATACTTCACATATTGTATGTTTATTAACAAGCACGTAAAACTCTATATAAGAATAATTTTGTTGATATGCATGTCTTTATTTTGTATAGGGAAGTGATTGCTGAATACTGCAAGCAGTTGGTGAAATTAAGTAAGAAGATAATGAAGATTTTATCAATTACCCTTGGGTTAGAAGAGGATTATCTCCAAAATGCATTTGAAGGTGGAGAAGCATTTGGAGCTTGTATGAGAATAAATTTCTATCCAAAATGTCCACAGCCTGATCTTGCACTTGGTCTCTCTTCACATTCTGATCCTGGTGGTATGACTCTTCTCCTCCCCGACGATGACGTCGTCGGTCTTCAAGTTCGTAAAGATGATACTTGGATTACCGTTAAATCTGCTCCAAACTCATTTATCGTTAACATCGGCGATCAAATTCAGGTCCCTCTCACTCTCCTTTTCATTATCTCTCAAGATCATTATCCTAATTAACAGTAACATCATTATATGTTAATTATATTATTTATAATAAGGTCTATTTTGAAAACTCAAATCAGGGGGGCATGAACTTTAAATCCAGTCATGGCATTATGGTCAATGAAAGTTTTAGGGTTTTTTTATTTTTGATTTAGTATCATTGTTTCCCTTTCAACAGCAACACACTTCACATAGTTAAATGTTCACTTTTAAATCTGAATTGTCTTATATGACGTTCTCAACTAGCATGAGAAATGTACAAAAAGATGAATAAAGAACCGTCAGTTTCCATCTTTAATATCCACAGAAAAAGAACAAAATAAAAAATCAAGGTTGTCGGAGATCTTTGTGGTCCATCAAAGGATGCAAGTATGCACCTGACCGGCGTGGTCGCACTTGCTACCTCAGAAAATATATCTTGACGGGTAGCATAACGTGTATATATATGAACTGCATAATATGATCATATCAATCTGATTTTGAATTTACTTAAGCCGAATACTAATGGGTGATTAATTTTTTTAATTTTAATTAGGTGCTGACTAATGCGATATACAAAAGCGTTGAACACCGGGTTACAGTGAATTCAATGAATGAACGCTTATCTCTTGCATTCTTCTATAATCCTAGAGGAGATTTAGTCATACAGCCGGCTAAAGAACTTGTAACACTGGAACGGCCAGCTCTTTATTCGCCGATGACGTTCAACGAATACAGGCGCTTCATTCGAACGATGGGTACTCGTGGAAAATTGCAGCTCGAATCTATGAAATCACCACGTTAATTAACTATTATATTGTACCAATATTTGGATTTACAATTAATCATTGGTAAATCCAAAAAGAAATATATACGATGTAAATCGTATAAATAATAAAGAAGAAGAAGAAGACATCAGTTGTCATGTAAGTTTGCTAAATCAATTACTTGTGCATTTGTTAATTATGAGTGGCATAGTATGATGTACTCCATCCGTTCCTTTTTAATAGGTTCGTTTTGTTTTTAGAGAAAATTAAGAAAATTAAGAGAAGTAATCACTGAAAGTGGTCCTCATGACACTTGTAAATAAAAGAAGTGAAGTGAAATGGTCCCCATGACACTTGTCAGCAAAAGAAGTATAGTGAAATGGTCCACATGACACTTGTCATCAAAAAAAATTAAGAGAAAAGTGGTCTCAGAAAACTAAAGTAACATTTGACTATTCCAATTAGGAAACCAACCTATTTTTTTTGCAACATTTATTTTAGGAAACCAACCTATTAAAAAGGAACCGAGAGAGTATATATAGTTTGAATAAATAAAACTTCAAAAATGGAATAAAAAAAAACGAAAAAAAATAAGATCATTTTCGTGGGAAATTTGGCATTGGTTTCAAAGATGAGTTGCATTGTAAAACTTGGGTTCTTATTCATGCGGTCGCGAACTCGCGATCTCCATTTCTTAGGTTGTCGGCAGTGGGCTCAAACTATGTCCTTGCTTTCGAGCTTCTTTTAGTACAAAGCAGGAGCATCTTTAGTCTTTTCTATATACACGAATGCATCCTGGATTAAAAAATAATGGGTTCAAAATAAGTTGTCTTTCCCCACACAGGAAATCATCTTTTTGACAACATTGTTGTTGAGATCAAACGAAATCCTCGTTGGGACTTACAGCCGACATTCTTCAGAAAGAGGTGTTTGTTTTTTCAAAGTAAGATCTTTGCAACCCGGTTCCTTTTAGAGCTAGTAAAGGTTTAATTAATTTCACAATCACCGAAAGTGATGCCAGTCTTGTAATCTCAAAGTTAACACAAAGTTTTTCTTGGAAGTTCCAAGATTGATGATAATTGATATCTTTGTCTTCAAACTATGCACTGTTAAATCCAATGTGCCAAAACCCTGGAGTTTGTAATGTTGCATGAAGCTTCATATCTCGATCAATTGTGCCCAAAATCCAGCTATACTTTGTGGTTTTTCCAATTCTAGCTCTTACCCGAGATTGAAGAAGCAGTCAAGCAGTTATCTATTCGCTTGTTTAAGTCTTACGATTCCGTTTTAATATTTTTTCATTCTCTGTT
Source organism: Papaver somniferum (assembly GCF_003573695.1). Taxonomy (NCBI): domain Eukaryota; kingdom Viridiplantae; phylum Streptophyta; class Magnoliopsida; order Ranunculales; family Papaveraceae; genus Papaver; species Papaver somniferum. The sequence continues at coordinate 111,684,262 of NC_039366.1, read as the reverse complement.
AAAGTAACCCCCCTCGATTGGACTGGAGAAGATTGAAATTTGTAGGGTTACCATCATCCATCATCATCGCCAATCAATCACTTTTTAAATTAACAACTGACTTAACTACTTAACTACTGGCAGCAGGATCTTTCAACTTCTAAAATTAAATATAAAGCACGTGTTTAAATGTATCTGCTGTTTGTTAACTTTTATATATATATATATAGTAGATGATATGAAAGTCAAAGAATCAACCATCAGCGTCGCACAACTCATATGCTTATCTGTGCGCCAGATCCTCATTTTCGTGACGCTTTTCTCACGGGGACACTCTACAGCTACCTCACTCATGACGCATCTCATTTCATTGGTGGTACCAGGTCAAGTGTTTTCCAGTTTTTCTCCCGAGGCAAGGGTTACTAAATTTTACGGAGAATTGCGTGATTGTCAACAGAAGCTGGTAAATTTCATGAAATTTGATAACCCCTTACCCTCGTAGTAAACTTATTTTTTTTAAGCCGCTAATCGTGTCGTTAGTTATGTGAATTTGGGAAGACACAAGAACACACAAGACAGATAGAAAGTCAGTAAAATTCTAAGCTAAATAATTGTTGCGGTGTTTTAAAACTAGGTTCGCAGAGAAGTAGTTTTTGGTCCAGTCATGGTGGAAATGGAAACTTTCAAATGGTATTGTGAGGTATGACGGACGACCACCTATATCATGTCTCCATCTCTAGCTTTTCATTGATATTCCATATTGGGCCAAGTCAAGAAAATGTAGATTTAGATGCGTGACATGTGATTCCCATCTCTCATGTAACATAATGAATAAGTTTGAGCATGCGGTTTAGCTCCATTTTCTCAAATTATGTTGAGAATCACATTCTTACAAGCTTATTCCCATGTGATTGAGGTGAATTTAGACCTTCATATCACATGGGTACATGAGGAGAGCGTATCGTCCGGTGGGCCGTCATTCCTGAATACATTTGGGTCTACAAAAACCTCTCTTCTTTTATTATTCCTCCTCACCAATCACTGTCTCGCATTTTAATTTTTATACATGCATCTGATTGCCTTCGTTCATGGTATTTAGGAAGGTGAGAAAAAAAATTCCTATGGTAGAAGTAGAAATAAAAATATAGAAGTGTAAAACCACAAAAATTAAACAGACATAAATCTAAGATAGAGTGCGTCGTAAGTTTTCTGGGTGAAACAGACTCGAAAGTTTCGATATTGTTTATATGAACAGGAATCAAAGAAATACTGTTCATTTTTTCATTGTGGATATTTCATCCAGAATATTTTTTATTAATTAACTGGAACAGACCAATATGTCCCTATCTTTTTCAATTACACGTATCTTTAACGGTTCGTAATACAACTACAAATCATATTCAAAAACTCAAAAAAAAAGTAAACATCGTTTTGGCGAACCTATACTCACTTCGTATTGCAAGCGAGAAAATCAAGTAAAGAGGCCACACAAAGATCACTTTGACAGTTAATTTGGATCCCATCTCCAACCGACCAAACGGCTGCACACTCTTGTTATTCCGTTAAGTTGTGATCACCATGAATCTGAATTACGATGGTACAAAATCAACTAACATAACTCAAAACAAACCAGCCTCTTGTATCGGGGGGCGACTCCCAGTTTGAGATTCAACTAAGGAACTGAAAATCAAAGAAATACAAAGGTCTGCATCTCAAAATCAATACTTGACATCGTCTTCTCTTTCTCTCGGACATTGAAAACAAGAACAATTTTGTAAATTTGTAGCAAGATCATCAACTGGTGCTTGATTTCCATGTTGGAAGAGCACAACAACACTTGCTACAGGAGTTTTTACTGAAGCAGCCACAGTCGCAATCACCGCAATAGCACCTGGGCCAGCAACAAGGTCCACTACATGATTTGCAACAGCCTGAGAAACAACTCTTCTTACCTTTTTGTGGACATAATGTACAGTTCTTTGGTTTCATCTAAAAAATCATAAGAAATTCACACAGAACGCAAACAAAAACAGTTTTAAGCAATTTTAAGAAAACCCACTACAAAAATCTTAAATTACGGCAGAATGAAACTAGTTTCATCCTACTTTAAACATGGGCGAAATCAAATTCAACCCAATCTAAAACAAGATGAAACTAGTTTCATCTTAGTTAAAAATAAGGCGAAACCAAATTCAACCCAATATAAAACAGGATGAAACCAATTTCATCCTAGTATAAAAATTGGATGAAACTAAAATTAGTCCATTCTAAAACAGGAAGATGTACAAAACATTCATCTAGTAGCAACAAAGGAAGAAACCAGGCTCATCCTGTGGAAACTCAAAATGAAACCAGTTTCATCCAGTAAAACTTAAGATGTACAACAAATTCAACTAGTAGCAACAGATGATGAAACCAGGCTCATCTTGTGGAAACACAAGACGAAACCAGTTTCATCCAGTAATAACACAAGATATATGAAACATTCATTCAAATGCATCAAAAAAATAAAAATAAATTAGGGCTTTATCAAAATTGGGTTTAGGAAACTTACTCATCTTGTGAAATTGACAGAAAACAAAACCCAATTTCTTTAATTAGCTTCAATCATTCTAAGAAATTAACCTCAATTTAATTACGGTATTTAAAAAAAAATATTTTGATATTGGTGGCGTTTTCGACGATGGTGTTGCTGGAGTTTGTAGTGGTCAGGATAATGAAGGAATACGGTGATGTTGTTGATGGTGGTGGTGGTGTCTTTTGATGGTGAGTTTGTTGTTTCTGGTGGTGGAGATGATATGTTGTTGGTTTTTATGGTGGTGGTGTTGATGATGTTGTTGGTGGTGTTTGTGATGATGGAGAACGAGATGCTGATGGTGGTGGAGATAATATTGATCCTGGTGGTGTTGGTTTTCTTCTGATGAAGACGGAGGAGGAAGAAATGTTGTTTGTGGTAGAAGAAGAAAGATAACGAAGAGATAGATCTAAATTGAAACGACGTGGGGTACAAATGTCTAAACTGAAACCACGTGACGTTTGTCCATCTCACCCAAACCAAATTGTTATACGTCCATTTCAACCGGAAAATACACTTTTTTGGTCAAATGACCCATTCACTATTTATTATTCCTCCTCACCAATCATTGTCTCGCATTTTAATTTTTATACATGCATCTGATTGCCTTCGTTCATGGTATTTAGGAAGGTGAAAAAAAAAATTCCTATGGTAAAAGTAGAAGTAAAAATATAGAAGTGTAAAACCACGAAAATTAAACAGACATAAATCTAAGATAGAGTGCGTCATGGGAATAAGATCTTGACGGAAAAGTTTATACCACAATCGTACTATCTCTGGGGATTCTTCATTTTTGTTTATTTGGTTTCTATTGTATCCTCATTCGGTTCAATGCAATTGTACCTCTGTCGTTTGCTTCGGAAAAGAGAAATTCATGAAAAGTTTATCTCTTTTTTGATCCCGAAAGATAATAGGGATATTTGATTTTGAGTCATAAAAAAATGATTAAAGTAGCGTTTAAGTCATCAAATTTTTTTAATTAAAAGTTGGGTTACATGATTATTATTGACGACCGTCTTGACTGTTATTAAAATAAATTTATTTTAAACAATTTATATGCAATTAATTTGAACCGTTAGATGAGATGGGTGGTGGTGGAGGTGGTTTGGAGTTTTTCTCCTCTCTGAGTATTTTTATCGAACAACAGAGGTGCGGGGATAAATATGTTATATGGTGATGTTTTGAAATCCCCTTTTTTATTCTTTTTATAGTTGACGTCTTCTTTCTGCAACTTCAAATTCACAAGAAACCTTTTTTCCTAATCCATCTTAAACTCTCAAACACACGTTAATCTTCATCACTATCAATCGATTATTACAATCAAATCACGGAGTATAGGGACTCGTTATTAATCTTTTTAGATAAATTTTCCATCAACGGTTAACAGGAGTGAGAACTAATTTCAATACATACCTATACTTTCAAGGGAAGAGACGCAAATATAGGTGAAGAGAAATGTCGATTACCTGTAACTGTTTCATTTGATGATGTGGCACATATGCCACATTTTTGTTTTTCAAACATTCTCCCGCTTGGCCCATATGACACACATTGGTCTCATAGCAGGTATTTTCCTTCATCTTATAAGTAAATGGTTTTGGAATATTCTTTATATGACCAGTGACAGTTCTCAATAAATTAGAACCTGTAAACGAAATTAATGTACTAACCATGGTAGTCAAAACTTTATTAGCAAGCAATTCCTTCCATGTATCACGATAACATCATTTTCATAAATAGGTTCGGCTTTATGATTAAGTACCAATTACTTATTCAGGTCCAACTGTTATCTCTAATGAGACGTTTCTAACTTTTCTAAAACTTTATGTATAGAGGGAGGATCCGTGGACACTCTTAGATGGACACTATCATACATGATTTGCGTCATTTTCTCCGCAAATTCCAAACGACAATGAATTTAAATCTAATATTTTGATGATACGTTCCTCTTATAAGACTCTACATTCCTAACAAAAATGAGTACAATTCGAGATACCAAACCTTACCATCTACCGATCTTGATTTCAACCGTTAACTTTTAACGGCTGATATTCAAAGGGGCGGATGGTGTTGTTATACGTTTCGAATTGTGCTCATTTTTGGTAGAAATGTAAATTCTTATAAGAGGAATATATCATCAAAATATTAGATTTAAATTCATTGTCGTTTGGGTTTTGAGGAAAAAATGACGCAAATCATGTATGATAATATCCACCTAAGAGTGTCCATGGATCCTTCCTCTTATGTATATAACTAATGAAAAATATAAAAATTAACAAAAAGTGTTTACATGTACGATACATAATACACATCAAAAGTTGACCAAACCCATAGCTTAACATGCTCCCTGTGTGACCGAAGGTACAATTCTTTTGTCAATGGATCAAGAAGCATCATTTCAGTGTTTATGTGCTTTATAGTCATGTGATTTAATTGGACACGCTCTCTGACAAAAATGTACTTTATATCGATATGTTTATTCTTACTCCAACTTTTCTTGTTGTTAGAATAGAAAGCTGCAGCTGAGTTATCACAATATAAAATTAATGGCTTAGAGATATAATCTATAATTCTTATCCCAGCGGTAAAACTCCGTAACCATACAACTTGTGAAGTAGCTTCTTAACATGCTACAAACTCTTCTTTCATAGTTGATGTTGCAATCATCATTTGTTTGTCACTTTTCCAAGCAATTGCTCCTCCAGCCAGAAGGAAAATATATGTTGAAGTTGACTTTTTAGTGTCAACATCACCGGCAAAATCTGAATCTGAATACCCAGTTACTTCGAAAGGGTCATCAAATCGTTTGTATGTGACTGTAAATTTTTGATTCCTTGTAAGTAACGTATGACTTTCTTTGCAGCGCGCCAATGCTCGAAACCTGGGTTACATTAAGCTCGAAACTGTGAAAGAAATGCAAGGTCTTGTACATACTTGTGCATACATTAAGCTTCTAACTGCTGATGAATATGGAATGGTTTCCATCATTTGTCGTTATAGATCATTCTTTAGACAATGATCTAAACTTAACGTATCTTCCTTTTATATATGTGCTATACTGATAGACGCATTTATGTGTCTAATTTATCTCAGTTGTGTATATTGTTAGTGCCCATTGTTGTACTTATTTTGGTTTTTAATCTCTTTGTAGGTGTTTTTGGATAAATAAGGCTTTGCGGCAAAAATTGGCTAAAAATGTGGCCCTTGGATTGCCGTTGATAGTGTACCGGAAATGCCCCAGAAGTGTACCGGAAATACCCCGGAGGAACCCTGAAAAAGTGCGGAAAACATCCCAGAAGAATTGCTAAAGGCACCCCATTTCAGGGCATGTACTAAAGGGAAACCGAAACGGGATAGGGGGAGGTCATCTTCAAAATTCAAAACAGAAATTGGCGGGAAAAAAAGGCAGCAGCGACAACAGTTTTTGAGCAAAGATTTGAGCGACTTAGGAGGAGATTCAATGGGCATATTTGGTACCTACGGACTCTAGAAGACATAACAGGCCTAATGCAATCATCTAGACCCATCCAATTGGGCTGGATAAGTCGGAATAATTGATCAAAGTCCCAACAGGATACGGCTTCTCTGTTTAGGGTTTGGGATTGGTCAGAGAGATTTATGGTATTTTCTTGCGTGGGATATACTTCAAATAAGTTGAGTCCATGTCCTAGAAGATATTTGAGACGAGAGAATATCTAAAAACAGGGTGGAACGCAACAAGAAGAGGATTATTCTTCAAACTGCCCGTAGAGAATAATGGAGATTTTCAACGAGTTTGATCGAGTTTCAAGGTGATTCAAAGCCTATAAATAGTTGTGTATAAGTCATAGAAGGGTTAGAAACCTTTAGGAGAGAGCTTAGAGTCCAGGAGAGCCGAGGAGAAGCGATTACAGAGAGTTACAGTGCTGCTGTTGCTGCTGTTCGAGGAGGAAGAAGAAGAGGAAGAACAGACCTGCTAAGGCAGTCGTTCTTCAACAGTCTTAAAAACAGAAACGAGTGTCGTTGTTTTACAGCAACAGAAAAGTATCGTTTAATTTTCAGCTCTTTCCCTTTTGTAACAGTGACACTGTAACACTATTACAGCGTTACAAACTTCAATTCTACATTATTTACATCATTAAAAACACCTATTAATCCATGGATACATCTTTTGAGTGTGTTTTTGGGATGAGGAGCTAAACCCATTAGCCAAGGCGACGGAGGAAGCCATTGTTCCACATTAATTGGTATAATTCTAAATTTACTATTTATTTGCAATATTATTATTTGATTATTTTCATGGAACTGAAATTGAAATATTAGTTTTTATTGAATAGTTATGAATTAATTTGATGAAGCATGCTGGGTTTAATAACTTTTGATGTTTTATACTTTTTGATTACAATTATTACTTCAAAAACATATTTGAGGCAAATATTAGAATTGATTTTAAAGATAGAATTGCATAAAAACTATTTAGAGTTTACTATTTATTTGGTCAATGGTTGAATCCTAGTCTTGGTAATTTTCTCTATAATTGAATTATTTTATTTATTTTCCTTTTTAAATTAAATCTAAAAAAAATTGTTTTCTTCACAAGTCTGAAAAGACCCAGTTTTACCACTACAACTACAATAATCATTTGAAAATACATCAAATTTTTGGCGCCGCCGACGAGGATTTGTGTTTAGGTAGCATTTTTTTTAGATTTATTTTTTATTATTATTTTTATTTGTTCCTCTTTACGTTTCTTTGGGTGTGTCTTTGATTTGCAGGTTTGAAGTTGGATACTAAGGACTTGGAACAAAGCTTAAAGAAAAGAGAAGAAAAAGAAGACAATTTTTAGGATTTAATTTTTTTTTTTTTTTTGTATATAGCTTTTATTTATTTTTTTTAGAATTTGTAAATAGGCTTTATTTTTCATAATTTTTGGACTTTTTATTTGGACTTTATTCTGGACTTTTGGACATTTTTTAATTTTTTTAATAAAAAAAATTAAATATAAACTGTTTGCAGGGAAGGACGACGATTACAATATCGTCTCGGCCCCTCGAGTTCGTACATGACATAGGAGTCGTGGCCCGAGTCGACTACAACGGTTCATCCCCCGTCTGGTACGGGAGGTAAGTCCATCGAAACACTCGCGAATCTCCTGTAAGCGAGTTACTGTATTCCTTAAGGTGATTCATTGATTGAGGACGAATTTGGACTGTTTTTAATTTCCTAGTAAAGGGCAAGGCCTGGCCAAATCAAGATAAGGACTCGGATTTCATCACCGTTTCCTTCTTGCCCGCCTTAGGAAAACGAAACCTAACGCGAACCCAAGCTTAAAACTTGACTAGAACGAGACCGATAGGGTATCGCGCTTAATAGGAAACTCGTTCGAAAAATATTGGTTGCTCTTTAAGCACACTTCAAAGTTCATGATGGTTTCTGTGAGTTGAATGCGTGACTGCGCCGCCTTGTGATAGCGGTGAGGCCTTGGGTATCAAAGCTCCACTGAGCTTCCCTCGCCTCAATTCAACTTACTTTGACTCGGATTGATTCCAGAGGGGTGTGCTCAAATTGTAACGAATTCCTTTTCGAAGGAATAGAAGCTGGTCTAGAAACAATCTAAGTGGAGCCATCATGCTTGTTGTTTGCTAGATTTTATAGGTTTGATTTGGTCGAGTCAGCCTTGTTTGTGATTGTGTAGAATTCCCTTGCAATTAAGAATGTCGAACTGGTATGATAGAAGCCAATATAATGAGTATCGATCTGAATTTGAATATGGACATCATCATTTTTATGACCATGGTGGGAATAGTAGTTGGGAACACCAACCTTTTCAAGGTTATGGTTCATACCATGGTGAGCCCAATTACTATCCACACGCGAATTGGTCTTACGAGCAAGAAAATCAGGAACACTGTAGTACTGGTTACTCATTTTTGGAAACTAGTCCTGATTATGATATTTCTGAACCTGTTCCATATCTAGAAGAGACCCAACAACGGATTGAAAGGACGTATAAACGTTTAGTTGCAATGAATAGTTCAAAAGAAGAGTGTACACGATATTCTGAGATGATAAACGAGAGTGGTGAACGTATAAGTGTTATGCTCAGTGAAATTCAGGCACGTCTAGAGGCAGAAAATGAACAGTTGGCCAATGCTGCTCGAAATAATCTAAATTTCCAAAGTAGGGTTTCTAATTCTACCTTTGATATCAATAGTGAATATTTGCCTAATTTAGAGGACGAGGCTAGAATAAAAGACACTACTTATTTAGATAAGGTTCAATCATCTTCGTACTATGATGATGAGGATAGCAGTAATGAAGAATCTGAAATATGTAGGCATAGTGATCAGGAGTCTAGTAATCCAATTGAGTTGTATAGTGATTATATTATTTCTAGTTCAAATCCAAATAATTTTTATGATTATTCACCTATTCAAAAGTACGAGGATTTGATTAGGGATACCCCCGTTTTAGACGATGAAGTTTTTCCTTTTGATTACGAAGCCGATAGTGGTTTAGAGGAACGGGTTCATTTCGAAAATACTGTTTTAGAGTCTAGCGACTTAGAAACAATAGTCTTGGAAGAAGAAGATAGACCCGTAGAGATGAGTAAAGATGCACTACCTGATAATAACTTAGAAGAATCTCTTGAATATTTTAAGGACTCTGAAGATACGGAAATTCAAGAAATAATTAGAGGTCTATCTAGAGACACTGAAAACTCTAAGTTTGGGGGTGATTATCACTTCCCTAGTGCCTTACCTTTAACTCTCATAAAGTCTCCACACTTAGAACTTGATATCTGTGCCTCGAACATTTTACAAGATTACCTTCATACTCGTTTTCCCGAGCCTAATGATGTCCAGGAAGAAGTTCAGTCGTTAGAAACCCATCCTCTGGTTGATGTGGTTTGCCCAGGCTATGATCCCCAGATTGACTTTGTTTTCCCACCAAATAGTTTTTTTCCAACTGTGGGAACGTTTATATTCCAAATGTGTCGAATATTAAGTTGTGAGACTAAACCTAAATGCTTTAGGATATTAGAATCGACACATTTTCTTAAGAATGACCATTACTCTCACTGTGGTCAATTATGTAAGTCAAACCTGATTGACTTAGAGGATCCTCAATTATTTAGGTTATTATTATGTGCTTCTAAGTTCTTATTTGAGTATTTACAGACTCTAGGACCTAATAATTCGGATCTCAATTTTGAGGAGTTGCAGCCTAAAGAAATATATTTAGACCCTTTTATAGAACCTGAACCTGAACCAAAATTAGATATAGATATCTTAATCAGGAAACTAGGTAAGGGGTTGCTAGTCTTGTTCATTTTCTTGGTTTATTGCAGTTTCCTTTGGTCATCTCTATTTGGTTTTGAAGACCCACAGTTATTTCGACTGTTACTATATGATTCGAGTTGACTAATCCTTGCTTAGTCTGGATGAAGACTTTAAACTTAGCACTTCTTGGGAGGTAACCCAATATTCATGCGACACGGTAATATCTTTCCTTATCTCTTTTGCTTCAAATGGTAACAGTTTCTCCTTGTTCATGCTTTTAATTTCATCTTTAGAACATTGAGGACAATGTTAGATTTAAGTTTGGGGGTATGGGAGAAACTTTTTAGTTGCAGTATGAATAAATAAACTCCAGAACCTAGAAATTTATGCCTATTGAGGATTGCACTAACTAATCTAAGTGGATGGAAGCATTTTGGTTGTAGGAGTTGAGGAACCAATCTGATTAGATGAAAACATCTAAAGAGTCTATTCATAAAAGCACAGAGCTCAGTTGTTAGGAATAACATGATAGTTTCACCATATCTCGTTGAGTCCTTTTCACTTCTTTTTTGATGTTGTTTTCTTTTTAAATATGTTTCTAAGTGATTTGGTGGGGCTCACGATTCAAGTTGTTACCAATGCTAGGGTGAATTAGAGTGACTGAGATACCATGAAAAAAAAAGAGAAAGAAAAAAAAAAGAAATAAAGTCATGAAAAAAAAAGAGAAAAGAAAGAGAAATTGAGACCAGAACATTAGACCAAACGGAATAAAACTTAATAAAGTCGACCACTGGAACCCTTGTATATGCCAGCTGTGTTGACCTAGAGTTAGGATTATCGACCACTGGTTCCCTTGTATATGCTAGTGAGTTGATATTAGTCAGACTAGTATCTCAGTCATTTAGGTTAGGTTCATCTTGGCATAGGCCTTCAGACAGATATGGGAAACACCGTTCGCTTAGTAAACATCAAAGCCATCTATGTTTTTCTATATCCATCTTCTTGATCTATCCATGTGATTAGTTTTGACTCCGAATATGATGTCCATAGTGCAACTATCTGAGTAGAGCTCTGTCACTTTATATAAATTTTAGTATGCTTGAGTGCAAACTCGTGTACATCAATTGGAATTTCGCATCAGGTTACTTCTTCTTGTAGTCAATAAGTATGCCAACCAAGGAGATTGTTTAGTGCCTTCCAAGGTTCGTTGTAGATAGCTAGGATCTGGAGTATTAAGGTTTTGTGGGTATATCTCTTATAAGCCATCCCGAGACTATAACTCGGCCACTAGGGCCACCTAGGGGTTTAAAGGCTTATTGCATACGCTAAATGCAATCGACGATGCCTGCGACAGTGAGTTAGGATTTTATTTTGTAGTTTTGATTTGCTCGGGACTAGCAAATAATAAGTTTGGGGGTATCTGATACACGCATTTATGTGTCTAATTTATCTCAAATGTGTATATTGTTAGTGCCCATTGTTGTACTTATTTTGGTTTTTAATCTCTTTGTAGGTGTTTTTGGATAAATAAGGCTTTGCGGCAAAATTGGCTAAAAATGTGGCCCTTGGATTGTCGTTGATAGTGTACCGGAAATGCCCCAGAAGTGTACCGGAAATACCCCGGAGGAACCCTGAAAAAGTGCGGAAAACATCCCAGAAGAATTGCTAAAGGCACCCCATTTCAGGGCATGTACTAAAGGGACACCGGAACTGGATAGGGGGAGGTCATCTTCAAAATTCAAAACAGAAATTGGCGGGAAAAAAAGGCAGCAGAGACAACAGTTTTTGAGCAGAGATTTGAGCGACTTAGGAGGAGATTCAATGGGCATATTTGGTACCTACGGACTCTAGAAGACATAACAGGCCTAATGCAATCATCTAGACCCATCCAATTGGGCTGGATAAGTCGGAATAATTGATCAAAGTCCCAACAGGATACGGCTTCTCTGTTTAGGGTTTGGGATTGGTCAGAGAGATTTATGGTATTTTCTTGCGTTACTTCAAATAAGTTGAGTCCATGTCCTAGAAGATATTTGAGACGAGAGAATATCTAAAAACAGGGTGGAACGCAACAAGAAGAGGATTATTCTTCAAACTGCCCGTAGAGAATATTGGAGATTTTCAACGAGTTTGATCGAGTTTCAAGGTGATTCAAAGCCTATAAATAGTTGTGTATAAGTCATAGAAGGGTTAGAAACCTTTAGGAGAGAGCTTAGAGTCCAGGAGAGCCGAGGAGAAGCGATTACAGAGAGTTACAGTGCTGCTGTTGCTGCTGTTCGAGGAGGAAGAAGAAGAGGAAGAACAGACCTGCTAAGGCAGTCGTTCTTCAACAATCTTAAAACCAGAAACGAGTGTCGTTGTTTTACAGCAACAGAAAAGTATCGTTTAATTTTCAGCTCTTTCCCTTTTGTAACAGTGACACTGTAACACTATTACAGCGTTACAAACTTCAATTCTACATTATTTACATCAATAAAAACACCTATTAATCCATGGATACATCTTTTGAGTGTGTTTTTGGGATGAGGAGCTAAACCCATTAGCCAAGGCGACGGAGGAAGCCATTGTTCCACATTAATTGGTATAATTCTAAATTTAGTATTTATTTGCAATATTATTATTTGATTATTTTCATGGAACTGAAATTGAAATATTAGTTTTTATTGAATAGTTATGAATTAATTTGATGAAGCATGCTGGGTTTAATAACTTTTGATGTTTTATACTTTTTGATTACAATTATTACTTCAAAAACATATTTGAGGTAAATATTAGAATTGATTTTATAGATAGAATTGCATAAAAACTATTTAGAGTTTACTATTTATTTGGTCAATGGTGGAATCCTAGTCTTGGTAATTTTCTCTATAATTGAATTATTTTATTTATTTTCCTTTTTAAATTAAATCTAAAAAAAATTGTTTTCTTCACAAGTCTGAAAAGACCCAGTTTTACCACTACAACTACAATAACCATTTGAAAATACATCATATACTAGGTGCACAATTATGCATCTGGAACCGTTCCAAAACTTTGTTTATATATGCCTTTTGGGACAGTCCTAATGTCCCTTGGGACACATCTTTAAGAATCTCTGTGCCAATGACATAGGAGGATTCACTCATATCCTTCATTTCACAGTTTTGCAAAAGAAACTGTTTAACTTCATGTAACATTCCCAGATCGTTACTAGCTAAAATATCATCTACATATAGGATAAGAAAGATTATTTTGCTCCCACTAACCTTGAGGTATATACATTGATCCACAATATTTCCTACGAAACCAAATGAAAATATCATTTAATGAAATTTTATATATCATTGGCAGGATGCTTGTTTAACCCATATATAGATTTTTTTAATTTGCAAACTAGATGATCACCGTGACTTGAATAGAAACCTTGAGGTTGCACCATGTACACTTCTTCATATAGACTTTCATTGGGAAATGCAGTTTTCACATCAATTTGGTATCACTCTAAGTCGAAATGATCTCCTAATGTCATGATTATTCGAAATGAGTTTTTCTTTGAAACTGGAGAAAAAGTCTCATGGTAATCGATACCCTCCCTTTGAGTAAATCCCTAATTAGATACAAGTATATCCTTATATATTTCGACATTACCTTTGGAGTCTCTTTTGGTCTTAAAGATTCATTTACAACCAACAGGTTTAACTCATATGGGTAATTCTACAAGGTCCCAAACTTAATTACTGGCTATCGAATGCATCTCGTCTTTCAGGGCTTCGAGCCAAATGTTGGATTTGGTACCATTAATAGCTTGTGAAATCGTCATTGGATCATCTTCCTCTCCGATATCTTAGTCACATTATTGAAGATATACTTCATAGTCCGAAGAGATTGCAAATTTTATTATTCTAGAGGGTTTTCTTAATATGTAGGGACCCGTTTTTAATCTCCTTCAATAATTCTTCCATCAACAATTAACAGGCATGAGAACTAATTACAAAAGACATTTACTTTCACGGGAAGAGACGCAAACATAGGTGAAGAGAAATATCGGTTACTCGTAACTGTTTCGTATGATGAATATCAAGGAATATGTGATCCAACTCTATACTTTGCAAAAACAATTAGAACGTAATTGTGATAGAAAAAATTTATAGCATGAGACAACAACCTAATTTATCCAAACTATTTCGAGCATAGTTTTTGTCCTGAACCGCAAAACCATTTACTAGGAAAAATTATCCAGCATATATGTTTGATTGTGCTTTCAAAGTTAATCGTGTAGTAGGTTAGTGTCTGTAGCGGCTTAATACAGTGTGGTGTTCAATTTGGACTAGGTCCCGGAGTTTTTCTGCATTTGCGGTTTCCTCGTTAACAAAATTTCTGGTGTCTGTGTTATTTCTTTTTTGCATTATATTTGTTTATATAATTGAAATATCACAGGTTGTGCGTAGTTCAATCAATTGGTAAATCCAACCTTTGGTTGTTGATTGAAGTTGATTGACACTTGAACAATGGTCTTTGGTACCGTTCAAGTTATTTCTCATATTGATCCGGCTCACATATTTCTACATGTTCGATTGCAGATTGATTTGAGAAATTGAGATATAACTCTTGGATACTTTTTCGTGATTAAGTCTGATTGTTTAGTTGATTCTTTTAGAATAGTATTGGATTTTTCCATACATATTGCGAATGAAATATTGGGTGTGGTTGTTAGACCCCCGCTTTTTCAGAAAAAAAAAAAGCAAATCAAAGAATCAAAATCAAACAAAATTAGCAGTTAAATACAGATCAACAAAAATTATATATCGTCAATTTCAATCAAGAATTTACAACAAAATCAAAATCAAGATATAAAACAAACGATAGTAATACCTGTTTCAGAGATGAATGATAAATCTCGAGATCAATTGATTTTTGACTAAAACATTAAGTAAACACTAAATTCAAACTCCATAAATCTATGCAAACCAAATGATGAACAAACAAACCAGAATTAGTATCTATCTTCGATCCCTAACAAATCAAAATGTAAGCGAACTGAGAGAGAAAATCGATCTTACCTTCGATTTTGTATCTTCAACTGAAGATTTACAGTACAATGGAGACTAAACCTAGTTTTGATTTATTTTTATTTTTTTTGTTTTCTCTGATCTTCTATGTGTCAATTGATCTTGTACGTAAATCTCTGTGATCTATTAACAACAATTTTTCAATCTGATTTTTAATATTTTCTTTCGAATATTTCAATTGTCTGACGATTTTGAGAGGTTTTTGAGGGGACAGAGAGAGAATGAACATATAAAAGAATGAAGTAAAACTTGTGAGATTAATGTCTCTCGGTAATGGATATGTGATTTTATAAAAGGGTATTTTAATA
Source organism: Papaver somniferum (assembly GCF_003573695.1). Taxonomy (NCBI): domain Eukaryota; kingdom Viridiplantae; phylum Streptophyta; class Magnoliopsida; order Ranunculales; family Papaveraceae; genus Papaver; species Papaver somniferum. The sequence continues at coordinate 111,669,090 of NC_039366.1, read as the reverse complement.
ATCTAATAATTCGGATTTTGGGCTTCTAGAAGCTTGGGGATATATATTAAGTTGGAAAGGGTATTTTTGAATGGGCATCAAGTTTTAGGCTTCACATAAAAGAGCTTCGGTTTTTTCTTTTTTATTTTCTTTGGGTATGTATGTTTTTTCACATAGGTTTTCCGCTAATCATGGCGCAAAATCAATCAAAGCCACCTGATCATGAGTATCAAGCCAATCAAAGCCACCTGATCATGGCCGAAAACTAATGGAAACCCTAACTTGGCCGAGATTAGGAAACCAGTTGAGGTTGATGTTAATAGCGTTGATTCTAGCCAGAATAAGGAAGGAGGAAGATTTTTTGCTTCTCTATTTAAGAAGCGCACCCATGTTTTCTCAGAGATTGATGTTGAAGCCTTATAAAATCCGCCAGTACGGGATACAATAGGTAACATGGTTGTTACACTATAACCTTGTTTGCCGTCTTGATTTCAAGAAGATCACGTTTGATGATTCCAAGAAGGAGTTACTTAATCAACGGAATCTTGATGGTTCATTTCAGTTTATTCGATGGATTAAAGGTTATTTTATCATCAAGTTACAAAGTGATGCTGAAAAGAAACGCGTTAACTATGAAGGTCCGTGGAAAGCTAAATGCCAACGATTGAAGGTACGGGAATGGACTCATATGTTTGATCCAGAGAAGGAGAAAATTATTAGAGTTATGGTATGGTATAGATTTCCTTTTGGCAAACCGGTTGTTGTGGATGCAAGAACCCTAAGGCATGAATAATGATATTTTGCTAGTGTTTTGATGGATATAGATTTCGATGAACCAATACAATATGAGTTCATCATTGAACCTGGAGGTGAAGAAGGTTTTTGCCAGGGTGTTGCTATTCTTAATAAGCCTGAGTTTTGTAGTCATTGTAAATCTATTGGCCATGCGAAGAATGAACGCAAATATAAAGAGTATGATGATTTGAAAGAGGCTGCTGATGCTGAGACTGATCCATTTAAACAACAAGTTATCTTTGATCAAATGCCGGAATTGAAGCGGCGTAAGAAACTAGCTTCAAGAAAACAACTTGAACAACCTTAACCTCCACAAGACACCGCCGCTCAGTCACCTGTGGATGCTGTTGATAAAGTAAAAGGTATTAATTTTGCTAGCACTCACACTTAGTTTAAGAAGAAGAAGAAGAAGAAGAAGAAGAAGAAAGTTGTGGAGGACCAAATTAAGAGCACCACAACTGAGTTACACATATAATGATGGTTTTTGCCCACCAACTAAAAGAGCAAGAAGAGCGTCTCCAGTTTCTCTGAGTCAAGATGGCATTGTGACATCTAATAGATTCGAAACTGGAGATAAGGAGGCAGTTGAGGAGGAGAAGGATTGTGAGGAGCTTGTTGTTGATAAGCCACCAAATCTTGAGCAATCAATTAATCCGAGAGCTGAGGTTTTGGAGAATGAAGATGAGAAACTGGAATGGGGAATTGAGGCTGATCAAGCTGTAAGAGAGAAGAAAGAACTAACAGAAAAGAAGAAGCGCAATGCTTTGGCTAATAAATTGGCTATATCTTCCAAGCCAACCACAGATGATAGTGATCAAGGTTTAAAGACTAGAATAGGTCGAAGTAGAGTTAAAATCTCTCAATCAAAAGGTTCGGCAAGCCTTACAAAAGGAAGGTTTAATGGGTTTTTTTACTGGAATGCTCAAGGATTTGCTAAGGATGGTGCAAGGGCCAAGTTAAATTATCTCTACACTTTGCATAAATCGGGTATTACTTGTATTGCTGGATCGATGTTTTTTTGTACTCCACGTTTTGTATGGAGTTTGAAGTTGGATGATTTTAGTGAAGATGTTATTACTAATGAAGCTGATGGTGCTAAAGGTAACATATGGGTGCTTAGGAAAAATAGTTTGGCTTGTCCAGGTATTCTTTCTTGCTCAAAACATGATATTACTTTGGATTTTAGTTGTGACTTTATTACGGTTGCATGCTTCTTTTAATCATGTCACTAGAAAACAATTACGGAATCAATTTGGATTGAGTTTTATATTTATCCCTTGGATTTTCACTAATGACTTTAACTGTATCCTGCGTTTGGATGAGAAGAGAGGTGTATGGTTCCAAAAGAGGTTTATGTTGGGTGAATGATAATGGTTTAGTTGAAGCTGATGTTATTGATAAGAAGTATACTTGGTCTAATTATCAGAGTGACCATAATAGAATTGTTTCAAAACTTGATAGAGCCATTGTGAAGATGCTTGGATATGGAAGTATGAAAACTGGAGATGTAAAGCTTTGCCAAAAATTGTGTCTGACCATTCTCTTCTTTTTGGTTTTGCTTTTGATAATCCAAGGCCAATTAGAGCTCTTTTTAGAATTCATAAGATGTGGATCTCTCATCCGGGTTTCATGGATTTGGTTAAAGAGATTTGGCAACTCCGTCTTGATGGTGCTCCTCCTTTTGTGAGACTTTGAATTTATGGAATAAAACTGTTTTTGGTGATGTTCAATTTAGGTTAAAACGAGCTGAACTTAAGTTTGAAACAAATAATGATCTTCTTGATTATGATATGTATGATAAGCTATAGTTCATTAGGGTGATGGATGCTAAGTAGATTGTTGATGACGTGAGAACTGAATTAGTGGTAATACTTAAGATGAAATCTAGAGTTAATTGGATGGAAGATGGGACCAGAACACTAGGTTTTCCCACAATAGCATTCGTATGAGAAGGATCCAACATACAATCTCAGAGCTTAAGATTTCCGCTGACTTTACTTTGTTTTTGTAGGATGATTAAACGACCACTTTGTCAATTATTACAAAGACAAGTTTACTGGTGGAGATACTTATACTGATCCTAAACTTTTGACATAGAGCATGAGAGCATTACTGATGAGAAAAGTGTTCTTATGGATGTTGTGCCAACAATAGGGGAGATTATGGGGTTGTTTTTAATTTGGGAGCTGATAGTGCACCTGGTCCGGATGGCTTCTCTGGTATTTTCTATAGGCAGTGTTTGGATATTGTCAAGGATGATTTAGTTAAAGACATACAAACTGTTGGGAGATGAGAAAAATTCCTAATGGCATTAACTCAAGTTATATTGTTCTCGTTCCAGAGAACAATGCATCTGATGCTATTAAGGATTATAGGCCTATTGAATTGAGCAATTTTTTTTTCTTTTCAAAATCACTACAAAGATATTGGCCACACGACTTGGTATGGTGCTCAACAAGTTGATTTCTAAAAAGCAAGTTGCTTTCATGAGGGGAGAAATATACATGAAAATATTGCTTTGGCATCTGAATTGATTAATAAAATTGGTGTGAGTAAGAAACATGATAATGTTGGCCTAAAACTGGATATTGCTCAAGCATTTGATACTCTTAGTTGGGAGTTTGTTGTTGAGGTTTTTAAGAGGTATGGATTCTCTGAGAACTGGTGCAGTTGGATTCTCAATATTTTACACTCTGCTAGAATTTCTAATGGAAGTCCTGAAGGTTATTTTAGCATATCTAGAGGTTTGCCACAAGGTAATCCTCTGCCACTTTTGATTTTTGTGCTTATTAAAGATATTTTGAGCCATAATCTCTAACAACTTTTTCCCAGGAAAGTATGCATGTTATGGTAAGTAAAATATGTGTTGTGCCTACACATTTTCTTTTTGCTGATGATATTTTGATCTTTTACAAAGGTAACTGGCACAGTTTGCACAACTTGAATGAGATGCTTGGTATGTAGCAAAAGGCCTCTGGTTAATATGTAAATCGTACCAAGATTAAATTTTATTATGGAGGTGGCTCTTGTTCGTGTGACATAATTATTTCTAATTTTTTGGGGATGGAAAAAAATGTTTTTCCTGACAAATATTTAGGCATTCATTTCAAGCCTGGCATTGTTAGGCACATTCATGTCAGACAAGTGGTGGAGAAGATTATGTACAAGTTGGCCGATTGGAAGGGTGAGATTTTATCTTTTCAAGCTAGACTGGTTTTAATTCGTTCTGTGATTTGAAGTTATGTTATACACTCTATGGTTGTTTACAATAGGAGGATGATTGAACAAGTTGAAAGGGACATTAGAAATTTCCTATGGTATGGTGATGCTGGAAAGCTAGGTATTTTACTGTGGCATGTGATAGCTTATGTTGTCTAAGAAGAGAAGATAATTTAAATATTAAGAGGTTGTTCATGGTGAAAAAGGATATGCTGATGAAGTTTTGGGTGAGTATTAGAGACTCCGAAAAAGTTTGAGCTAGATTTTTGAAGGCCAAGTATTTTAAAATCAATGACAACGACTAAAAATTGATGTCCACGATTTTCCTTGGAGTTTGATGGGTGTATCACTTTGTTGAGAGACATACACGCTGTATTATTGGTGATGGCACTAATACTTCCCTATTTTTTGATAATTGGTGTGGAGATTTCGCAATTTCCGAAAGGCTTAGGATTACTTCTCTTGGTAGGAATAATCTTAAGTGTAAAGTGATTGACTTGATTGTTGATGGCCAATGGGTTATTCCCATTAGGACTAGAAATTTGATGGCCATATGTGGTATTGATATTAACTCTCTTCCTCTCATTTCTAGTGGTGATCAGGATTATAATATATGGTACTTGGATATTAAAGGTGTGTTCTCTGTTAAATCGGCCAATGATGCAATCAGAACCCCTTATGAAGAACAACCGGCCGCAAAGCTTTTATCAAGACATGTTGTGCATCCTATTTTGGACGTGCAATACTGGAAGATTTGGAGGAAGGAATGTTGTGGTACAGATGATCAAATGATTAAGAAGATGAAGAAGGAGATGCCTACTCGGTGTTGTATTTGTAAAAAAAGATAGTGAGTCTCTTAACCACATTGTTTGGCATTGTAGATTTGTTAGGAGAATTTGGGCATGGGCTGCTGGGATTATTGATCTCCAACCAAATGAAGATATTGTGGCCTCTTATAAGGACGCAATTTTCAAGAGCATGATGATTAAAGATTTGTGTCTTGTTGCAAATATTGCAATTATCACAGAATTATGGAAACTACGCAACAAAATTTTCTTTGAAGATGCGACTATTAGCTGGTTGGGTTTCAAAGGTAGGGTTTATCAGGTAATTTGTGATAACTCTATTTGAATGAAAGGTTTTACGTTTAACACTATGGAGGATCTATGAATTATTTTAAAGTTCAACATAGATATTGTAAGAATTTCACACCTGTTGAGATCAGACGATCTCCTCCAGAACAGGGTGAAATGAATGATCTGTTGTGATGGTGCTGGACTTAGTAATCCAGACCAAGCTGATGCAGGTGTAAGTTTCAGAGATGCTAGCTCAAATTTTCTTGGCGCTTTATGTGTTGGCCTAGACTGGCGAACAATTTTTATGCTGAAGTTAATGCAATTATTTACGGTTTGCTGATTGCTAAAAGATGGAATGTGAAGAAGATTTTTAAGATCGGATTCAATGAGCTGTATTCAAGCTTTTCAACAAGGAAACTTGTCGTGGGAGACGACTCAGAAGTGGAAGATGTCCTGTGCTTTTTATAGCAATATATACGCTATGTTCATAGAAAGGCTAAATTTGCGGCTGATGCCTCGGCTAAGCAAGCATGTTTGTTGGCTGGGGATATTTATGAATTTTATGATGGCAGGCTATAGTTTATTCCGGCTGTGGAATGGCTTGGAAAAGTTTATTACCACTTCAAATAGGTTGTGTTAGTCTAGATGGGCACTTTGCCTAGCTAGTTTGACTTTGGCATGGACTAAAGCCCCGTTTGGGATTGTTTTTTTTTAACCAAAAGCACTTTGTAACAAACTTTTACCAAAAATTGTCTTTGGTAAATTCTTTTTAAAGTGGTTTTGGAGAGAAGCACTTTCATTTTAGGCCTGCTTTTAAAAACTACTCAGCACTAGCTTTTAAAAGATGAAAATGTAGAAGTTGTGGACCCACATAATTTGATTTAATTGGTTCTCTATTTTAGGGGTTGTTTGGTAACCATTATAATAATGGATTATCAGCCATAATCTATTATATATGTCATAATGGGTTATGTATGTGTTTGGTAATCATTATAATAATTAATTAATTTAATCATAATTGAAAAAATCTGTTATTTTCATAAACAGAAAAAAAGTTGTTTTTAAAATTTATTATAATCAATTATTATTTTTTTTATAAAATTGAGTTGGATTTTTTCTTCTTATTTTCTCTAAACTATCAAGAGGGACCTAAAAAACAATAGGGAACTTAGAAAAGAACTCCTAGATTATTGTTTTTTCCTCTCATTTTTGAGTGCATTTTCAAAGATAATCAATCATTTTAGAAAGGTGTTTTTGAAAACTTATCATAAAATTGATTATACTAAAATCATTTATTTATTTATGATTATCTATAATCATAAATTTTAACAAACAAGGCCTTAACCTTGTTATTTTATTATAAAGACAACTTTTACCCTTGAATATTGTATACTTATCATTATATTTCTAACTTCCATTTTATTTCTCTATTTTTTATGTTAAAATAATTACAATATAATAATATTGTCTAATGATAATAGAGACTCGTGCACAAAGAAGTTGCCCTGGGGTTTTTGTCTGATGATAATAGAGACTCGCCCTGCTGATATTCTTGTTCATAATTGGGAATGGCCAAGATGTGTGTATGGATGTTACAGACGTCTCGCCCTTCATATGTGAAGGAATTCGTGCTTTTATCCGGGCCAAGCTATTTCGAATGTTATTTTGCGCAAACAAAATAAATACTTGGATCAGTGCATTTTGCATGGTTATGGTTTGGATGTTCTAGCCTTTTCCATGTTGGGAGAACCTGGTGATGATACTTTGTGTTTTTTTAGGAGATTGAGGAATTGTCTAGTTAGTAATGATGTTAGTAGTGGTGTAGGTAAATTTCTTTTTTATAGATTAGGTGTCATATTCAAAAGGGTGTTGGTGCTCAACTTGTTGCATGCTAGGCTACCAACCATAGTTCTATACGAGTCTATTGAAGATTAATTTATCTACGTTTTTAAAATAATAAATAATAATTACAATATAATAATATTTTTCTAAGCAAACATAATTATAATTTTTTTATTAAATAATAAAAATAATAATAAAACAATAAAATAAATATTACTAATTTTATTAAATATATAATACTATAAGGCTTTTTATAAACAAGATAATAATCATACAAAGCTCTTGGTTGGTAACCTAGCAACAAGCTGGGCTCCAACTCCTTTTTGAATAGCGATGCCTAATTTATGAAAAATAAAACTACCCAAGCCACTACTAGCGTCGTTGCTAACCAAACAATTCTTTAGACGCTTGAAAAAACACAAAGTGTCTTCACCGAGTTCTCCTAAAGTAGAAAAAGTTAGGACACCCAGACCATAGCCGTGTGAAACACACTTGTCCAAGTATTTAGTACGTTTTCGTGAAACATCACTAGAAATAGCCTTTCCTGGGACGAAAGAGCGGACACCTTCACCAATGAAGGGCGAGATACCTGTAACATCCATACAAGCATCTTGACCATTCTTCCAGTTGAAAACAAGGATATCATCCGGCCTCAAATCTTTGTCATCATCTGTCAGAAAACCAAGAGAAACTTCCTTGCGCGCAGGCACACCATCTTTGTAACAAATGTCCGCAATAACATCACGAACAAGATCACGTCGAAACTTAATTCCAACATCTTTAGCACAGTGAAGCGCGTGATCCCCAAAGATGTCCATAGATATGTTACAACTTGAGCATAAACTATTCTCAACAAACAATGAGATACCAAGTCGATAGCAAAGCACAACTCTGAATTATCTTGGTCCGAGTAATGATTAAGCCGACTAATAGGTACAACTAATAAATAATCTTGCGCATGATTGACACGATTACACTGCCAGAAAATAGAGTCTCTTGCAGACCAAGAAAATTGGTCTAGGATTTGCTTCTTAACTACATCAAAATAGGTAACTTCCATGGAGTGCATATAAGGGGAGGCAGTATCATCGACATAGTAAGTAGAAGGTAATCCACATACCTGAATAAAATTCTGAAGAGCCAACTGATAAGCAGAGCCTTTATCTGTTGAGAATAAATTACCAAGGATCACCTTTTGCACTGAAGCAGTCTAGCCCTGAGAAGCGAGATAACAGTAGGTACGGGTGTCCGCCATGGTATAAATTCGAAGTCCACCATCTTTGATAGGCAAGGTAGCTAATCTCTGCTGTAAAGGACTAAAACCCGCACCATCAGCAGTAATTAGGAGTCTCAAATACTTAAGCAAATGATCATCGAAAAGATTAGTGGCTGGTTGCAGGGCTGCAGGATTGGTAATACACATTGCAAAATATAATCTAGACACACCAGTGCAATTGCGAAGTAATAACATCTCACTTTGAGGATCCTTGAGTTTTTTGATTGCGGTCATCAATTGAACAGTATTGTGCACCCTGCTCAACATCATATCGCTAATACAGTCTAAATCCAAACTCACAGGTCCACCCAAAATCTTAACACCATTAGAAGGTCTACCAATGTCTGGAGGAAAAAAACAATCAGCTGTGCTGCTGGGATCTATAGAAGGCCAAAAGACTTCCTTTTTCTTTATATTAAGGTGTAAACCTCTGTTTGGTCCTCAGTTTCTATTATGCTCAAGGCCTTAGCTACCTCTAGTGTATCACCAACAATTATACCATCATCAAGGTACCAAGCGTGCAAATCAAGTTTGGAACGAGAAGCAATAGTCTTCACCAGAGGGTGAAGTGTCAACGCAAACAACAAGGGACTGAGAGGGTCACCTTGCTGGACACCGAGTACAGAAGAAAAAATGTATTGGTCATAATAGAGTTTAGCAGGTCGCAAGTAACAAAATTCTACCCAGCGAGAAATACTTGTACAATGAAGACGAACTTCCTTGATGAGCTGAGATCTGCTCACCATGTTGAACGCATTAGAAAATTCAATGAGCAACATTGACATTTTGTCCGAGTGACCTTTCAACTCCAATAAGCGGTTTACAGCATGTGAAATACTTTCACCCCCAACAGGTACACCAACCCAGAATTGGTAGTCACCTAAATAAGAAGTCAGGTATTTTCCAACATAGATAGCAGCCACTTTAGAAACCAATCTGCGGCGAACCGTGACAACTGCAATGGGCCTAAGACCACCCCCGGGTTTAAGTAACGGTCTCAAGGGTGCACTAACAACGTACTCGCCTAAAATATCGGGGCATTTACCGGTCAACCAAAGATTGAAAACCCCTGAAATCGAAGAGAGTAAATCATCCGCTACAGCTGTTGCTGCCCCACTCAACACATCGACTAAATGTTGCACCCGTAAGCCATCACGACCGCACAACGTGCCTTTTGGGAAGCTTTTGATAGCTCCCAAAACTTCCCTGGAATCTGTCGTGACAGGATCGGCTATGACATCATCAACGGGAACCTAAGGAGGAAGCGCAGGTGGATGTTGTTAGAGCACTGCTCGGTCGAACTCGCAAGCGTTGCTATCTCAAGATTGTTTATCAATGTTAGTGATCAAAACTATAACTCTTGATTTCTAGTATACTTATAGTGATGTATCGGACTAGGATAGATTGTGTAGTTGATCATTAGACTTCACGACGTTCATCAATTGAAGAAGAAGAACTACTAAGGAGAGCTTGTGGAACTTCATCAATGAAAGGTATGTGGAGAGTAAAACTCAACTATCACTTGGAAAGTCTATTTCTACTCTATCTCCTATATTGAGACAAAAGTCGTATTACTATATAGTATTCGATTATGCAATTTTGAGATTTCGAGCTGAGTTTAACTCACTTACATATTTCTCGAAATATGTGTTGGTAAGCTTTCGCTTCAACCAAGTTCATCCTATATTCTTGACGAAAGTCAAAAGATGATCATGTGAAAATCGTCGACTAACATCTTACATGGTTTTCGTGATACAATCATTTGATGCAGACTTCGAATGTTTCGTTATGATTATTTCAATAACTTGAAATTTTCTTTGATGCTAATAGTGTGTGAAAACGACTATTGTCATACTCTAAGAAAGTTTCAATGATTGAAATAGAGTTTAGAATACTTAACCATCATTGGATTATGAACGTAGTATGCATCTTGCATGTATGTGATCCAGGACCGGAACTATAGTATACATACCCGTATGCGTACTTGTAGTTGTGGAATTCCAGGTACCTAAGTACACATACCCGTACACGTACTGGAGAAGGGTTTGAGTCCGGAAATTTATGATGTGTTTGGAAGTATGCGTACCCGTTTGCATACTGGCGCAACCCAAACTCAGACCGAGTACTTAAGTATGCGTACCCGTTTGCATACTTGAGTGGTTAAAGTTCTAAAATCAGTTTGTTCATGAACTAATATAAATATTAAAGAATGCGTTCTTTGCAAACCATGGCTATAATGTTCATGAATTGATTCGAGTGAATCAAACCGATTTTGCTTCAATTGTGTTCTTGTATACTTCTATGAGATTATAGCAATTGAACAACTCTATAACTAGTTTCATTTGAGTCATTTGAACTAGTTGTGGTTAAGATGAATAAGGTTGATATGAGAGTGTTCATATAGCTAACCTCGGTTAACTACTGTTGAGCCAACATAGTGTACACATTTAGGTACGGTTACTCAAACCTAAATGAGGGTATATTTCATTTGTGTATAACAAACTAAGTTCGATATAACGGTTTAAAGATATTAGCTTGAGTCTAATCAAGTTTTCATCTAACAGTGAATATTGAATGCTTTGTTACCAAGGTATTAAGCCGCTACAGACACTATCCTACAACCAATGAACTTCGGACTGGAATGTAGTTGAGCCCTAATCAATCTCATATTTATCTATTCCAATAGACTTTTTTGTGTGAGACAGATTTGTTTATCAAGTCTTCAACTTTGGGTCGTAGCAACTCTTGGTTGTGGGTGAGATCAGCTAAGGGAATCAAGTGTGTAGAATCCTACTGGGGTTCAGAGACGTAAGGAGCGCAATTGTACCTTGATCAGTGTGAGATTGAGTAGGGCTCAACTACATTCCAGTCTGAAGTTCATTGGTAGTAGGATAGTGTCTGTAACAGATTAATACTGTGTAGTGATGTCTCGGACTAGGATAGATTATGTAGTTGAGCATTATACTTCACGGCGTTCATCAATTGAAGACGAAGAACTGCTAAGGAGAGCTTGTGGACCTTCATCAACAAAAGGTATGTGGAGACTATAACTCATCTATCACTTGGAAAGTCTATTTCTACTATATCTCCTATATTGAGACAACAGTCGTATTACTATATAGTATTTGATTATGCACATTTGAGATTTCGAGCTGAGTTTAACTCGCTTACATATTTCTCGAAATATGTGTTGGTAAGCTTTCGCTTCAACCAAGTTCATCTTATATTCTTGACTAAAGTCAAAAGATGATCATGTGAAAATCGCCGAGTAACATCTTACATGGTTTGTGTGATAACATCATTTGATGTAGACTTGAAATGTTTCGTTATGATTATTTCAATAACTTGAAAATTACTTTGATGCTAATAGTGTGTGAAAACGGCTATTGTCATCCTCTAAGAAAGTTCCAATGATTGAAATAGAGTTTAGAATACTTAACCATCATTGGATTATAAACGTAGTATGCATTCTTGCATGTATGCGATCCATGACCGGAACTATAGTATGCATACCCCTATGCGTACTTGTAGTTTTGGAATTCCGGATACCTAAGTACACATACCCGTACGCGTACTGGCGAAGGGTTTAGGTCCGGAAATTTCTACTGTGTTTGGATGCGTACCCGTTTGCATACTGGCGAAACCCAAACTCAGACCGAGTACTTAAGTATGTGTACCCATTTGCACACTTGAGTGGTTAAAGTTCTAAAATCGGTTTGTTCATGAACTAATACATTTATATATTAAGGAATGCATTCTTTTCAAGTCGTGGCTATAATTTTCATGAATTGATTCGAGTGAATCAAACCGATTTTGCTTCAATTGTATTCTTGTATACTTCTATGAAAATATAGCAATTCAACAACTCTATAACTAGTTTCATTTGAGTCATTTGAACTAGTTGTGGTTAAGATGAATAAGGTTGATATGAGAGTGTTCATATAGCTAACCTCGGTTAACTACTGTTGAGCCAACATAGTGTACACGTTTAGGTACGGTTACTCAAACCTAAATGAGGGTATATTTCATTTGTATATATAAAGCTAAGTTCGATCTAACGGTTGAAAGATATTATCTTGAGTCTAATCAGGTTTTCATCTAACAGTAAATATTGAATGCTTTGTTACCAAGGTAACTAAGATTGCAAACCCCGATTATAAAACTATATAAGGGAGAACTCTAGCAACAGGGAAACCTAATCCCCACACCTCCTGTGTGATACTAGTTGCGACTAGAGTCGATTCTCCTTTAACCTTAGGTTTTTCAGGAAACCATGTAGGTTAACGACTTAAAGACTTCATTGGGATTATGAAGCTAGACCCAACTATTTTCTCTGTAGTTTCATGTTCTGATCTTATTTCTACTATCGTGATTGAGTACTATCTTTGCTAAGATTTACTTGAGATATATCTCCGATAGGTAAGATTAAAAGTAGTCACAAACATCTTCGTCTCATCGTTTGTGATTCCACAATATCTTGTTTCGCTACCATACAATTAAGATTATTGTGAGGTGATTGATAATAATAGGATGTTCTTCGGGAATATAAGTCCGGTTTATCAATTGGTTCATGTGCACCTTGATTTATCAAAAGACGGAACAAAACTCGTAGGTATTTCGGTGGGAGACAAATTTATCTATTCCAATAGACTTTTCTGTGTGAGACAGATTTGTTTATCAAGTCTTCGACTTTGGGTCGTAGCAACTCTTGTTTGTGGGTGAGATCAACTAAGGGAATCAAGTGCGTAGAATCCTGCTGGGGTTCAGATTCGTAAGGAGCGCAACTGTACCTTGATCGGTGTGAGATTGATTAGGGCTCAACTACATTCCAGTCCGAAGTTCATTGGTAGTAGGCTAGTGTGTCTGTAGCGGCTTAATACAGTGTGGTGTTCAAAGCTGGACTAGGTCCCGGGGTTTTTCTGCATTTGCGGTTTTCCTCGTTAACAAAATTCTGGCGTCTGTGTTATTTCTTTTCCGCAATCTATTTTGTTATATAATAGAAATATCACAGGTTGTACGTTAAGATCAATCAATTAGATAATCCAACCTTTGATTGTTGATATAAATTGATTGACACTTGAACATTGGTCTTCGGTACCGTTCAAGTTATTTCTCTTATTCAATCGGGCTCGCAAATTCCTATTTGCTGATTGCAGATTGAATTGAGAAATTGAGATATAAACTATTTGATATACTTTTCTCTAGATTTAGTCTGGCTGTCTAGTTGATTCTCTTGAATGTATATTGGAGTTTGTCTATTCAGATTGCCGAACGAAATATTGGGTGTGGTTGTTAGACCCCCGCTTTTTCAAATGTTTGTCGAGAAGTTCTAAGTACGTCTTCTCATTGCATGGAGCAACCCCAGTAGAAGATAATACACAGATAACAGCAAAATGGCCGCAACCCATCTTCCTCCGACAAGCTGTCAAATTGGCCATTCCCTGCTTCTTCGAATCTTCCTTATTAGACCCCATACGAACAGGCTGCTGTAGAAATTTGTTCACCAGGACGAAACAACCGTTGGGCTCCTTCCAAACTGAGAGAGCCTGATTGATTGCTTCCACTTGCAAACGCTTTCTATTGCCGGATTTTTCTTCAGTTGCACTTCTCGTTTTGAACAAGGTTAGAGTACAAATGAGAAGAAGTAACAACTGCAGCCAAGCTGACAGGTTAGATGGGTTTACTATAACTCTGTCAAGACAAACCTTCAACGTCCTTGAGAACGCAAGTCTGCATTGATGGGGTATGCATGTTACTGTTGTAAACTATCGCTGGAACACAACATTTAGTAATTCTGTAGAAAGAACTCCTACATCATCACTAACATCTTCCGCAGGAGCATTACAAACTACTTCCGGACAATCGGCACTTACCCCAGCCGGTTTATCCAAACCATGAATGAGAAATTCTGCACCTACACCTGCACCGATGAAAGGACCTGCAACAACATCTCCATGCACAACTCCATCTCTACCCTTGCAAGGCTTCGACCAAGCCTGTAGATAGATACACCTACAACATAGCCACATACGCAGGAAATTGAGGGTCTTCTCCCAGGCAAGGTAAACATTCAAGTTATTGGCAATCAAGTCTCTGCAAATGTTTTTGTTATCCTCAGAAAATAAGTGCATGTCGTGTAGATGACGCACAATGGATCCTTTGGCATAGCCTCTGTCATTAGACCCATCACGACAGCCATCAAAGTTATTGAAGGGACAATGGAAAAAGCCATCATCTGGTGCGTCTTCTTTGGAGGAAGGAGATAGAGATGAGCAAAAGGTCTGCTGGGAAGAGGGTGTTGCAGATACCAGGTTGCGGGAAGAAGCCCTTGTTAGCCTAGACATGAATACTGCGAATAAACCCTAAAATGAAAAACTCGAACCCTTAAAAACAAGAAACAACAAGTAAAAGAATCGAAAAAGAAATCAAAATCGAAAAACCGTGGCAAGGGAGACCAGTTGAAAACAAAAACAAAAGGGAATATATTAAATTAAAAATGTAATTTATTATAATTAAGGTGTATTTAAAACTAATTTTTGAAATATGTTTATTTTCGTCGTTAATTACATCACCAACATTTTAAAATACAAGTTTACCAAACAGAATTTACAATTTGTTAATTTCATAGTGCTATTTAAATTATAGTTCATCAAACGTCATGCCGATTTATTTCCACATCACAGCAAGGCACATCACAACACATCAGAAAAACACTTTTCTAAAACTCATAGCAATGCCAAACTAGCCTTAAAGCTTTGGACATATTTTTGCTTTTTAATGAATGAACTTTTATTGACCGATTAAAAACCTAGCATTTTTAGGGGCCACTCAAAAGGAATTAGGGGCCAACAATAAAAACAAAAAGGTCACCCAAACCTAAATTGAGTTCACCCCTTCTGTTTTTTTCGTAATAGCAAAATTGCCCTTCAATAATCGGAAGTTAAATAGGAATTTGGTAGTTTTTTTTGTTTTTTTTGTTTTTTTACAATTTCGAAGAACATCATCCATAATCGGTAGGTAAATTGATTGTTATCTACCGATTATGGTTGATGTTCCTTAGAAATGAAGAACATCAACCATAATCGGTAGGTAAATTGGTTATTATCTACCGATTATATTCCTGCTACTGCTTCAAATTTTTGTACTAAAAATTAAACACAATCGATAGATAATGGACACAATTTATTACCGATTATGGTAGTACCAAAATTAGAAAATTGAATATACTCAGTAGATAATGAACATAATTTATTACCGATTATGGTAGTACCAAAATTCGAAAATTGATAATGAACATAACTGGGGCCAAAATACAATCGGGAGTCTAATGTCAAATATATTCTCCGAATATTGATCAGTTTTCAGGAGTAATTTTCTGTACCAAGTAACTCCATATTCGGAATATAAGCTAACATATCTTACGCCCGATTATTACAAGTCAAAAATTCGATAAGTTATGGGTTTTTTTTTTCAAAATTTGATTTTTGGGCCCCTGTACAATCGGAAGTTTGTGTAACTTGATTTACTACCGAACATGGTAGTACCAAAATTCGAAATGCCAATGCTCATGGTAGTTCCAAAATGTGAAAACTTAAGGATTTTGGAAAGTTTTCATTTTGGGGCCAATATATATTCGGAACATAAATTAACCTTTCTTACTCCCGATTATGAAAAGTCCAAAATTTAAAAAATTATGGGGTTTTCTGAAATCTGATTTTTGGGTCACTCTACAATCGGAAGTTTGTGTAACTTGATTTACTACCGAATATGGTAGTTCCAAAAACTCATTTTGGGGAAACTATATATTCGGAGGTTAAGTTAACACAATTTACTACCGATTATGGTAGTATCAAAATTCGAAAATTAGAGGATTTTAGCAAAATCTCATTTTGGGCCACTATATATTCAGAAGTTAAAATGAACACAATTTACTACCGATTATGGTAGTACCAAAATTCGAAAATTTAGTATATTCGGAGGTTTAAGTAATACAATTTACTACCGATTATGGTAGTACCAAAGTTAGAAAATTAAAGGATTTTAGCAAAATCTCATTTTAGGGCCAATATACATTCGAAAGTTAAATTTACTACCGATTATTGTAGTACCAAAATTCGAAAAATTGAAGGATTTTGGAAAAATCTATATATTCGAAAGTTAAATTAACACAATTTACTACCGATTATGGTAGCACCAAAATTTGGAAATTGTAAAAAGAAGAAGAAAAAGAAAACCCTCAAATAATTCTCCTAACAATAACTAAATATACACTAACTACCGAATTTCTATTTAACTTCCGATTATTGAAAGGCAACTTTGTCATTACAAAAAAAAAAGATAAGAGGTAAACTTAATTTAGGTTTGGGTGACTTTTTTATTTTTATTGTCGCCCCTAATTCCTTTCGAGTGACCCCTAAAAATGCTAGGATTAAAAACCTTAAAAAAAGAAAAGAAATACTCCAAGATGGAACTGGGGTGTAAACTGTAAACTAGCGACAAAGAATTGGGGTTTAACGCCCTGTCAAACAATTTCTCTAGGAATTCACTTTCCCTTTCTCTTCACTTCCTCCATGGAAAAACCAGAGTTATCAGATCAAAGAAGTGAGTGTCAAATCCATCCCTTACCAAACTCAGCACCTTGGCTTGTTTACCCACATGGAAATGATAAAAAGCTTCAAACATTTTATAATTTAAGTGATCCTAAGAGTAGATCTTGCAGAAAATTCATACCAGAGCTGAGTAAAAACTCGTTCTGGCAAAAAAATTGTCATCAAGGTTGGTTAGTCATCACCTGTGATGATAAAGATGTTCCGAATTCCAATTACGGGAATTGTTTTTTATGGAATCCATCGTCAATGGAGACTATTCACTTACCTTCTCTGCGAAATTGGATGGAGTTAGATGGATTTGATATACAAGACTGCGTTTTGTCTTCTCCGCCAAGGGGCGGTAATGATGGTGATACAGAATCCATGGTGTTTTTTATTATTGGAGCTGGAGAAAGTCCTGAGTACACTATTGTATTCTGCAGCGTTGGTGATACAAAATGGTGTAAACATGAGTTTATTGATAAGTCTCCGAATTCAATTGATTACTTTAATGGTAAGTTATATGCAATGTGTTTAAATAATCCGCATTTAGAGATAAAAACACGACATGGTTCTGAGAAAACAGTCTCTATAAATACACACCAGGGATACAAGATTCCGCAGTTTTTACTTATTATGTTCCATCTCGTGGCGAAATCTTCAAAATTCGTATACATGGGAACCCCAGAGGTGTTTATATGCAGGTATTTGTAATCAACATATGGAAGGTCAATCTATCTTTATTGGCTTTGGAAGAGGTTAAAAGTTTGGATGATCATGTAATCTTTCTAGGCAGAACTACAGTAGTGTCTTATTCAGCTGCAGAGTTGGGTTATACAAAGGGGTGTGTGCATTTTACACATTCGGATGAAATGAGCTTGTACAAATATGAAGTAGATGATAAAAGTTTGTTTCTATCTTTACCATGTCCTGATCTACCATCGCCGCGGTTCTCGTCAAATTGGATGATGATTCCTTCAACTTTAAGGTAATGTGAAAACATTGCATTTCTTTCCTTGTTTTCTTTTGCACTAATCTCATGTTTCTTTCAGTATCCAGTGCCTATGATTCCTAATTGTCAGGGAGTATCTGTTGAGAATAAATTTGAACAATGTTGATTTTGTCAGGTTTACAGTGCCTGAATGATAACGAATTTAAAGAGAGAACTTCTTTGTAGAATGATGGTTAGGGTCTGTTAAATGTAACCTTACCATCTGCCAATTTGATTATTTATTCAAAAAGGTAGATGGTAAGGTTACATGTAAAGGAATGTGTTAATTTTTGGTTAGAATGTAGTATACAGTGACAAGATCATTCTACGAATAAATTAGCTTCTAATTCATTTTCACATGGGCCTCATAAATCAGACATGTCAAATAAACAATGTCAAACAGATCATCCTTCATAGACAAAAATATATCGTAAGAAGTTCTCACCTTTGTCCGTTTTATTTTACCTTTTAGGAGCGCGGACTCTATACAAAAAACACATTATGTAAAGTGCAAGAAGGATGAGGAAGATAGCAGTAAGAATGCAGAGGAAAGTAAAATAGGTGCCAAGATGGTTGAGGCTGATCTGATACAAAAACTAAATGGAGGTGAACTAATGGAGGCAAGGGCTTGGGGTAATCTTCTTCCTAATGATATAATATGTTTATTAGGGAGCTATCTTCATACATTGGGTTACATACACTGGCGTGCAGTCAGTAAAAGTCATCAATCTATAGTTCCTAAAGCGACTGGAAACAGATTCTCTTATAATAGGAATATACGGACCGATTTGACTCCATGGCTGGTTTTCAGCGATGATAATCTAGGTGTTTACAATTTCTTAAACCCATTGCATAATGAGAAGTACCTAATGAACATCCCCGAATTGTTAAAAGGTGCGAAAATACGTTCTTCAAAAGGTGGTTGGTTGCTTATCTCAAAAGGTAGAAACAGTTTTTTTTCTACAATCCCTTCACTAGAGCAACTATCCAACTCCCGGACTTACCAGATGACAAGGATTTTGTGTACTCAGTCATCTCTTTTTCATCCGTACCCACTTTTTCTGATTGCTCGGTTTTTGCCAGATATCCTTTCTTTACTGAAGAGGTTCTAATTTTTTCCATTAAACGAGGAGATGAATCGTGGACGATTAATATACTTGATAATGTTTATGTGCCTCCTAATAGGAAAGACGTGTCATTCAAGCTGTCTCTTAACAATCCAGTTTTCTACCAAGGAGCTTTCTATTGCTTAGATTGCAATGGTACTTTAGGAGTGTATGATCTAAATGACATTAGTTGGGAGATTCTTGTCAAGGTTCCACCTCCCAATTGTAATTTTTATCTACAAAAGATTCTTGGTGGAGTGTGGAGGAGAACTTTTATCTGTGTATTTAGGTAATTTCGGGGAATGGGTTCGGGTTTTCAGGTTGGATATGCCTGAAAGTGTTTGGCTTGAAGTTAAGCATCTGGGAAAGCACATGTTGTGTATCAGCACTGCATCATGTATTTCAGCACTTGCTCCAAACTGTCGCATGGAGAACAAAATATACTTTCCTAGATTGCATAACGGAGAGATTTTGTATTATTCTCTTGAAACAGGTACGTATAATTCTCTTTCAAGTAGTTCTCCTGCAGATTTCTATGACTCAACAGAGTACTTAAGTTGCAGTTGGATTGAACCTAACTGGTCTGAAACCTCTATCCATGATCTTGATTGACTTGGCAATTAGTTCTAGGCAGATAGGTAAAACCGTTAGCCTCCTTTAATGTTTAAACTTATTTAACCTCTGCGTTTTGACATTTCACCTCCTCCAAGGTAAATATCCCATATATGTCAAGCTTGTTTTTGTTGGTTAAGTACAAACCTCAAAATGAAGTTGTGGACGGTTTTAAGGTATCGATGGCATGGAGAGCGTAAGATATCACATCTCTATCATCCTACAGTCTTGAAGCTGTGTGTTTGATTTTGATCTAGCGCTGCTAGATCAAAGTAATTCCTCTGAGAAGGGGAAGAGGGTTATGTCTCTGTGATGTTTAGTTGGGGATACCATGGGTAAGAGCATCCACAAGGGTTAAGTGTAAAAGTCTTTACTGCCTGCGATATACTTATAACTTAATGAGAGAGACAATGAGCTCTATTGAAGAGGCTGATCTGATACAGAAACTTAATGAGAGAGACAATGAGCTCTATTTTCTTTCTGTTTCTTTTTTGTTGCTTTGTTTGTTTTCTTTCTACTCTTTTTGTGGATAAACCGAAGGAAGAAGTAAATTGCAGAGATCTGTCGGCATCAGGAAAATGTAAGCCTACAGATTTTCAAGGTTTTGTGCCTGGATTCTGAAACAGCAATTGATATCTTGAGGCATCAGGATTACCACACTCATTCATGGATGGTTTTCACCATGCCACCTTTGTTGTTTTTTTTTCTCTATACTGAGTGGGCCTTAAACACTGGTACCAGCCTTGAAAGGACTTAAATTTCATAATTCATTGTTTCACTCTACGAATTTTATATACCATACATTGAGAATTAAGTTGTGCTCCTCCCAGATCCTTTTCTCTGCCTGAGATTTATCACCCTAAATTTGATATCGACGATGTTTCACCGGACATACTAGGCCAAGAAAATCCAAGTTCATTTGAAACTTCAGCACCATCCCAAAGTTGCATCCCTTCCACTGTTTTATGTCTGTTGGTCTCGAGATTCTGTGATTGATAAAGCTCAAAACTTGGCTGTAACTTCATCTTGTCCCCTCCTCTATAGTTGTTAAAATGAGTTTCGTTGATTTTTGGTGGAAGGCTAAATCTCTTTCCGTCTTCATTACTCGATGATTGCATGTTTTGGATGGAATTGCTTCTGCATTTCTCCTTTTCTTGATCCAAAAGAGTCGGATATGTGTTGGATGATTTTCCAGCTACATCAAATTCATGTGTGTGGAAGCAAAGGTTTCGATTTTCATCTGAAATTCTTTCAAAGTACCTTCTTTGTGCTTCAATTTTAAACTTCAAATGCATTCTTTGAACCTGCCAAATCCAAGTATATGTGTTCATTAAAGTTGAAGAATTTTCCACTTAATGTTTTATTTTTGTTAAGCTAGATTCTACATTACATCAAGGGGCTTTTCCCCACGAGGGGGATTACCTCTAACTGGTCATGTAATCTTCTTTGTTCTTCCCATTGCATTTGCAAGGCTTCCTTAATCTGAGCACCACTATGAAGATAATGCACAAAAGAAAAAATCATGACCCGTTGGAGAATTATATTATTTATAAGTAAAGCTGAATTTCTTGAAAGACATATGCAACTGTAACAAAAGCAGCGTTGGGTTATGCCAAAAACAGTGGCAAAGTAAGGCACAAGTTGATTTGGTCGACTTATACCCAAGACATGCAATATGTTGAATTACGTACGATGTAGCACCAAAATTTGGCAGAATTTCTGAAACTTTTCTCCTCTCAGTTCTTCCTCCTACAGCAAAGTAAAACGATATCTCAAAAAGGAATTCATAATTAGAGATATGTAAAGAATTGTATATACCATGGTAATGGAAGTGTGGCTATAAGACTTACTGTCAAAAGATTCAGGGATAAACTTTGAAATTCTGTATTTCTGAAGAACAAACATTTGACGTGTTACAGCTTGTTTTCATAATAGAACAGTGCTCAAGTAATTATGAAGAATGCAAAGTATACAGAAATAACCTGCAAGTGACTCTTAACATGGTAGATATTCAATCCAGGGAGAGTCATAGCTTTCAAGATACCTTTGGGTGTTGCCCCTACATTACAAATTTACGACAGCATTAAAATGTCTCTTAATTTTATTATAACTTGACTCTTCTCGGGGCATATTATTTGATATGATCGTACTAAAACTGATCTGTCATATGCTATCGTTAGAGTTCAATTTTCACAAGTTCAATCATTTCGATCTGTTTAGTTGCACATATACTGATACATTACTTACTATCTGGACCGCCGAGATGATTAACAGCTTCTTCAAACCGGCTACGTAACTCTGGTGTCCATTTAAACCGCTGTTTATTGCCGGCTGAACCATCCGATAAACGCTTTGAACCTGCCATCTATCTGTGTATGCAACTCTGGATATTCATAAGTTATCTTAGTCAATTACCAACAGTTATAAAACTACCTTGTCTGTATAGTTTGCTTGAATAGTGAAGGTTTGAGCTTATACGCTAAAACATAAACTCAAGATAGGGAGAAAAAAACACATAAAAATAGGTGAGAAAAGAGAAATTTTTTAAAGGATTCATATGCCGATGTCTTCTAAGGCAGAATGAGAAATAAGATGCTTTGAAATGGCTTTAGCTAACGTAAAAAACCAAGAAAAATTACGTTTATTAGGATAATTTATAGAGTTGTAATCATGTAATACTCTATGATTAATTAAGAATTGGTAATAAGTTTCCTATGAATTTTTGTTTTCCTTGTTTAAATCATTTTCGGGTAAAACTAAGGCTTATAAAACCTAGCGTTTTTAGGGGCCACTCAAAAGGAATTAGGGGCCAACAATAAAACAAAAAAGGTCACCCAATTCTAAATTGTGTTTACCCCTTATCTCCCATATTTCGTAATGACAAAATTACCCTTCAATATTCGGTAGTTTGAGCAGGATTCGGGTGATAAAAAAATTTGAGGGATTTATTTTTTTGCTTTTTCGAACTTTGGTACAACCATAATCGGTAGTAAAGTGTGTTACTTTAACTGCCGAATGTATATTGGTCCCAAAATGAGATTTTTCCAAAATCCTTTAATTTTCGACTTTGGTGCAACCATAATCGGTAGTAAAGTGTGTTACTTTAACTTCCGAATGTATATTTGCCCCAAAATGATATTTTGCCAAAATCCTTAAATTTTCGAACTTTGGTACAACCATAATCGGTAGTAAATTGTGTTACTTTAGCCTCCGAATATATTCATTTTTTGAATCTTAGTACTACCATAATCGGTAGTAAATTTGACTTCCGAATGTATATTGTCCCCAAAATGAGATTTTGCCAAAATCCTAAAATTTTCGAACTTTGGTATTACCATAATCGGTAGTAAAGTGTGTTAATTTAACCTCCGAATATACTAAATTTTCGAATTTTAGCACTACCATAATCGGTAGTAAATTTAACTTCCGAACGTATATTGGCCCCAAAATGAGATTTTGCCAAAATCCTAAAATTTTCGAACTTCGGTACTACCATAATCGGTAGTAAAGTGTGTTACTTTAACCTCCGAATATACTCAATTTTCGAATATTAGTACTACCATAATCGGTAGTAAATTTGATTTCCGAATGTATATTGGCCCCAAAATGTGATTTTGCAAAATCTTAAAATTTTCGAATTTTGGTACTACCATAATCGGTAGTAAAGTGTGTTACTTTAACCTCCGAATATATTCAATTTTCGAATATTAGTACTACCATAATCGGTAGTAAATTTGACTTCCGAATGTATATTGGCCCCAAAATATGATTTTGCCAAAATCCTAAAATTTTCGAACTTTGGTACTACCATAATCGGTAGTAAAGTGTGTTACTTTAACCTCCGAATATACTAAATTTTCGAATTTTAGTACTACTATAATCGGAAGTGAATTGTGTTAATAAGTGATGCTTATTATCTGCCGATTGTGTTCATGGCCTCAAATTCAAAATTTCAAAACTTAACAAAAGTTTCAAAATTTTCTACTTTCACAATCGATAGTTAATGGTGTTCATTATCTATCGATTGTGCGTAACTTTTTGTACAGAGAAATTTAATTTTTAGAATCAAGAATAATCGGTAGATATCGATCAATTTACCTACCGATTATGGTTGATGTTCTTAAGAAACGAAGAACATCAACCATAATCGGTAGGTAAAGTAGATTATTATCTACCGATTATGTTTCTGCTAGTGTAAATCCAAGAACATCAACCATAATCGATAGGTAAAATAGATAGTTATCTACCGATTATGTTTCTGCTACTGTAAATCCAAGAAAATTTTCGGATCAAATTTTTGATTTCAAGTAATCAAATCCTAATTTTGAATCACAACTACTATCATGTATTCGTTTTGTTTGTTGAACTCCTTTTTTTTTTGATGTTCTAAGTTTCAACTTTAAGGTTTATGAATTTTGGGTTTTAATTTTAAACAATCAATCATAACATTTGTTTGATCGATGATCTTTGTTTTCAATCAAAATTAAAATGATGGAAAAAAATTTCAATGGGTGGAAAAGAGAAGAAGAATTGGAATGATATGATTATGAAAATAAAGAATATAGGTTTAGATTTAGTATAAAGGTGAAGGACAATATAGACAATTTTTTATTTTTAAGACATCCCTTAACCTCCTTCAATGGATGGGAATAAAAAGGTGGCCCTAATTCCTTTTGAGTGGCCCCTAAAAACGCTAGGTTATAAAAGTCTTGCGCACGTAATTAAGTTCACATTCGCTTGCATGAAGAAATCATACAAAACTCGTCTTGGATGTTTGAAAATAAAAATGAAGTAAAAGGATCAAGGAGTTTGTGGTGGCAAGTATGTATGAAATGAATGAAGGTGATATAAGGTGGAAGTTTATGTCTAGACAAAGATACTCCCAAACCATTTCAAGTGAAGTTTTAATTATCTCAAATCTACTCTCTCCCGTCACTACTCAAGAAGGCATCTCAGATAGTCGAATTTGGGTCGGAAATAATCATGATCAATATATGGTTAAAGATGGTATTAGAGACGAAGAAGATCAAGATGAACCAAATTTTCCAATCGAATACCCTTGTAAAATCAATTTTTTCCTTTGGATTCTTTCTCATGATAGGATCATGACGGCGGATAAGCTTTTGAGAAGAGGTATGGATGTATGTTGTTTTTGTGACGAAAATGATGAAACTAGCTCACATTTATTCTATGGATGTTGGAGGACTCGGAGAATTTGGGATTACTTTGTTGAAGGATGTCGTTGTCGGCGGACTTATGAGGCAAATATAACCACAAATATAAAGTGTTGGAAGTTTGATTGGGGAGACGAAAGATTTAGTCGAATATGGAATAACATACCGGTTGCAATATGGTGGTGCATTTGGAGAGAGCAAAACGCAAGAGTCTTCGAAAAAAAAAAAAAAATTGGTAAGCCTTATTAGAAACGTTAAACTACATGCGTTCTTTTGGGCCGAATCAAACATAAAGATGTTAGGTTTAACAGCGAATATGGTGATAGCATCATGAGACTCTTTTTTTCAGCCTTCGTGAGCTTGTTGTTTGTAGTCTTGGGTAGCCGAACTCCCCTTCGGTTTGCTTTTCTTTTTTGTTTCCATTTGTATTCATTGGGTTGAGGTACCCCTCTTAAGTACCTTTTCTTTTCAATGAAATTTCTCTTTGACCGATCAAAAAAAAATGGCCGCCCATATCTGTACTTTATAGTCGTCCCAAAACGGCTATATCACCTCCATAACCCTATACAAATTTTACCCGACCGCGTAATCCATTTTTAACTCATATTACTCTTACATACTTTCAATATTTACAACATTAGTATAATCTTCCATATACATGTTTTTGGGGAAATTGGCACTCCGCAAAGCGAAATATAAGATCACAAAGGGATTGGTTTGAACCAAACATGGAGAAAGACATAACATAAAAATAAATAGATAAAAACAAATTAAAAAAGAAAACACAAAAAACAACATAAGATATACGTGGTTTACCTTTACAGGTTACATCCACGGACAACACCATCATAAAAACTTCTATTATAATCAAAGACCATTACATGTTCTTTCCGCAATCCACGGAATAAACCATAGAAACTAACTCTCTAAATAATTCTTCAAACCAGTCTCATGTCTTTTCTTATACACCTTCTTATTCACAGTTGCTAGTAACATAGGAGAAATATGGAAATCCTCTCTCTACAAGTTTAGGGAAAAGCCCAAAACTGTAAACAGTAGAACACCAAAAATCCTCTCTCTATAAGTTTTTCTCTCGTTCCGATATTGACCTTCATGGTAACACTCGACCTCCCCCCCCACCCCCAAAAGAGACCAAAATCTTAAGCACAAAGATTTACCACTCTTCTAGGTTGGATGTCTATAAACCTACAATTCTAGTCCTATATATATAGAGAACACAAACTTGACCACCAAGTATTAGCCTCAGGTTAGGAAACCAAACCTTTCCTAATCCAATTAAAAAATCCACCGCAGTATGGAAATATACTAAAATAGGAAACCCAAGATTATCCTCGCCGTAATTTTATACTCCATATGATATAAGTATTGTGGTAATAAATGCATGTGCCAATATGACGTTAATTGCGCTCATGCAAGAGTAACATATGTTAGCCCAGCGATTGTTAGATTTGGACGAAGAAACAGAAAAATAAAGCATATTAGGAATACCACTCTGTTGCAAGTTATGTAGGGAAGATTCCTAGAACTCCAAAACCAATAGAAGTATCTATTTGATAAAAATACCGTATGAAGATGATGAATGATTATTTTGTTCCGAGATATGTGTACATTGGTCCATATTTACAATGAACAATCTTACATATATATGCCACAACTTAATTTCTGATGAGTATTATATATTCGAGTGTTTTTTCATGTACGACCATTATCTAGTTATCATAGAAAGACACATGAAGTACTTACACATAGTCCTGAACGAAAGATCAATATTGCGTCCTATAAAATTATATGTTAGGTTGCCAGTTGATGCCACCTATGAGTACAATATATGGGAAAAACAACATAATTACACAAAATTACGTTAGACTGTGGTTAATCATTATGGTGAAAACCAATACTTATGAGGATATTAACCATTACTCAAGAAACATAAGATTAAAGGATTTTCACAAATGTTGTGTAGTCTTGATTGCGTCCATTAAGTGCGGATAAGATGCTATGTTGTTTGGCAAGGTCGATATAAGAGTCATTTTACAAACTAACTCATATTGGATGCCTTAACTATTATGTTGCTGGATATCACATTTTTTTATAATGAACTCCCACATCACAAAAGGATATAAATGTTTGCATAAATCATCACTGCTTAAAGATATAAAATACAAGAATTCTCCTAATGTATATTACACCATTAATGCCAATAATGACACGATCGGGTATCATATGAAGGACAATGACCATCAGTAATAGGCAAATTCAGATTAAGCATACACCATGCCCAATAATATGTGTGATAGAGAGTAATATAGCACCCGACAAACAACAAAGAAAAATGATGTTGAGAGATAATTTGGATTTTGAAGTTGAAGTTCGTCATCATTTATGGGTCGTATCTTCCTTTGTATAAATGTGTCATTTTAATCGTTATTTCATTCCATCTATGTAATTTAAATTACGTACTATAAAATCACTCGGTTGAACCCACAAGTAGTGGTATGTCAAGCTTCTTGTCAATGTTAGTTGGCCAAAATTATGTCTTGATTTATATTTTATTAAGGTCAATTTCGGACTAGGATTAGACCATGGTAGTAGAGTATCAGAAATCACTGAATACCCTCGAAGATTGAAGACTGAAAAACAACGAAGATATATGATAGAACTTCGTCAACAAAGGTACGTAAAGACCTATTTACTTATTATTTATATCGTTTTATATATTGAACCAATGTTGTATGTATTTATATTATACGATGAATTACAAAGAAGGAGTTTGATTTCAATCCAATACTTGACTCTTGAAACATGAATCCAAGTATTGGATGTTCATAGGACTTATCTCTTTTTAGGTTGACAATAAGTTTTTTTATTCAAAAAACTATGTGTGCAAAAGAAATCCCTAAATATAAATATCAAATTACACTTGTGTTCACGAAATGAATTTTTGGTTCACGAATTATGCATAAAATTGATGTTACTGAACTCCAAGGTGCACAAGAGTTCACGAATTGATTTTTTTAGTTCGTCAACTATGCAATTTCATAGTGTTACAGTATACTTTTGATATTTTATTTTGTGTTCACGAACTGAATTTTCATTTATTGAATTATGCGCTTTGGATATGTTCCTGAACAATTCAAAAACATATTGAGTTCGCGAACCAAGTTTTATAGTTCACGAACTGGTCAGTTTTGGGGTATTACTGAAATCTAATATTGCTTGATGATTCACGGATCTTACTTGGTTATTTGCGAGCTAACTTTTATGCATGGTTCTTTAAAATGCGGGTGCACGTTCTTCTTTGTATTACAAGGAAAACTTCTCACATGCGTACATGGTTCCCATTCCTGGGAACCGATCTATATTGAGAAGTTAAAGTTTGATTTGGATCAAAGTAATTTTTATACATGGAAACTAGTTCAAGAACTCGCTTTGGTCACAAGAAACAATTGTTTGAATTTTGAATAATCTAGCATGTTTCACCATTATAAACAAAGGACTCTCTAAAACCTAGAAATTCAATACCAGCACGTTGTGTCCTAGTTGAGGCTAGATTCATCTAAAGACCTAGGTTTCCTCAAGAAACATAATTAGGTTAAAACTTTAAATACTTTAATATATAAGGGATTCGTGAATCCCGATCAACTATCTTTTACCTGATAGATCCTTGATATCCGAAATCTTATCTAGATCATCATATTTATTATCTATTATATATGATAATTCAATAGAACTATTCACCAAGGAGTATATATATTGATAGAAACTACAAAGAGTTCTTCGTTTCCGACTTTGTAGTTCCGCAAGATTATCATCTAAACTTGGTTTAAATTGACCTTTTTAGGCAACTCTTTCACTTTTAAAAATAATAATCTATCCTAATTGTTGAGGTTTGTTTGAGTCTTTTTTACTTGAAATATCCCTCAAAGCAAAGATATTTATATTACCTTGATTGAAACATATATGAAGGTAATCCAATTGGCTTCATGTTAAAGGTAGGGTAACCCAAGTCTTCACTGAGGATGAAGCAACTCCTAGGCCTTTAAAGGACGTCATCTAGGGAATCAAATGTGTAGGGTCTTGCGAAATCCAAGAGACGTAAGAAGCACGTCTGAAGGTGTATTACTCAGAGGATTGATTCGGTCTCAACTACAGTCCAGCCTAAAACTGGATAAATTCCCTGGGTTTTAACAAAAAATTTGGTGTCTTATGTTATTTTTTTCTTCATTATATTGTTTTATATGTATAATTGAAAATCACGATAGTACGTTAATAAACCTAAGTGGTTTTTAGCTCGATAACAAAGATCTAATAAGACTTTGTTAATCGAATTCAGATCATGAAGGTTCAAGTACATACTAGGTTGACCTTGTGGATTTGTATCTTAATTGATTATCTGAAGAATTCCTATTTTTACGATGCGAATTCGTTTTCCGAACGTGTAAATTGTACAAGAATTGCTCGTAGAGGTTCACGAACGAAAAAGTTGGTGGTGATACCCTCTTCTTTTTATTATGTCAAACAAAAATCTTTATACTCGATTTAAGCAAATCATTTAATCTAAATAAGAAATAAATAAAATTTAATTGGAATTATCCATTACATTAAATCAGAGCTAACCATTACATTTAACTAAAACTACTTAAGATTTAAAATCATGTTCTTCTTCGTCTTCATCATAATATTCAAGTATAGTGCAACCTTGGTTTTCTTGTGTCATATCCCGCATTATTTTATCAAATTCCACTTATCATAGTTTTAGTTGTGATTCATTCGTTTTTGGAGTGTCAATATTGATAGAATTTACATTATGTGCATTATTAGCTAGTTTTACTAAACTCTTTCCTGATTTTTTAAATTGTTAAATTACATCGACACAATGTGATAATTTAACAAGTTCATTTCTTTTTTTGTACTTCATGTACTTCTTTACTTAAGTACATTAAATGAAGTTGAATACCCAAAACAGGTTTCAATCCTCATTGTTTTTGTTTTTCTTTGACCAGGATAAACCCATTTTCTACTGAGAAATTGGATATTGAGGATTAAATTTGAATGTTGTGAGTAACTAATAGGTTCACTAGTCATGGTGGAGCGTCCAAGATAAGGTTGCCCACTACACAAACTGGGTCTTTCGTGCATAACATAGTCGAACGACCATGTTATGACTGTACCAAGCAAACCATCAAGTTTGATTGTTTACCCATCACATAGCGTGGTGATGATGGAAAAGCTTGATGATCATTGGATTCACCTTGATATAACTAGTCATGTACAGGTGATTAAAGTGATGTAATGCCATCTCAAATTCTAGTTTGTCAGTTTTTAAAATTGTTAATGACCTACGCAATAATCGGTGTCCGTCCTATAAATAGTTTAACCAATTGATTTCTTTGAATTTCTTAAATTATCACGTATTGTACCTTCAGATAATTTATCATCCATGAAATGGGAAAATATAGGATACCAATAATAATTTTTTCAACAATTATTCACTCCATACATAAATTGAAAGGAATAAAAAGAGATAAAGAGAAAACTAGTAGCTAAGACTCGGCCAAGGTAATTGATTTCGGATATCAAACTTATCTCGGTTGGGTCCCCAACACGCTAACATCGGTATCAAGGGGTGAAACTCAGTAGAATCTTAGAATAAGTATCTCATTCATTATTTTCAATCAATGCTTATACAACAGTAATGTTTGGTGAGTCACCCGCGGCCAGGATACATTGGGTTTTCCTAACTACTGGATGTGATCTTCCCTCCCCTCCCAGTGTAGTTTTCTAGATTTGATCCAACGTTCATCCGCCTTCATGTGCCACGCGAGCGTCATAAATACAACGTTCTTTTAGCAAGTCTTTATTTCCTCCTTTTCCTTCCACTACTCCAATGTATAACGGGTGAAGAACCCTAACAGGCGACTGTTGAATTAATAGATCATTTATTATGAGCAATTAGTGAAACACTAATTCATAAAGCACTTAATAGATCATTTATTCTACCGTAGATTTATCTCCTCCTAGAAAAATCTCGGCCGCTCTTTATCTAGCCTAACTTAGCCAAGCTTTGTTTTGTATTTAAGACAAACCAAACCGAAAATGTTTCAAATGGTTCATATATATTGCTATGAGATGATGAACATTTGAATAACTCTCTTAACATATATTTAGATTTAATTGATTATATATCATGATTGATAGATCATCTTATTTGATCTAAAGGTGTTAGATGAATGTGGGTAAACTATAAGTGTTCATGTGGCTAACTTCGGTTAACTATTATTGAGACAACAAGGTATACATGTTTGGGTATGGTTCATCCATATCTAAATATAGGTATATTTCATTTGTGTATCAAGTTAATAACATCTAACGGTGGAGATTTATTGCTTAATTTCTAAGCAGACTTATCTTGAATCTTAAACCAGGAGTTCATCTAACGGTGAATATCAATTGCTTTGTTACTAAGCTATCTTATCTTTGATTGTAAGCAACCCTTATTTGAAAGACTATATAAGGGATAACTCTAGCATTTGGGTAACCTAATCCCGACACTTTTGTGTGTCCTAGTTGCAAACTAGAGTCGATTCTCCAATAACCTAGGGTTTTCCAAAACAACTATTAGGTTAAAGACTGAAGACTTCATTTGGGATTCATGAAGCCAGATCCAACTTTTATCACTGTAGCGTATTCTGATCTTACTTTTGCTATCGTATTGAGTTTTATCTTCTCTTGGATTTACTCGAGGTTTATCTCCGATAGGTAAGATATAAAAAAGTAATCACAACAGTTCTTCGTCTCAGACTCTTGTGATTCCGAAATAACTTTTTCTGTTAATCAGTTGGGTTATTGTAAGGTGACCAATATTTCTAGGCTGCTCTTCAGGAGTATAAGACCGGATCCTGTTCACTTTGATTTATCCTAAGGCGGAAACAAAAACATGAAAAAACTTATTTGTGGGAGACATATTTATTTATAAGTCTTCGAATTTGGGTCGTAGCAACTCTTAGTTGTGGGTGAGATCATCTAAGGGAATCACGTGTACAGAGAGTCCGGCTGGGATTCAATAGGCGTAAGGAACGCGACTGTACCTTAATCGGTGTGAGACTTAGTTAGGCTTAACTACATTCCAGTCTGAATGTAAGTTGTAGTAGGCTAGAGTCTGTAGCGGCTTAATACAGTATGGTGTTCAAATCTGGACTTTGTTCATATAACTGAAATATCACAGGTTGTGCGTAGTTCAATCATAGTTGATTAATCCGACCTTGCTTGTATTTATACATACAACAATGTATATATCAAACATTTTGCACATATAGTACACTATACACATCTTAATAGGCTCATCTGCATTAGATTTTATTTATGTTTTCTATATGACCAAGGTTTTCTAAACATTGAATCATGACATAACTAGTTTCTTATGTTTATACATCAAATAGTATGTTGGATTATTGACTGAAATCAAAATAAATGTGGGATTTATTGTATCTTATTATTAAATTAATATATATATATAGTATTTTTAATGATTTTTGTCATACTTAAATATGAGAAACAGGTGGATTATAGGCATTATATAAATACATACTAACTAAGAATATGTGGTTTAGAGGTTTGACTCATGGTGTGTTATAGTTACATGCTACATTTATCTAACCTTTTTAGCGAAAACATACAAGCAAGGGTGGAATTGACAAAAAGATACCCAACCCTAATTGCATTTATATTTCTACTTGATTCTGGGAAAAAAAAAAAGGATGCACCATTATTTGCAGTACTTGCTTCAATTTGGAAGCCATTTGAGCTCGATATTTCGAGCACTAACTGATCATTAAAGTTTCATCGAGCTCAGACGACTTCCAAATTGAATAAATTAAAATGGAGAAAAAAAAAGAGACTAGAAAGTGGAACTAGAAGTAATAAATAAAAATATGAAGAAAAAGAAACAAAAACTACGTAGCTTTTTACTGTCTTTTCTGTTTAATCTAAAATGTTTGTTAATTAGGATATATACTTTCACAGAAAGTTTTTCTTTTTCATTGAATGATAGTGTCACTATTTTGAAAATACTTGATATAGTTCACCATGCGTCTAAAATCCTTATTATCATCGTCAAATTTTCAGAATTTAAAATAACAAAGAAACATATAACTATTGCATAACTGAGGAATAATCTAACACGAAAATCAGCATTGAAAGAAAACTCATGGCATCATTCAAATATACACTAGATAATATATAAATAGTTAAATGAAAATTTAATCATTTGAAGAGTGAGGAAAAAAAATGTAAGGTATATCCATGGCTACATTGGCATAGACAACCACACCAACTTCAATTACATCAATGCTAACATAATTGTTAGAGCATTGCTCGGTTGAACTCGCATGCGTTGCTATCTCAAGCATGTTTGTCAATATTAGTGATCAAAACTATAAGTTTTGATTACTAGCCTATTAGAGCTAAGGTCTTGGATTAGGAAACAAAGTGTAGTTGAGCTCAAGACTTCATGGAAATCATCATACAAGACGAAGGACTACTCAAGGAACTGGTGGATCTTCATCGACTAAAAGGTATGTGGATACTTGAACTTATCTGTCACTCAAAAGTCTATTTACTCTATCTCCTACTCTTGAGACAAAAGTCGTGTTGATATATAGACTTTCATTATACACATTTGCTATTTCGAGCTGAGTTTATCTCGCCTATCTATTTAACGAAATGTGTGTTGGTAAGCTTTCGATTTAGCCGAATTCATCTTTACCAAGTGATGAAAGTCATGTTATGTTTCAATCACTTTGAAAATTGCTCTGACGAAAAATGGTCTGTGAATAACGGCTATATAACGTTCTTTGAGAATGTTTCAATGATTGAAATGAGAGTTTAGATTACGTAATCATTGGTAGGATATAAGCATTGTTGTGGAAACACATATATGTATAAGTCCTTATTCCTTGAACCAAAGTTTGCGAACTTTGTTGATCAAGAGAAATAGAATTGGCGTGAGCCAATTCCTCGAACTCAGTCCGCGAACTTGCGGAACTTCTCGGCCCGAGATTTTCTGCTGGAGTTTGTGTACTCCTTCCATGGGATTAAGTCCGCGAACCCAGTCCGCGAACTCGAGAAGGTTATATCTAAAGTCGGTTGTTCTTAAACTAATGTTTAAATAAACTAAGGAATGCTTTTGCAAATCGTGGCTATAAAGTTCATGAACCGATTCGAGTGAATCAAACCGATTTTGCTTCAATTGTATGTTGTGTAGTTACATAAGATTTCCTTGCAATTTAACAAATCTCTAACTAGTTCATTTGAGTCATTTGAACTAGTTATGGTGAAGAAGAATAAGGTTGATATGAGAGTAATCATATGGCTAACCATTTGGTTGACTTGTTGAACCAACAAATGTTAATGTTTGGGTACGGTTCATAAATCCAAAACTGGACATTTCATTTGTGTGTGACAAGTTAAGTTTTCGATCTAACGATTGAGAAATATTAGATTGAATCTAATCAGGTTTTCTTCTAACGGTGAATATTGAATGCTTTGTTACTAAGCTAACATTGATTGCGAACCCTGATTTGAAAGTGTATATAAGGGAGAACTCTAGCAACTGGGAAACCTAATTACCACACATTCTGTGTGATACTAGTTGTGCTAAGCTAGAGTCGATTCTCCTTTAACCTTTGGTTTCTTCTTCTAAACCAGGTTAACGACTTAAAGACTTCATCGGATTGTGAAGCCAGACCGATACTACTTTTATCGTAGTTGTGTGATCTGATCTTGTATCTTCTATCGTACGAGTACAATTGAAATAATTGTCTTGAGATTTTATATCTTCGATAGGCAAGATAAAAAGTAATCACAAACAAACTTCGTTTCATAGTTTGTGATTCCGCAATATATTTTTTCGCTGCGTCGATTAAGATTATTGTGAGGTGATTGATAATACTAAGTTGTTCTTCGAGAATATAAGTCTGGTATTATTGATTGGTTCTCGTTCACCTTTATTTACCAAAACACGGAACAAAACTCGTAGGTATATTCGTGGGAGACGAATTTATCTATTATCGTAGACTTTTCTGTGTGATACAGATTTGTTTATTAAAATCTTCGACTTTGGGTCGTAGAAACTCTTAGTTGTGGGTGAGATCAACTAAGGGAATCAAGTGCGCAGTATCCTGTTGGGATCAGAGGCGTAGGAGCATAACTGTACCTTGGATCAGTGTGAGATTGATTGGGGTTCAACTACAGTCCAGACCGAAGTCAGTTTGGAGTAGGCTAGTGTCTGTAGCGGCTTAATATAGTTTGTGTTCAATCTGGACTAGGTCCCGGGGTTTTTCTGGATTTGCAGTTTCCTCGTTAACAAAATTCTGGTGTCTGTGTTATTTATATTCCGCATTATATTTGTTTATATAATTGAAATATCACAGGTTGTGCGTTGTTCAATAAATTAGAATATCCGACCTTTTTGGTTGTTGATTTAAATTGATTGACACTTGGATATTGGTCTTTGGTACCATCCAAGTTATCTTTCTTTGATAAAGACTCGCAGATTTCTATTTGCTTGAGTAAAGATCAAATCGAGAGATTGAGATATAAACTCTTTGATATACTTTTAATCTAGATTGAGTCTGACTGTCTAGTTGATTCTCTAGAAAGTATATTGGAGTTTGTCCATACAGATTGCTAAGTGAAATATTGGGTGTGGTTGTTAGACCCCCGCTTTTTCAATTGGTATCAGAGCAGGCAAACACGTTAAAGATCTTATAAGTCTGTGTTTGTAGCGATCTGATTATGGACGAGTCTATCTCTAATAACGTACCAGTGCAGAAATTACCAGACGATTCTAAACGCTTGGATTCACCTGAGAGAACTGTCACATCTAAGTCAATATCTAAACATTCTCTTGATGTAAAAACTGTTGATTGTGAAACTCTCCTAGAAGAACAGTTGGATGAACTTTCTGATGAAGGTGATTCAAATATTGATAGAGATGTTGATGAGGAAGTCTCAGAGTATGTTAAGTTTTTGGATTCGTGGAATATGAAGAAGATTACAACTTCTCATGTCTCACCTCTTCTGACTCCTCTCTGTCGAGAAAACAAGAAATTGAGAAGATGTTACGCAAGTGTTTATTTGTCGAATCGTTCTAACGAACTGATCCTCAAGGATTCTGAGGAAAACCTACGTATGAAGTCACTTGAATGTGATAATATTTATCAAAAGTACTTTTTGTTGGAAGAGAAACTTGCAGAATCTGAAGCAAGGTTTAACTCTCAACAAATTAGTTTTGATGACAGAGAAAGTGTTTGTCTCGCTCGAGAAAAACGCCTTGAGGCTGATTTAGCTGCTGCTCTTGATAAAATCAAGATGTTGGAAGATGACTTGAAAAAGTTCACTACTAGTTCAAGCAAATTAACAACTATGCTAGGAGCAAGTAACAATCATCGTGATACACGAGGATTGGGCTATAAGGGAATAGATGCTCCAAGTATTAGCAAAGAGGTAAAATTTGTCAAGGCTAGTGATTCTTCTCAACAAAAGGTTTCCACTGATGGCAAAAGTGAAATACCTTCACCGACAGTTAAGGTTCGAAAGAGCAAAGTATATCAACCTCCAAAGTCAGCACATACAGATCGAGGTAAGAACATTCCTTATGTTTGCCACTATTGCGGAAATAAAGGTCACTTAAAAAGGAGATGTCGTTTCCGTATAAGGAATGAGGAACTTCATGATGTTCTTTTTTGGGAATCACAAGAAGTTGTGAAACCAAGATCATACGTTAAGACTAATCCTCTTAATGTTACATGTTGTAACTTTCCAACTCTTAGGCAAAGGAATCAGTGTTCTGATAAGCCTAGATTTGCCTATAAACGTCATACGAATCTTTTTCACAATCGTAATGGTTATCATAAGGATAACTTCGTAAAGATGAAGACAAGATCTGATGCTCCCAATTGGAGAAAGACTAACTTGCAAAAGAATAGTCAATCCAATTCTCTTCCGGAAAATCTTGAAAAGAGTAATGGGAAGAAGGTTTCGGTCGTTCCTAAACGCACTCAAAAGTGGATACCAAAGAAAGTCAATGATGTTTTGAGTGTGAAAAGGAATGATCTCCCAGAAAGTTACATGACTATGGAGAAAGCAGTATCCATGATGCTGGAATTTAAAGAGTTCTTTGGGAAGATGGATTTGGATATGAAAGGTTCTAAAAGCGATATCTTTCATGATAATACAAAAGTCACTTGTGGTGAGCAAGATATTGTTCACCTCAACACAACTTGAATGTGTTGTAAGTGTATCCTCACCAAGGAATGCCCTGTTATGTATACGGTGAGGGAAGCACGAAAATTGGGGCGCACAGATTATGTTTGGTAAGGCTGTAGAATTCAACTGGATTCATCTAAAAAGGTATGTCTATAAACTTGAGAAATATTTGTGCTTTTGTTTGCTTAGAGAACTTATAATGATTCACATACCTTTCTTATCGTTCTTTTCTACCTAACTTGATCTGTGTTCAAGGTTCTTAAATGTTTAGGTTTGAAAACATTAGTTCGGGATGTTTGGACTTCATGGTACACATATCAAGTATGCATAACATCATTTAAAACCAAAATCCAGGGGTTTAAGTTCGCAAACCCCGTCTGCATACTGCTCCAGGATACGAAAATTCGTTTGCAAACCCGTATGCATACTTGACGTCGATATTCGGTAAACTTGTTTTGGCCGTAACTTCTTCGTCCGAACTCGGATTAACCTCATTCTTTTTGCAATCTCTTCCTCTTTGGATTCTATTCAAAATGGAGATGAGAAACCTTGAATTTGTATGAATTAAGATTGGTATTTGTCTTGTATCTTGTTTTTGAGTGTTTTGCTCTGTTTCGTTGCACTTGTTCCACTTCTCTTGGACTTGGGAACTTGTATTCTTGGAGTACTAATCTTATAAGCTCATTATAGCTTTTACAAGAATGTTGTTGGTGAATCACAAAGAAGGAAGTTCAAGAATGGGCAGTAACACGCATTACTATGGGATTCTTGAATGTTCACAATCATTTTATGTGAACTATGGTGCATGGTCGTTAATGACTTTGTATGTTCTTCTTTGTTAAGAAAATCTTTTTATACGCCTTTGTTAGCTATTCTTGGTGTAAATCCGGGCGGAAAAGATTGATTCTACCCTCTAAGGACAAATCATCTTATATGTGCATTACGATTTTGTCTTGATGCCTAGGAAACTTCTTATGAGAATTTATTCTTGTTTTTGAGAAGGATTACTAGAGTTTGAAATAGCAATTATTGTGTTTACACATAGATATTGCCAACGTTTTCATCTTAATGTTTTGTTTGGAAGATGATTTTTGCAGTATTAATTTTTATGGTTTTATATATTGCAATATTGTTATGGGATGTGTGTGTTTACGTCTGTGAACTTGACCTTCCCATATCTTGTCAAAAGTAAAGTCTTTCGTATGTCGATATGCATGTATTGTAATAAATTGAATCTTCCTGGGATGCAGAATATGGTTATACACAATTCAATGTTAAATAAGAAAGGCAATATTTGGTTGTTTTATAATAATCATCTTCCTACACCAACAATTATATCAATGTCAACTCAAATGATCACAGTAAATATTGGAGGTAATCTGATATCTGGAATACATGCTCATGTTGGAGCAGTGCAAAGAAGAATTTTATGGGCTGAAATAGAGGTAATTAGTAACTTAAATCTTCATTGGTTAGCTATTGGAGACTTTAATGCATTTCTTACTGCTGAAGAAAAATCTGGAGGAAGAGCACCTAATACAAGGAATATGCTTGAATTTAGCAATTGTCTTGACAAATGTAATCTTATGTAAGCTTCAAAATTTGGTTGTGATTATAGTTGGTCTAATTGCTAGCATGGTGCTAAGAGAATATTATGCAATCTGGATAGAGCAGTGATTAACAACTTGTGGATTCAAAAGTATGAAGGATGGAGTTATAAAGTTGGTTTGAGAATAGCTTCTGACCACTCTCCTCTTTTAGGTGGTTGTGTAAGATGTCCCAAGCCAAAGAATGTACCTCAGAAGTTTCAAAAAATTTGGATTGAATATCCAAACTTCATGGAAGTTGTTAAGAAGTGCTGGTCTGAACAAGTTCAAGGAGATCCAGCTTTTGTTTTTCAGAGTAAAATCAAGAAGCTAAAAAGGGTGTTAGTAGAATGGAACTGGAGAGTGTTTGGAAATGTTAATGAGCAAATCAAGGAAGCTACAAAATAAGTTCAAGAAGCAATGAAATTATCTGATGAAAACCCTCTCAATGAGGAGTTCTTGGAGAATCTAGTTAAAGCTGAAAATAAGTTAAATTCAAAAGAAGTGCAGTTGAGCACAATGATCAAGTTAAAGGCTAGAACAAAGTGGGTCAAAGAAGGGTCAACAAACACTAATTTCTTTCATTCCAAACTCAAGGTGAGGCAGGCAAGAAACTCAATCAGTAAATTGGAGGATAGTAACAATGACATCATCACATATCAGAGTAAAATTGCAGAGGTGCTCATAAATTTTTTTGAAGTAAAATTCAAATTTAAAGAAGTGAACATTTCAAATTCATTGTTGGATGTAATTCCAAATTTAATAACATCTGAGGATCAAGATATGTTGGATGCTATTCCATCAAAAGAAGAAATTAAGCAAATTGTTTTTGAAATGGATCCAGATAGCTCCCCTGGTCCAGATGGTTTTTCTGGTAGCTTTTATAGAGCTTGTTGGATGATAATTCAGGATGATGTAGTTAATGTTGTTCAATTTTGCTGGAGAAGAAGATTTATTCCAAAAGGGTTGAACTCCAATTTCTTGGTTTTACTTCCAAAGGTTGAAGGTGCAAGATCTCCTCAGCAGTATAGACCAATTGGTCTTAGCAATGTAAGTTACAAAATCTTTACAAAGATTATTGCATCAAGAATGTCAAATCTCATGCATAAGATAGTTTCTCCTCAGCAAGCTGCATACATCAAGGGAAGAAATATACAAGATCAAATTCTTCCAGCCTCTGAAATGGTGAATGAGATGAAAAAGAAAAGAAGAAATGGCAACATTGGTCTGAAATTGGATATATC
Organism: Papaver somniferum; assembly: GCF_003573695.1. Taxonomy (NCBI): domain Eukaryota; kingdom Viridiplantae; phylum Streptophyta; class Magnoliopsida; order Ranunculales; family Papaveraceae; genus Papaver; species Papaver somniferum. Next base: position 111,629,314 of record NC_039366.1, on the reverse strand, counting down.
TCAAGCTTATGATTCTGTAAGCTAGAATTTTCTGTTTCAAGTGCTAAAGAAATATGGTTTTTCAGACTCTTGGTGCAAATGGTTAGGTATTCTGTTTGAGTCTGCTAGAATATCAGTCATGATAAATGGTGGCCCAAATGGTTTCTTCTCAGTTGGAAGGGGTTTAAGACAAGGAGACCCATTATCTCCATTGCTCTTTGTACTAATGGAGGATGTTCTTAGTAGAAATATCAAAATCTTGTAATGGAGGGTAAAATAAGTCCAATGGTAATAAGAAATGGAATTCATCCTTCTCATATGTTTTTTGCAGATGATGTGTTCATCTTATGTAATGGAGCTAAAAAAATCATTCAAAATTTGATGAAACTTCTGGAGGAATATCAAGAGACTTCAGGTCAGGTGCTAAACAAAAGTAACTGTTTGTGGATGGAACAACAACTGCTAGAAAGTTACAGATTAAAGCAATGATGCAGATGGAAATAAATAGTTTACATGAAAAATATCTGGGAGTCATCTTGTATGCTGGCAGAGTTAAAATTGCCACTGTTTGGCCTATGGTGGAGTTAATGAAAAAGAAGTTGGCTAGCTGGAAGGGTAAGCTACTTTCTTTTCATAACAGACTTGTTCTTAACAAATCAGTGTTTAGCAGTATTCCAATTTACAACATGTCAGTTTATTTGTGGCCAAAGTCAGTGATAAAAATCTGTGAAAAAATCATCAGAAATTTTTTGTGGATTGGGGATGGTGATAGTAGAAAATATGGGACTCTTTCATGGAAGAAGGTATGTTATCCATATAGTGAAGGGGGTTTAGATCTTCAAAGATTGGAAATCCTTAATAAAGCCTTACTCATGAAGATTTTATGGAGGATAATAAATTCAGAAGCTGAATGGGCCTTATTCATTAAAGCCAAATTTCAAGACAAACATCACCAATGGAAGAGTAATTGGCAAATGTCATCTATTTGGCCAGGTCTAAAAAGTGCTTGGAATCACTTGAAAGAAAACATCAGATGGTGCCTTGGGAATGGGAAGAAAATATCCTTATGGTTTGATCTATGGCTTGGAAATACTACTTTGTTTGAGCAGGTAGGTTTGACAGAGTATGTAAAGAAGAATAAAAATTTAAAAGTCTCAGATTTAATTCATGAAGGGGAATGGAAAGTACCTGAGGAGCTAAAACAAATGATTGCAAACTATACTCTACCAGAAATTGGTGTTGGTGATGATATTTTGGTATGGAAAGGAGATATAAAAGGTAATTTCTCTACTTCATATGCTGTTAACTTGATAAGAAGCAAAGAGAAACCTCTGCATCACTATAAAAAAATATGGAATTCATATTTGCATCCAACTATTGCAAATAATATATGGAAGATCATTCAAGGTGTTTATGTAGATGAATCTGTAATGGTTGAGAGGGGTTATGAGTTAGCTTCAAGATGTTGTATCTGTGCTGAAGAGCAGGATAATATGCAGCATTTATTATGGGAATGTAACTTCAGTAAGCAGATTTGGTTGTGGATTTGCTCAATTTTCAAGTTTCAAATTCCAAATACATTTGAAGATGTGTGGAGCAGAGCTAAAAGTAAAAATCCTTTCATCAAGGAGTGCTGGATTATTGTTGCCTGTGAAATCTTAAGAGATCTCTGGTTTCAAAATAATAGGATGTGGTTTCAGCAGATAAAACCTAATATGCAGAGCTTCAAGGCAGAATCAAAAAGACTATCTATGAAGGGAGTCTCAGAATGAAAAGTAACAAATGGAATTCTGATATTGATACACAGGTAATTCTTTACTTTAATATTGATCCAAGAAGAATCAAATTTCAAAGTATAAAACTGTGTCACTGGATCCCTCCTAGTCCTGGTTTTATCATGTTTTGTTGTGATGGAGCATCAGTTGGAAACCCAGGATGTGCTGGTTTTGGGGTTGTAATTAGAGATCATTTGTGTCAAGTGTTGGGAGTTATAACTGGAGGTATTGGCATTGCTACAAATTATTTATCAGAAGTATATGCAGTTATATGTGCTATAGAAATGGCAGTTACTTGGGGATTGCAGAAGATCTTACTTTGCTCTAATTCCAAAACAGTAATAACAGAGTTTGAAAACAATAAGATGCCTTGGTTTGTGAGAATGAGATGGTATAAAGCAAGAAAACAAATACAGGAGATTTGCTTCTTACACAATTACAGGGAAACAAACTTTGCAACTGACACTGCAGCTAAAATGGGAGCAAAAATGCATGCAGGGCAAAGGCAGGTCTATACAAGAAGGCCTAGTTTTTTTATTAGAGTTGAATATCCAAATGTGGATTACTATATAATCTGTTAGTAATTCTTGTTTATCAAAGCCTATGTAGTTGGATGTTTTGTTGAGTTTATTTCCTTTTATTTGTATCCTTGTATTTCATTTTTCAATTAATAATATGTGATTCAGAAAAAAAAAATTGACTTTTGACAAATACAAAAGTTAAGCCTATATTTTCAATCTTTGATGGAATCTAGGTTAAAGTCTTTTGTTTGCAAGGATTATGTCTATTGTATGTCATTATGCGAATGGTGATGGAAAATATAATGAATCCTTGTGTATTCCGCAGTAATTGATCTTCCCTGATCCATATTTTATGTATTACTGTGAGGCTCCGTAAAGTGTCTTATGTTGAGCATTAAACAACCAAGTTGATTATTTTTTATTAGCTATGTTGTTGTTCCGTAAGGTACTTTATGTCGAGAATTTTCAATTAAGTTAATCATCTTGTTTGGTTATTTAGTTATGACTCCATAAGTCTTCTTATGTTTGAACGTTAATGACTGGGTTGATTGTTTTCATGATTAACTTAGTCATTACTCCATAGACTCTTTTATGTGAGTATGACCAATTAAATTGATTACTTTTGTGGTTAATTTGGTTGTGTATTTCGATTAGATTAATTATGGGTTTACTTGTGATTAATCTAATTGAGCGCTCTTCAGTCTCCATAAGTTTACTTGTGTTGAGCATTTTCGGCTAAATTAATCATGAACTTCTTGTGGTTAATTTAATATTTTGGATTCAAATTCATACTTGTATGTGATTTTTTATGTCCAAAGAAATCCTTCTTTTCTCTTTCGAAATTAAGGTCGCTCTTGTTGTTCCCTTAGGAATGACATATTATGCGGGACATTTCTTTTTGAACTTGCGCTTAATTGCCAAATCTTTGTGGGGAGTGCGGCTGTGGAATATTATAGGGGTTATCTTGTATCTTTAAACTCCTTGATGAATGCATTTAGCTTCGGCTTTATGATTGCATCTAAAAAAGATGATGTGTGTTCTTTCTTTTGGTCATGAAATGTCTCTTTCAGAAATTTCATTAGGATCCTGTTCTTGTACCTTTGCCAATTTTATTGACAAAAAGGGGGAGAATTAATATGTAGTTCACACTACAAATACATATGATTTTCGGATCATTATGTAAGGGGGAGTGGTTTCCATGTGAGATGGAGTATTGACTAAGGGGGAGTGGTACATACCACCATAGTATTGTTGTTGAAGTTGTGATACAATTGAACTTTGAAGTTATATAATGATATTATGCATTGTATAACAATGATTGAGAACTATTGTTTTCTTGTTGTTATAGCTACGGATTTTCAACAACGATGATGCTAAACTTACAACCTTTGGGATCATTGGAGTACTTGGAAGTGACGAAGATTTCGAGTAATGTTGAAGATTAGGCATGTGGAATAGGAGCTACAAAAGTTAATTTATTTATTTTTTGTATTCCATATGTATTAATAGTTTTGCCACTAAAATTGACAAAGGGGGAGATTGTTAGAGCATTGCTCGGTCGAACTCGCATGCGTTGCTATCTCAAGCATGTTTGTCAATATTAGTGATCAAAACTATAAGTTTTGATTACTAGCCTATTAGAGCTAAGGTCTTGGATTAGGATAGAAAGTGTAGTTGAGCTCAAGACTCCATGGCAATCATCATACAAGACGAAGGACTACTCAAGGAACTGGTGGATCTTCATCGACTAAAAGGTATGTGGAGACTTGAACTTATTTGTCACTCAAAAGTCTATTTACTCTATCTCCTACTCTTGAGACAAAAGTCGTTTTGATATATAGACTTTCATTATACACATTTGCTATTTCGAGCCGAGTTTATCTCACTTATCTATTTCTTGAAATGTGTGTTGGTAAGCTTTCGCTTTAGCCGAATTCATCTTTACCAAGTGACGAAAGTCATGTTATGTTTCAATCACTTTGAAAATTGCTCTGACGAAAAATGGTCTGTGAATAACGGCTATATAACGTTCTTTGAGAATGTTTCAATGATTGAAATGAGAGTTTAGATTACATAACCATTAGTAGGATATAAACATTGTTGTGGAATCACATATATGTATAAGTCCTTATTCCTTGAACCAAAGTTTGCGAACTTTGTTGATCAAGAGAAATGGAAGTGGCGTGAGCCAAGTCCGCGAAATCAGTCCACGAACTTGCGGAACTTCTCGGCCCGAGATTTTCTGCTGGAGTTTGTGTACTCCTTCCATGAGCTTAAGTCTGAGAACCCAGTCCGCGAACTTGAGCAGGTTATATCTAAAGTCGGTTGTTCTTGAACTAATGTTTTAAATAAACTAAGGAATGCTTTTGCAAACCGTGGCTATAAAGTTCACGAACCGATTCGAGTGAATCAAACCGATTTTTCTTCAATTGTGTCTTGTGTAGTTACATAAGATTTCTTTGCAATTGAACAACTCTCTAACTAGTTCATTTGATTCATTTGAACTAGTTATGGTGAAGAAGAATAAGGTTGATATGAGAGTAATCATATGGCTAACCATTTGGTTGACTTGTTGAACCAACAAATGTTAATATTTGGGTACGGTTCATAAACCCAAAATTGGACATTTCATTTGTGTGTGACAAGATAAGTTTTCGATCTAACGATTGAGAAATATTAGCTTGAATCTAATCAGGTTTTTATCTAACGGTGAATATTGAATGCTTTGTTACTAAGCTAACATTGATTGCAAACCATGATTTGAAAGTGTATATAAGGGAGAACTCTAGCAACTGGGAAACCTAATCCCCGCACATTCTGTGTGATACTAGTTGTGCTAAGCTAGAGTCGATTCTCCTTTAACCTTTGGTTTCTTCTTTTAAACCAGGTTAACGACTTAAAGACTTCATTGGGATTGTGAAGCCAGACCGATACTACTTTTATCATAGTTGTGTGATCTGATCTTGCATCTTTTATCATACGAGTACAATTGAAATAATTGGCTTGAGATTTTATATCTCCGATAGGCAAGATAAAAAGTAATCACAAACAAACTTCGTTTCATCGTTTGTGATTCCGCAATATGTTTTTTCGTTGCGTCGATTAAGATTATTATGAGGTGATTGATAATACTAAGATGAATATAAGTCTGGTATTATTGATTGGTTCCTGTTCACCTTGATTTATCAAAAGACGAAACAAAACTCGTAGGTACATTCGTGGGAGACGGATTTATCTATTATCGTAGACTTTTCCGTGTGTTACAGATTTGTTTATTAAAGTCTTCGACTTTGGGTTGTAGCAACTCTTAGTTGTGGGTGAGATCAGTTAAAGGAATCAAGTGCGTAGTATCCTGCTGGGATCAGAGGCGTAGGAGCATAATTGTACCTTGGATCAGTGTGAGATTGATTGAGGTTCAATTACAGTCCAGAACGAAGTTAGTTTGGAGTAGGCTAGTGTCTGTAGCGGCTTAATACAGTGTGTGTTCAATATGGACTAGGTCCCGGGGGTTTTCTGCACTTGCGGTTTCCTCGTTAACAAAATTCTGGTGTCTGTGTTATTTTTATTCCGCATTATATTTGTTTATATAATTGAAATATCACAGGTTGTGCGTTGTTCAATCAATTAGAATATCCGACCTTTTTGGTTGTTGATTTAAATTGATTGACACTTGGATATTGGTCTTTAGTACCATCCAAGTTATCTCTCTTTGATAAAGACTCGCAGATTTCTATTTGCTTGAGTAAAGATCAAATCGAGAGATTGAGATATAAACTCTTTGATATACTTTTAATTTAGATTGAGTCTGACATTCTAGTTGATTCTCTAGAAAGTATATTGGAGCATGTCCATACAGATTGCTAAGAGAAATATTAGGTGTGGTTATTAGACCCCCGCTTTTTCAATAATTTTCTAATTTTATCAATTGAAACATTTGTTCAGATATTACCAAGAAGAAAACATGCTATGAATGTAACCCTTTGTGCTGCTTTCATCAAACTTAGACACAAGTGAGATGTCTTCTAGTCTCTGCATTACCACTATGCTTTTCAATAAATTTGTAGAATGCCACCATCGTTATATTAATCTCCACAACAAGCTGCCCCGACCCCGAAAACAAAGAAGATGAAATAAAAGAGCAAGATCAAAGTCTAACACTCGTAAGGATTTTCGGATGTTAGAACAACATATATTATTTTACATTTATTTATCTACTTGATTCTAAAAAAACAAAAAACAAAAAAAACGGTGCAAATATTTGCAATACTTGCATGAATTTGGAAGCTATTTGAGCTCGACATTTCAAGAACTAAATGATCATTACAGTAGTCATCGAGCTCAGATGAATTCCAAATTGAACATCTTTAAACGGAGAAGAAGAAAAAAAAGCCTAAGAAGTTGAATTAGGAGTAATCAAGAAAAATATGGAGAAAAGGAAACAAAAAATTAGGTAACTTTTTACTCTCTTTTTTGTTTAATCTAAAATGTCTCTTAATGTTCTTTAATTATGATATTTAATTTTGCTGAAAGGTAATTTCTGCATCTAACCAGAGTGTTATTATTTTGAAAATACTTGATATTGTTCATCTAGTGTCTAAAATCCTTGTTAGCATCGTCAAATTTTTGGAATTTGAAGTACCTTATAAAGCCTTTCAAAAAATCTTTGTTTGTTTTACATGATATTACGTAACATTGTACTTTAGAAGTAATATGCTTCAAATAGATCCAGCTTTTGAAGTTGGTGATCTTTCCAATATGTTAATCGATTCTTTGATATAATGTTTTTTTTGATTTTGGTGATTTTAAGTTGAACCAACTTTTCAGGTGTTTTACTATGACACTACCCTTTTAATTTAATCAGGAGGCTATGCTACTAAAAATTCCCAGAAAAAAAGGAAAAGAAAGATCACGGCAAAACTCACTAATGTAATATATTAGAATCAAGTAGATAAATAAATGTAATAATATATTTTGTTAATGCTAACTTAATTATGAACATGACTCATGGGTTTCTTATCTGTTAATAAACATAATACATTAAAAAATAAAAATTGTAAAACTTGTTACGGTTTCTTAAGGTAGAGAAACAAAAAGTTGAGAAGTTCTTTCTGAATCCCTTATTGAAACCAAACAGTAACTTAGGGAAGCCTTGTCGATTTCGAAACTTTTTCCAAAAATCTCACGGTCACGAACTGATCAAGATTTATGGATCCTTTAAACATTGTGAAACTAAGCACAACAACGATTTTAGATATGTAATTTTCAAATAATATTCAAGGCATAATTAATATAAATTATTAAACAACCCTTGAATATATATTTTGTGAAAGATGCGTCCTTTTATTTTAAGAAGACATCAAGAGTAAATCTGCCACATACTAAGTTTAAATATCAACTAATTTATGATGAGATGAGTTTATCTCAGCGCATATTTTTTTTTAGCTTGTTCCATAGAATTTCTCAGGAATCATATTCTCGTCTCTCACTTTGGAGTCGGATAGGCAGAAACAAGTTCTGTAAATAACATAAGAACAGTTGATACACATATTGAGTCATTCTATTTTGGATTCACAATTATTTGAAATGTTGTAGCACCAAGTTAAATAGTGACTCATAATTTTTAAAGGTGCATGAAGAACGGTAATGATAATGGGGTCATTTTGATCAAACACAAACAACAAGTCATGTAATCAGTTGAAGGGATGGATTCATCTCTTGAAGCAAGGCTCGACAATTTTAAGATGACTATTGTTTTCTTCTTTTAGGAGTCGTGGCGAAAACTTATGCATACTTATTGAATCAAGGAATTCATCAACCTTTCTAAAGACACAAATAAAATCGAGTGCCTCATCTCATTATACAGGGAAATAGATTTCTAGGTCTTCCCTATTTTATTATGCAATCCACATAATTGTGTCAAGAAGGAGGATGCACAATATTGACACAATAAAGTTGTGTGGTAAGCATATTCCGGGTTACCATTAGTAATGAGATATTTTATTTTACGTTTTTGTTTGATCTTTATAATGTTAAACCTAACCTTATTGAATTCAGAAAAATCATTAAGAAAATTAGGACAGTTACCTAAACTTGCCACCTTTTTCGCCTTTTTGATTCCACGTCTTAACTTGTCGATGAGAGTCTTGAAACTAGAATTTGTATAATTATTCATTAGTTTCATCTGAATTTCCATTGAAGTGGGAGACAATGAAATTTTGATTGTGAGACGTAGAAGTAGATGACTTTCTTCGTTGTATCCTTCTTGGTCTTACAAGATTTGAGAACGACAAGAATATTAATAATATTATATAAAAGTTTATGTAGATCAGAATTTTTTTTGTTCTCAGGTTGTGGGGACCAATCTTTAAAAAGAATATCCTTTCATCTTATCGAAATGACGAGATTTTATACAATTGCTGGAGACATGGACATAGATTTCTATGAATTGATACCCCTTCTGATATTGTTTATTGCACCATTTTTTGTATATGACCTTTCTTACCATATGAGTAGCAGGTTATCTGAGATCTAACGGGATTGGAGTTTACCTTCTTAAGTGTCACATATTGGTGAAAGGTTCAGAATCTTCCTTTTTCTCAGAGTATGAGAAATTCGGAAAATTTTCCTCTTTTTAAAGACAAGATGAGGTATTAGAGCAAGAATCTTTAACACATCCACAAAGTGGTTTTAGTTTAGATACCTCATCTTGAACAAGGTCTTCTTTTAAGTCACTGATTTTCATTCTCAAAAGTTTTTTTTTGTTCAAGAAGATTGATTCTTTCATGAAACATAGAGAAAGCAGATCCCTTTTCAAAGTTAAAATCATCAATTGGTTTCTCAAATTTATCTTGCGAGTTGATAAACCTGTTATGCAATTGTCTGATGAGAGAACCTGTGGAGATAATCTGGTAAATTTATTTAAGGATACAGGCTAAATTTTCAGAGACAAAAATTAACTTCCTAGTAGTGCTCTTTATTCTGGGTAGTATGTACAATGAATCCTTTCTTGGCAGATGAAATACCATACTTTGACTCATTATTTGAAAATTTAGATCCTTACAGACACAGACTGTTAGGTTTCCGGTATTTGTTTGCTCTGATACCGATCAAAAAAGAGGGGGGTACCAAATACACCACAAACTATTTTTGTTCGGAAACCTGTATGGAAAAGCTTGTCGCAATCAGTAAAACAGATCAACAGTAAAGATCTGATTCCTGATATGAAGACAAGTCTTACTTCGACGATCTCAAAAATCAGTATCCAAATAATTACCTAGTATGTACCCGAGCTGTAATATGAACCGAATTCCAACAAGAAAGAGTCTTGTATTCTTTCTTTAAAGATATGAATTCTCAAGAATAAATCTTGAAGGTTTTGTACAGTCTTTTACGCTCAAAAATTTCGAGGTTATTTAGAGTACTACTTGTGATATTTTTATCATAAAGACAAACAAAATAATGCGGAAAAAAATAACACAAGACATCAGAAATTTGGTTAACGAGGAAAACACAATATGCATAAAAACTATGGGACCTAGTTGAACACCACAAAAGCTACATCAATTAATTATAAAACATAAGCAGTACTAGAAGCCATGATAGTTGAACCCAAAAGCTTCCTGCAAATACCATAACCTTCTGTTTCAACAACAAAAACTGAAATGAACATTCAATAACATAAAAAAAACAAAACAAAGAGATTGCCTAGGTTTTAACTTATATTTATGTTGATTACTTCTTGTTCCAACTCTCTCTCTTTATTTTAAGATTTTGAAACTGTTTCACTCTAGAAGCCGATTTAGATCGATGTGAACTGACATGAATTGATAATTTCTCTAGTGTAGGGAAACCATCATTGCATAAACTGCAAATGTTCGGGCCTCTTTTCTGCGACCACGACGCGATTGAAGTTCTTACACTGTAGCTTCGTTCTCTCTCTTCTTTCTGTTTTTAATAAATAAATGCACCAATGAATTCTTTTCTTTCTTTTTCTGTGAATGAAAGTTATGTATTAGCAAAAACATCCACACTAAACTGCCCTTGTGTATAGGATAGGTCAAAGGAGGTCAAAGTTATAGTGAAATAGGACTTAGAAAGTTTCTAAAATAGAAGGAAAAGAAGTTATCCGCTTCATTACCAACCCAATAAAGAAAATTGAAACCCAAAAAAAGTTGTGTTGCACAATCTTGCGAAGTTGGTGTATTTGCTGCACTATAGCTTGGCATCGCCCTTTTAGATTTGAAGTTTTTCTTGCATTGGTTTAGTTAGCCTTTGACAGTCATCTTCTTTGGCCCATCTAGATGCTTTAATAAGGGATTGTAGAGGAGATACCCTTCTCCCTATTGCTTCCAGTGTCATCCCAACTTCATGTATTACGTACGAATTTCAAGGAGCTGAAGCTGGTCTATTCCTTTCCAACAAGCTAACTTGAAGGAAATCGATTTATATACTGTGATGTCTTACTTCAATGGCTCGACCTTGCCTTGGCATGTTCTCCAAGTTTGGTACAATATTAAGAGACTTGACTTGTACGGGGGGTTGAACTTAAAGAGACCACATATAATCGTGGTGGTTACTAAGAGACCAATCGTGCAGCTAGTTGTTTCCCAACTTCTTACACTGAGGAGTGAGGGCTATCCTGACGCTTAAATCTATCATTTTTAAATCTCAAAAGATGTTACTTTCTAGTCTTTTTTTTCATAGTAATAATAATAGAGTAGAAAAAATATATTGAGAAAATAAAAGAAAGAAAGATTACTGTCTTTTAAATTTGTATTCCATTTTGTACTAATGACCACTCATAAATGGACCAAACCATGATGTGTTTTAAAACAGAAAGCTCGATTATCATAATATATTGCCACTACCATCTAGAGATAGGAAAGGAGTCCCAAAACACATGCCACAGGAAATAACAAAATCATATTTTTCACGAGGCTTAAAGGTAACCATTATAAAAAAATTAATGGTTCAAGCCCCCTCATAGTCATGAGAACCATTATAAAAAAATTTATTTTTTGATGTAATATTTTGTATTTAGTTCATCTAGTATTTTATATTTAGTCCATTAAAATTCACATGTTTATATTAAAAAAGAAAAATAGTCAATAGTCCCCGTATTTGTAATGGACCTTTGATATTTCCGGTTCCCGAAGGAAAACAAAGTTGCATTCTATATATAGGATAGACACTCATCTTATTTTTTATATATTATTATTTCCTAGTTTATAGGTTTTTCCTATATTGAGAATATTGAGTTCTATATATATCATCAGTTGTGTATCCAATTGAAAAACCTAAAAATAAGAGATTATTTTATATATTTATTATCTTTGAACTTGGTATCAGAGAGTTAGGTTCTTGAATCATGGGAAGTGATTCAGAACTATATGAGATAAATGGAAAACTAAAACATAAAGAGAAGATGGAAACATCTAACAAATCTCCCCCATTATTATTTAATATGAAGGTTTAACTTTCAAGGAAGGAATTATTCTTGATGAAACCAACTATGATTTGTGGTCACAAATCATGGAGATGCATATCGCCGAGAAAGAAAAAAGTTCTTTTATTTTAGGCAGGACGAAAAACCTACTGAAGAAAACGAGGGATATGAAAAGTGGTACATAGATAATCAAAAAGTCAAGAGATGGTTGTTGATGTCCATGTCACCAGAAATCATGAAGAGATATATTCGATTACCCAGTGCTCGAGATATTTGGGAAGCACTATCTAAAGCCTTTTATGATGGAGATGATGAACTACATGTATTTACTCTCAATCAACGAGCGTTTTCTGCAAAACAAAATGGAAGAACACTCTCTATTTATTACGGAGAGCTAACTGAAATCTTTGGAGAGTTGGATCATCGTGATAAAGTAGTTAGGGAGAATATAAATGATATTGAAACCTATCAAAAATCAATTCAGCGTCTAAGGGTGCATATCTTCTTTGCTGGGTTAGATGAAAGTTTTGAGCAGATCTGTGGTGAAATCTTGACAAAGGATCCTATTCCTGAAAAGAATTATGTTACGCACTTGTTCGTCGTGAATCTGTTCGACGTACAACGATGGTTAAGAATCAGAAGAAATTGAACCTTCTGCTATGGTAACTCGGAAATGGTACGATAAAAAGGGATCCTTTCAAAGGCATTCATAGGAGGTGGACAAGTCTACACTCAAGTGTACCCATTGAAATCAAACTGGACATACAAAAAACATTTGTTTTGAGCTGGTTGGATATCCAGAATGGTGGGATCAACATCTCGAGAGGAAGAAGGAGTCAAAAAGGAATTTTAATGTTGCTTCAACAAAGAAACAAAAGGATTCTATGGTAACATCTGCATCAGTTGCAAGAGAAGGTAATGATGGTAAGGTCTTAAATATCTATTCACTTGTTTCGAATAATTCATGGGTAGTTGATTTTGGTGCTACAGACCATATGACATTTGATTCTAGATAAATTTCATCCATTAAACCATCTATACAAAAAAAAAGTCTCCACTGTAAATGGCTCACAAGCTCCAATTACTGGTGAAGGATCAGTATCCCTCACTAAAACTTTGAACTTAGATTTTGTATTGGTAGTTCTCATCTTAGATTGTAATATGTTATCAGTTTCTCAAATAACTAATACTTTACATTGCGTGGTAATTTTTTGGCCCGACTCTTGTGTATTTAAGGACATCAAAACGAGGTAAACCATTGGTTATGGTGTTAAGCGTGGGATGCTATATTACTTGGATCTGGTGTCGAGTGGTTCTGATAAGCTGCGTCAAGCTCTACTTGTTAATGGTTCCGAGGGGGAGAGATAGAAATCTCAAATCTTGTTATGGCATCGACGATTAGGACATGCGTCGTTTGGATATTTAAAAAAGTTATTTCCTAGTTTTTTTGCAAAACTTGATATCTCTAGTTTTCATTGTGAAGTATGTGAACTAGCAAAAAGAATCGTGCTCTTTTCCACTATCTTTCAATAAGAGTCCAGTTCCTTTTATGGTTATTGTTAGAGCACTGCTCGGTCGAACTCGCAAGTGTTGCTATCTCAAGCTTGTTTGTCAAGTTTAGTTGGTCAAAACTATATACTTGATTTCTAGTCTACTTATAGCTATGTCTCGGATTAGGATAGAATGTATAGTTGAGATTTAGACTTCACGACGTTCACCAATTGAAGAAGAAGATCTACTGAAGAGCTTAGAGGAACTTCATCAACAAAAGTTATGTGGAGACTAAAACTTATGTCATGTACATGGGCTTATATAATGGGTTGCAGTGACTGTTGTTAGTTATTAAGCTTTTCTGTTGGTTTTGTGTTTTTGAATCAGATTAGGGTGGATTATTTCCTAGAGTTTTGTGTGAGGTTGATGTAATCCTGGATGTTGATTTCGTCAACCAGGAGTGGGCAGTTAAATAACCAATGATTGTGTAAGAGTGAGGCAATGAATGAAAACCCTATTTTCCTTTGGAAGATAATCTAGGCTCTGGTTTCAGAGAGAAGGTAGCTTTCTACCAAGTAATTCATTCTTCTTTGCACTAGATCAGTACAATTGGTATCAGACTTCAATTCTGGGACCTCAATCATGACAGTCGGTGAGAAACATACCATTAACAGTGTTCATTCACTTGCTCAGGAAAACTCCACTGCAATCCAAGAAATTCGTAATCAATTGAAGGTTCTTTCTGAAGCATCAGCTGCTCGTACTGCTACTGAGGCTAGAACGAACGCCAATTTCGACCGCATATTCAAAGCCTTACAGCTTCTGTTACCTCCGGGGGCACAATCTTATGACACAATAGATTCTGATTCTCATCACGATTCATCAAAAGGTTCTCATGGAAATCATGAGTTGATTAACACTTCACATACTAGTAAGTTTTCTCGAACTCCCAAGATTGATTTTCCACGATTTGATGGAACTAATCCAAGGGGTTGGGCTCAAAAATGTGAACGCTATTTTGCTTTTCATAATTTTCCTGAGTCAGACCGAGTTGATATGGCTGCAATTCATTTTGATTCAAAAGTAGATCCATAGTTCTTAAATTATCAACAGGGTAAGCATAAAATGTCTTGGGATACTTTTGTTCATGATCTGTGTGTTCGATTTGAGGACGTTGCACATGACAATTATGTTGGTAGTTTTAACAAGTTATCTCAGACTACTACAGTTGAAGATTATTATGATAGATTTGAGCACTTTAAAGCTTTTATGGTAGCTAATAATCCAACATTGCCTGAATCTTTTTATACACTGAGTTTTATTAGTGGTTTGAAGGATGAAATCCTCACTACAATTCAAATGTTTAAGCCAGAAGATACTTCTCGTACTTTTTACTTAGCTAGAATGCAACAGGATTCTCTTGTTAACTCTCCAAAACCAATCAAGTACCCTTCTCGGACATTCCTTCCTTCACCTATCTCTATTCCTCAGAATTCATCCACAGCCAAACCATTCTTTTATTCCTCTCATAATATGAATAAACCTTCTACTTCTTCTTCAACCCCTTTCATTACTCACCCACCTACACCTACCAAAATTGACCCCCCACTTCCACCTATTAAAAAGCTTACCCCTCAGCAAATGAAAATTCGCAGAGATAAGGGACTCTGCTATAACTGTGATGAGTTCTACAGGCCTGGCCATATTTGCAAAACTCAGCAGTTATTTATGCTTGTTGCTAATGAAGAGGAACTAAGTGACCAGTGTGATTTATCATCACCTGATGAGCATATGACAGATTCTCCTTCTAGTTCAGATACAACCATGAAAATTTCTTTACATGCCCTGACAAGCACTACTGTTCATGACACCATTCGCATTTCAGGAATTCTCAATAATCAGCATATTACGGTCCTGGTTAACACGGGAAGTACACATAGTTTCATTGATTCCAAATTGACAGATAATCTTGGTCTCCACGTCTCACCTACAGGACATATGCTCGTTACTGTTGCAAATGGAGATAACACCATCAGAAAAGGTATTTGTCGAAGCCTTCAATGGGAAATGCAGAGTTGCAAATTCTCTGCTGACTTACGAGCTCTTCCTCTCTGTGGATGTTACATGGTGCTTGGCGCTGATTGGTTACGACAGCTAGGTGATGTAACTTTTAACTTTGCTCAACTCAAAATTTCTTTTATACATCAAGGGAGTCTGATTACATTAAATGGGAGCTCTGTTAAACCCTCTCTTAGTCTCATCAGTGCTACTACTCTTAAGAAGTTCTTCAAGAGTAAGGCTCCTGCCTTAATTGGCCAATTTTTTCATGTTCGTGCTACTCCTTTACAACAACTTCCTAGTGAAGTTTCCACCTTACTAGACTCCTTTGCTGATGTCTTTTCAAAACCCACTAAACTACCACCTTCTCGTCCACTAAATCATAAGATTCCACTTAAACCTAATTCAACACCTACTTCACAGAGACCATATAAATGTCCCTTTATTCATAAAGCTGTAGTGGAACATCTTGTCCAAGAAATGATATCTGCAGGTTGATTCAAAAGAGTCATAGCCCTTTTGCTGCCCCAATTATTTTGATCAAGAAGAAGGATGGAACATGGCGATTCTGTGTGGATTATCGCAAACTGAATGACATGACTGTGAAGGACAAGTTTCATATTCCTTTAATCGAAGAGTTGTTGGATGAGTTGAATGGTGCAATTATATTTACCAAGATAGATTTACTGTCATGCTATCACCAGATTTTGATTTATCCACCAGACATTCATAAGACGACTTTCCACACTCATCAATGCCATTATGAGTTTCGTGTAATGCCCTTCGGCCTTACGAATGCACCTGCAACATTTCAGGAATTGATGAATGAGGTTTTTCAACCATTTCTTCGCAAGTTTGTACTCGTATTTTTTGACGATATTCTTGTCTACAGTTCATCTCTTGCAGATCATCTGAAACACCTTCATGTGGTTTTTTCTTTGCTACGCCAACACTCCCTATATGCTAAACTCTCCAAGTGCACTTTTGCTCAGCATCAACTTGAATACTTGGGACACTTAATTACAGGCAATGGTGTAGCTGCGGATCCTGACAAGGTTGCTACTATGGTTAGTTGGCCTCAACCACAAACCCTGAAGCAGTTACGAGGTTTTTTAGGCCTGACTGGTTATTATCTTAAGTTCATTGATGGGTATGGAAATATTTGCAAATCTCTGACAGATCTGTTAAAGAAAGACTCGTTTGTCTGGACTGAGGAAGCCACCACCGCATTCTCCTATATCAAAACAGCAATGACTCAAGCCTCAGTTCTAGCCTTGCCTGATTTCAACAATCTATTCACATTGGAAACTGATGTATGCTCAAAGGGTGTTGGTGCAGTGCTTCTACAAGACAACAGACACACAACATTTTTCAGTAAGCCCTTAGGCCCAAAAGCTTTGGCATGGTCAACATATGAAAAGGAGTTCCTGGCCACTGTAATGGCGGTTCAGAAGTGGAAGTATTATTTGGGCCATGCTAAATTTGTGATCAACATAGACCACCAAAGATTAAAGTACCCAATGGAGCATAAACTTTTTTCAGCATTGCAACAAAAATGGCTAGTCAAGCTCATGGGTTTCGATTATGTCATCCACTATAAGAAAGGAAAGGACAATCTGGTTGCCGATGCACTCTCTAGGTTACCACATGGTTCTTGTTCTACCATGTCATTATCCCAACCTCAGTGGACTAATGATATTATCTCAAGATATGAATCATATGCGGTGGCCCAAAACCTAATCACCCAGCTTCTTATTTCTCCAACCTTGCAGCATTATACTTACCAACAGGGTATCTTGAATTTCAAAGGAAGGTTGTACATTGGTTCAGGTAATGCCATTAGATTTTCTATTTTGCATTCAGTTCACTCATCTGCTGTTGGAGGCCATTCTGGCATTGTTGGTACCTATAACAGGGATAAGGCACATTTTTATTGGCCAAAAATGAAGAATGACATCATCCAATTTGTCTCGACTTGCGACATCTGCCAATGCAACAAGGGTGACCACTCATTTCCTGGTGGACTTCTACAACCTCGTCCAATCTCTGACACTGCTTGGAAGGACATTTCATTTGACTTCATCGAAGGTTTGCCCATGTCTTATCGAAAAAATGTCATTCTTGTAGTCGTAGATCGCCTAACTAAATATAGCCCTTTTATTCCACTCAACCATCCTTTTACTGCCATCACAATTGCCAAAGAATTTCTATCCCATATTTTTAAACTACATGGTTTACCTAACACTATTTTCAGTGATAGAGATAAAATTTTCATCAGTCAGTTTTGGCAGGCTCTGTTTAAATCATTAGGTACTACCTTGAAGCTGAGTTCAGCTTACCATCCTCAAACAGATGGTCAAACTGAAAGGACAAATGCCTGTATCGAACAGTATTTACGATGTATGACAGGTTCCCAACCTAAGCAGTGGGTTCAATGGCTGGCTTTAGCAGAATATTGGTTTAACACCAATTATCATACAGGCCTCAAAATGTTTCCATTTCAGGCACTTTATGGCTATCAACCTCCTCACTTGTTTTTTCCAATTCTAACTCCTAATTCTGTGGCAACAATTGAAGATTATTTGCAGGAACGAGATCTTATGTTACAACTACTCAGAACTGATCTTTCTAAAGCACAGAGCAGGATGAAGTTCTTAGCAGATCAGAAACGATCCGACAGGGAGTTTGCAGTAGGTGACATGCTGTTTCTGAAGCTTCAACCTTATCGGAAGACTTCAGTTGCTATTCGGAAGAACTTCAAGCTTTCTTCTAAATATTTTGGACCATTTGAGATTCTTCAGCGCATTGGTGTTGTTGCTTACAGGTTAAAGCTGCCAGTGGGTTCTCGCATTCACCCTATATTTCATGTTTCACAACTTAAAAAGAAGATTGGTCTTACTGCAACAACCTTTCCTCAGCTACCACTTGTTGATCACGATGGCCATTTTGTTATTGGACCAGTAGCTCTCTTACAACGTCGGCTTACACTCCGTGGTGGTTTGTCTATACCTCAAGTCTTGATTCAGTGGTCTAACTCCCCTCCTGAAGATGCAACATGGGAGGATTCAGCACATATACAAGCTCAATTCCCAGACTTCATCCTTGAGGACAAGGATGCTTAAATGGGGGAGGCAATGTCATGTACTTGGGATTATATAATGGGCTGCAGTGATTGTTGTTACTTATTAAGATTTTCTGTTGGGTTTGTGTTTTTGAATCAAATTAGGGTAGATTATTTCCTAGAGTTTTGTGTGAATTTGTTGTAATCCTGGATGTTGATTTCGTCAACCAGGAGTGGGAAGTTAAATAACCAATGATTGTGTAAGAGTGAGGCAATGAATGAAAACCCTATTTTCCTTTCGAAGATAATCTAGGCTCTGGTTTCATAGAGAAGGTAGCTTGCTACCAAGTAATTCATTATTCTTTGTACTAGATCAGTACAACTTATCTATCACTCAGAAGTCTATTCTATTTTATCTTCTAATGAGACTAAGTCGTATAGCTATATGGACTTTTACATTATACACATTTGATATTGTCGAGCTGAGTTTATCTCGCTTATCTATTTCTCGAAATACGTGTTGGAAGCTTTTTGCTTTAGCTATGTTCATCGTATTCTTGACGAGTTTAGTTGGATTCTTCTAACTCGTCTTGGGCTGAAGAAATGTTGTTCAAATCATGTTGATCTAAACAGATCATTGATTACACAAAAGATCAAGGATATTGTGAAGAGACGCAAAAGATCTGAAAAACTATACTCTCTCTTTGATGCTTCAGATGATTCAATAAAGAAGTAAATCATGTCAGTTTGTCAGTAACAAGCATACTTCTGAAGTTTGCACATAAAACTCTGCTCTCTCAGCAGAAACTTCTATTAACTCAAATTCTGATTCAAAATATGAGTCTGACACTGAGATTTTGGAATTCTTGGATAAATATGAATAAATTCACCAAGAAAATCTTCAACTAATATTTTTTTTTTGGAGAAACTTGAATCATCGCTTCAGGTGAAAAATCTTGAGATTGATAACCTTAATGATGATTCACCAGAACTTTATCTCTAAAGGAAAGAGAGATTGATACTTTTAAGTGTGACTTGCAAAAGTTTTCTGGAAGTTGACAAGATCTCAGCAATGTTATTTGGCCAGAAGTCCTTTGGAAACACAAATGGTATAAGGTTCAAAAGCAAGACTGTGAGCACAGACAATTTCTTTGTTCCACCCGGTTCTGGAAAGATGGATATAGAATGTTGTGATAAACAGGAAGCCAATCGGCAGAACAAAAGTCCTCTCTGAATTGCTTGTTTTGTGGAAACACGAATCATATTCAAAGTAAGTGTTGGAAATTCAAGAAGAACAACGAAAGAATTGCCAAGTTTCAGAATGGTATGCAAAGGATGAATCTAGCATTGAGTAACCAACATGGATCTTCAGAAGCCAAAGAAGAAGTCTCAAAGAATCAGAGACAGACGAGGTAAGAAATCTGTTTATACAATAAACCTTGGTATGTCACCCTGTGACACAAGAAGTGAGCATTCTGCTCATTTTGTTTCTACCTAATTGTAGTGATGTTTACATCCTCATTATTAACTTGAGAATAATGAGAACTACATCAAGGTTGCTCAAGTCTTGTATAATAATAATAATAATTTTTTTATTTTTTTTTTACACAAGGACATGTTAGGTTAGTTTTGAGAATAATTTCTTATAAAAAATAAATAATGGATCGTGAACTGTGAGGACTTTTCAAAGTGCTTTTAGGGTTTGGTGTTTCCGGTGGTCTATTTATAGTCCTTTGAAATCAAAAATGCCCTTCACCCTTTTTTTTCTTTGAAAGATACAGAATCATGGCTTCTGTAACCAGAGGTACCACAAAAAGGGATGCAATGGAAGCAGTTAATGTGTATCTATGTGAAGGAATCCATTCCTCAAGAAAGAAAAATGATAAGTCTACAAATGATGAAAAAGGTTCTTCCTCTAACTGTTTTTTTGTCTATTTGTCAGCATGATAATTACTTTAGGGCTATGGTGAAGGATTTCATCAGCAAAAGAAATGATTCAAAATCTCAAATCATTTTATCTTTGGAAAAGATAGCTCACTACAAATAGATGTTGTCTCTGACAAAGAACACCTTGTGTGAACTGAAAACAGAGCTTAGTCAGTTAACTGATATTTCTGAAGATTTGGTGAAATTCAATGATCTTATAATCAATAGATTCTTCAATAATGAAAAGGAATTCTCAATAGATTCCCTGAGAAAGCTCTACGATATCTAGGAAACTTCTTTTTAAGAATTTATTCTTATGTTTAAGAAGGATAATTAGGGTTTGGAATAGCAATTATTGTGATTACACATAGCTATTTCTAACGATTTTCATCTTGCAATGATTTTAGATTTATTTATTTAAATTCTAAGTTATTTGGAAGATGATCTTGCAGTATTTAATCTTATTGGTTGTATATATTGGAAATGTCTTATGAGATATATGTGTATTTACGTTCGTGAACTGTGCTACTATCTCATAAATGCTCAAAAGTTAAGTTTATTACGTCTTTATGCAAATATTGATAAAACATAGAATGAACTTTTGAAAAACTCCGCAGTATTGATCTTTCCCTGATCCACTTTTATGTGAAAGTACTGTATGGCTCCGTAAGTTTTCTTATGTTGAGTGTTTCCGATTAAATTAATCAATAAGGTCGTCTTGTGGTTAATTTATTCGAGTTTACTGGATACAAATCCATGTGATTTGTTAATGTCCAAAGAAATCCTTCTTTTCTCGTAAAAGTAAGGTCACTCATGTTGTTCTCTTGGGAATGACATCAAATGGGGGAGAGTTCTTAAATGAGCTTGTGCTTAATTGCCATATCTTTGCGGGGAGTGCGGCTGTGGAATATTATAGGAGTTATCTAGTATCTTTATAAACTCCTTGATGAATACACTAAGTTTCGACTATGTGAAATCGTCGAAACAAAGTTGATATGTTCTCTTTTAGTCATGAATTATCTTTTTGGAAATTTCATTATGATCCCATAGTTTTCGTACATTTGCCAATTTATATTGACAAAAGGGGGGAGAATTATTTGGTAATTCACACTACATACATACGGTTTACGGATCATTATGTAAGGGGCAGTGGTTTTCAATGTAAGATGGAAGTATTCACTAAGGGGGAGTGATACATATCACCATAATATTATTTCAAAGTTGTGATGCAATTGGACTTTGATTCTATATAATAATACTATGACATTGCATAATAATGATTGAGAACATCTGTTTTCTTATTGTTATGGCTACGGATCTTCAACAACAATGATGCTGAATTGAACACGTTCAGAATCGCTGGAGTACTTGGAGTAACGAAGAATTCAAGGAAAGTTGAAGAGCCAAGGAAATCAAGCATGATGGATGAGAAGCTACAAAATTTATTTATTTTGTAATGCATATATGTATTGATAGTTTTGTCACTAAAATTGGCAAAGGGGGAGATTGTTAAAGCATTGCTCGGTCGAACTCGCAAGCATTAATTGCTATCTCAAACTTGTTTGTCAATTTAGTTGATCAAACTATATACTTGACTTCTAGTCTACTTATAGCTATGTCTCGGATTAGGATAAAATGTATAGTTGAGATTTAGACTTCACGGCGTTCATCGATTGAAGACGAAGATCTACTGAAGAGAACTCGGAGGAACTTCATCAACAAAAGGTACGTGGAGACTAAATCTCAACTATAGCTATATATAATTTTACATTATACATATTTGATATTTCGACCCGAGTTTATCTCGCTTATGTATTTCTCGAAATACGTGTTGGAAGCTTTTTGCTTTAGCTATGTTCATCGTATTCTTGACGAGTTTAGTTGGAAACAATTTATTTGTCTGAACGTTTCATGTATACACAACTAATTTTTTACTTTTTTACTTATAAAAATCAAAAAACAATTCCCAACTGGCACCCAATAAGACAATTATAACGCGTATGGATACCAGAAACAGAAGTCAAAAGAGTTATTTTGCTTCCCAAAAAGTCAGATTTTTTTTCTTTTACAAGTCGTTCTGAAATTTTACACGCAAACTTCTTATTTTTTTTTACTCCAAAAGTCAAAAAAAAAAAAAAAAAAAAAAAAGAAAAAAGTTGCTTCTGGATGGTGAACGGGGCATCAAGAGTTCACCTTGGTCCCAAACCAACACTTAAAATTCTAAAACCTTCTTCTTCTCTAGAGTAGGACTTCAGAGTCTCTCTCTGCTTCAGTCTCTCAAACAACTTGAAAATCTCCTGAGGCTGCATCACCACCATCTCCACTGAACAACACCCATTGGGTAAGCATAACAACAAGCTCTCTATATCAATTACAAAACCTCAATTTGATTATATAGGGTTTTAGACATGTAAAAACATATTCCATTGTTGCGTGATATCGTACTTTTTTGCTCCAAGCACTCCCGGATTAGGGTTTAGCTTATTATCTTATTAGGGTTTGTTTTGTTTCGTTTTGAAAATCCATATGAATCAAAGCTGGTTTTTCTTATTGGGGATTTTTAAGTTTTTTGTGAATCAGATACCCATTGAAGCAAAATCTGATATTTAGGTTTTGTATCTGTGTTCTACTTCGATACTAGTTTCTGCTATTGAAGTCCATTTCTTTTCTTTAGGATTTCTGTCTTGGTCAGATTGCTTCGTTTTGTTTAATTTGCTTAATTTTGGTTATTTTTGATCATAAATTCTGTTGTCATTGATTTGGGTTTGTTTGTGTGCAGAGATGAATCTTATACGGGTTGGAGCAAGATCCGTTAATGGTGTCTTATCTGGGGAATGTCGTCAACCGTGGATGATCAGAAATTTCTCTTCTGCTGGACATTCAGGTTTGTGCTTTCGTATTTGTATACTGTACAGTGGGTTATTTGTTTTCCTTAGTTCAATATTATCTGTTAGCCCTCTTTTGTTTTTTGTTTGATATAAAAGCGTAAATGAAAAACTGTGTTAAAAAGCTGCTGATATGATCTCAAGGTAAAATAGACACTTTATAATTTGTTTTGTTTATGTAAACGTCAATCATAACCGAACTTGTATAGGTGGATATAAGATTAGAGCTCAGTTGTAACCATAAATCGTATAAATCTGAAAGTCCACGAATCCGAGAGGGCATATCTCTTAATTTCACTGAAGATTTAAAGGAAGAAGGTGAATATACATTTGGCCGATTTATGATTGCGGATCACATACGTTTAGAAATATGAAATGACCTATAACTTCAATTGATTCTCGAGCAGAAGCTATAGTTATATATTTTTTTGGTTACAAGGCTCGAAAAGCCATCTGATGGTGCTGCCTGCTCTTATATGCATTCATTCTTCACTGCTCAAAATAAATTATCTTAGAATAAATAGTATGACCATTATGTTGCCTGTAAACATATTAACTGCTTTATGTACATGACTATTATCGGATGCTATCAGTTGCCAGTGAGGCATCTTAGGCTCATTCACTTGCCTGATAAATATCTTCCTGCTTGTTTTCATTAGTGCTAATAGGGTTACCACATTACTCCTTGGCATTTTAGTTTTAATCCTGCCATTTTTATATATAAACAGGTAGTGTCAATGATGGCAACAGAAGTAGTAATTCCTTCGAATCGTCTGGTGATTTTGAGCGGAGGATTTTTAGTGGGATTTCTGACAGTACTCAAAACACAGATTCCTTTTACCAGAAACTTGATAAACTTGGGCCTCGTGGCAGATCTGGGTTTGGTGCGCGTAGTGATTACCAGTCTATGGATAATCTGGATGAGAATTTCAATTCATTGTCAGATGGGATGGATGGAAAATTGAGGAAAGCTGCCAACTATTTCGGGTTTAATTATGATGAGCTAGAGAAAGAAGACTATGCATATAGACCAGACGTGAACTTCAGACCTGGGACAACGTATGAAACAAAGGTACTTAAGGCCTTTTCTTTAGTCTTTTATAGTATGGAATTGTAGAATTGGGAAAACTTGATACGCGGCAGTTAGATCCTCCTTTCATCTGTTAAGTGTTAGAAAAAGAATCTTGCAAATGTCATGATGAAGTTATTCTAATTATTGATTCGTAGTCGTTAAAGTTGTGACTGCTCTATACATGCAAAGACAAGTTATATGTGTGAAAATAATACGTTTTCCAATGATAATAAGATAAGAAGCAACATGATAAGGAGAAGAAAGACTAGATATATCTTCAGTTTTAGTACTTGAGTTTGCAAATCTCTTCTTCCTGTCATGATCCTTTGTTTTACCTTGTGTCTGTTTTTGTCCTGTCATGCATTATATAGCTTGCTTATTGTGTCTTGTGTGCAGGATCTTGATATTAGAAGAGCAGGAGTGTGGAAACCCTTCCAAAGAGAGGAATTCACCACTACAACGGAGGATGTGCTTAAATATGCTGATTTTCGGGTGCCCATCAACCACTTCGTATTAATATTTCTATGTTTGATGAAGGAATGAAAGGATTTTGGCAATTATTTTTGTTATTGCTTGTTAAAATCATCATGTGCTTTTGCACTCTAGTATCTGCCAAGCTGAAAATGCAACGTCCCCATAGAAGCCTGCCTCTTATATACTTAAGTAATGTCGAATTAGATATATCTAGGCGTACAAATATGTTAGACATTTCAAAATAGGTGTGAAATCAGACTGTCCGGTTGTCTCACATTTGTGATTTTCTCATAGTTACGTTGACAGATGGTCTAGGATTGTCGTTGTTACGCATTTGCTAAATTTGATTTTCTCATAAATCTGGACCAGTCAGTCAATTGGTCAATCCCTGCTTTTGGTGTCTAGCCATGAAAGCAAACATAATGAACAGACTCTCGAAGGTGCAGGACCTTTTTCCTCTTATCTTCTGTCTTATTTTTTTGTGCCCTAGAGACTAGCGAGTCCTCGGTTAAGAAATTACGATTTGCATTTTCTAGCCCCGACCTTTACCCAACAGGTAGTTCACTACATAAAGGATCTGGAATCAAGAGAACGCTAAGGAAAACGAAACGACATTTCGTCTACAATTGATCTTAGTCTCATGCTGTCTTCTCTACCTTCGGTGTGGCACTTGTGCAAAATATTGTCATAAATAAATAGGACGGAGCTGCTGTTTTGAATTGCAATGTTTAGTTGGTATTGACATCAATTTATACTACTCTGCTCATGTTTGAGGCTTCTGACATCTTGCAGAATGTGAGATTCCTTGCCAACTTTATTACTGAAGCTGGTATCATTGAGAAAAGAAGCAAGGTAAGTAACAGAGTTCGGTTTCAGAATTTATGTTCAATACTGGTCAAAATTGGTTTGATTAGTGTCGGTTTATTCTTTCAGATGCTTCATCTGTTTGCTCTCTTTTTTTTTTCTTTTTTTTTTCATTTTGCAGTTCAAGATTAGTGCCAAAGCCCAGAGAAAAATTGCAAGGGAGATCAAGATATCAAGAGCTCTTGGCCTAATGCCATTCACTACCATGGGGCAAGATCCGTTTGTCCCTGGAAAATCGAGGTTAGAGAACGAAGATGAGGAATACGATTATTATTCTCGTCCCTCTGGTAGAGGTTTTCCCTAAGCATATGGTCAGGCTGAATTTGTTGCAATCTTTCCTAAGCCCCATGAGATTTTATTTTTCAGTATACATTTTTGTTGTCTTATTTATTTTGTTCTGTAGAAATTGTTTGTAAGATAAAAAGTAGCAAACTCCATGACTAACGGAGTTTATAAAGTTTGGTGGTACCTTGCTAGTCCACCAATTTTGAACTTAGCCTGAAAAGCACCTGTAAGTTGATCACGTTTTACCTGGATCACTCTTATCTTCTTCAAGTATTAGACATGTCAAATAACAAAGCTGGTATTTTCCATGTAGCTTGTGATAAATCACCATTGATTATATTTGCTGCTTCCAAGGAACCTCCTCCTAGATAGCCACTAGAAAAACCATCCTGAATCTTGTAGTTCAGTATCCAACACACTATTTGGTTGACCTAAGTGCTTCCAAAGATGCAATATCATCCTTGCTGTGAAAATGTGCAGCCAAATGTCTATCTTCGGTAAAGCCGTGAAAATCATAACAGAGTTGCCGCTGCAGCTCTAACTTTGTTCTATTGTTTACAGTTCCCTCGAGAACTGCACGGTTCCTTGCCTTATTTCACACCGTTTGTATCCTGGTGTAACCATTCAGATACTCCCATTGTGGATGTTTGAAACTTAACTAGGAGGATGGTCACATTTAAGAATAAACTGAAGCAGAATCGTAAAAGAAAACAATAACTGGGGCAGAATATAACTATTATCTTGAGACACATAATACAATTTTATTCTCTACTTTCAAATAGAATTCCAGTGCTCCCATGGCAAGTAGATTTTCATCTTGGCAAGAACACCATAAACTGAATAATAAAATTAAAAAGTGGGAAAAGCAAGATATACATATATTCTTTTATATATATGTACTTTCAAATTCTTCAATTGAATATCCTCATGAAATCCGAACTTAAAAGCGTGGTGTCTAAATTTCCATACCTATTGAAGCCGAAAACAAAAGAAAATCAATTAACAAATTAACTTACACGAAAGGCTGTGGCATAAAGTTAACCCTAGCATTGATTCAATTCACATCAACAATCGTTTGATGCCCATTTTCTGCTCCGCTGTAAGTACTGCGGGAAACCTAATGTTGAATTTGACCTTTAGGTCACCTCTCTTGCTCGGATCCTTTGGAATGGGCATCCCTTCCCCTTTAATAATTTCTTCAGAGCCAGGAGACACTACAGAGTTGATAGAGATGGGCAAAGTCCGTCCATCCAAGGTTGTCAACTGTGAAGTGTAACCAGTTAAAGCTTCCACAAGTGATATCTTCCGGGTGACAATGAGGTCGTTGCCTTCCCTCTTGAAGACGCTGTGAGGTTTCTCATCGATGATGAAGACAAGGTCTGCTGGTATTAAACCACGTTGTTCATTGCCTTTCTCTGGAAATGTGATCTTAGTTCCCTTCTTCCACCCTGGTTTGACCTCTATTGTCAGGATTTCTTCGACTGTTGTGGGCCTTCTGTTAAAAGAAACATAAACAAACATAACTCCAAGTAAGTGATCTGAGAGGATAAGATTTTATTCTCCACAAATTGGAATTAAGAAAAAAACACGAGTTATCCACATAGGAAATATCCACAGAAAACTATAGAATATGGATTTCTCTATATCCCTTAGATAAAGTAGTATACCACTTGTAACTGAGTTGTGTAAACTCTTTGCTATCTAGTATTTTAAGCAGATTATGTTCTACAGCTGCTCATCACTAAATGATATTTTCTTTTCAGCCCCAATATCAAATGATATTGGCAAACCAAAATACATTTTTCATCAGATACATGATCAGATCAGCATACAATTATGTAAGATAGATATTGGTGACTCCTGTAAAAGTTTATGCAAGAAGGAATCACCTTCTACAATAGTAGCTTACAAGTGAAAGTGGCTTGAGTTTGGTAATTATACGAGTATCATGTCATGTAACAAGTCAAGAGCAGTACCCTTCAAGGGATATACATCCAGGAGGACCTTTAATCATGAGAATGTTGATCAATAATATTATAAAGAGAATAGTTCGAAAAAAATATACAAGCAATTTACAGAACTTGAAATAAAATCCCACTAGGTCAGACTTCCTCCTCATCCTTCGCGAAACTTGGT
The DNA here is from genome assembly GCF_003573695.1 of Papaver somniferum. Lineage (NCBI taxonomy): Eukaryota > Viridiplantae > Streptophyta > Magnoliopsida > Ranunculales > Papaveraceae > Papaver > Papaver somniferum. The sequence continues at coordinate 111,601,342 of NC_039366.1, read as the reverse complement.
TGAAAACAAGCTACTGCGGAGACTAAGATTTCCAGAAGGAACTAATTGAATGGAAATTTCATCCAATATTATGCTACAAAACTCTGAACCATAGGAGTCCTTCTACCACCTCTTAAGTTTACTCTCCCCCAAGAATCACATGCCTATAAAGTTGAGCAAACACCATCCTCATAATAGTCTCAAATATTTGAAATCACTATTTTCCCCTCCTTTACTAATGGCATCTCTACTCGTAACAAGTATAACTGAATAACTATATGGACATCCAGTATATTCAATAGAATGCTTTTCTAACTCGGTAGTTCACCAAGTACTCTATAAACTACAGTCAGTTTTGCCCTCTCACATATTCAAGGCCTTGGACAGTCGCTAGTTTATAATTTAATCAACATTTTCATCGTGATCACCAAATACTCCCTAAGCTGACGCCCCTTAACGAATTCTAGAATCTCAAGCTACTAATAGCCTAGAGCCCTAGACAGGGTTTAGCCTCTCAGATGATAAAACCCTCGGACATTTAAAATTTCACCAAATTTGGTTCATAAAATACATAACATCTGTTCGATCATCCTAATTATATGCTCAACACAACAAGGGAACACATCTCAGTATACAGTAAACACAACAAACAAGAAGTGAGCGTAGTAGTTACAAGCACAGTATTGGGATAGACAGAACATGCAAAACTGAATTTATGATTAAACAATACATAGACACCAAACTGACAGGATAATATAGCTAAGTGCGCAATTTAACCAACTTCCTGTAAGGTAAACAATTCTGCAAACTGAACACCGCAGAATCATAATATGCAACAGTATAGCACCAACTTCACAAAACTACCAAACTTATGCTTCAACATTCAGCGTACCAAAACCACATGCCTAACAATCAAGACCGAAAGCACTACACGAAACCCAAGTAATAGATAGAGTGCAGTCCAAATGTACAAATATGATTAAACAAAATTCAATCAGCAGAAATATGCCTAATGATCTTGAGTGCAAACTCTACATAATACCTAAGTACTAGAGTGCAATCCAAAGTAAGCAAATTTCACTATTGTCTATATGAAAACCCAAATTGCAGATCATACAATGATAATAGTAACAAACTGATAATGATGAATTAAGAATCAAGAGCTTACCCACTATAATCAGCAACTTCCCTTGAAATTTTCATCTTTTTAGTTGTTCCTTTATACAAATCTTCCAGACTACATGGTAGAGGTCGTTCAATGGCTGACGCTTTCCTAGGTACACCGGCAGAACTTTCTCCAGCTTGACTTCTAAATTGAGCAAAAATATCATCAAATTGTCCAGCACGTGGGCCACAACCCATACCTCCCATACCACCACCACCACCACCACCACCACCACCACCAAAAGGACTTGAAAATCCAAAGAACTCAGAGAAAACGTCATCAGCACTCCTAGGGTTAAACCTAAAAGTATGTGCTCCACCACCACCACCAAAACCTCCACCACCTTGTTTTGGAATCCCTCCTTGTAATCCTTCTTCTCCGTACTGATCATAGATCGCTCTCTTTTGTGGATCACTCAAAACCTGTCGAATTAATAAAAAAAAGTTAATATTTTTAAGGAACCCTAATTCAATGAATCACACAAAACATAGTAAAATCAATTAAATAAAACCCAAATTGGATTAAAATCTTACATCATAAGCTTCAGAGATTTGTTTGAATTTAGCTTCAGCATCTTTTTTGTTATTAGGGTTTTTATCAGGATGCCACTTCATAGCAAGTTTGCGATAAGCTTTCTTCAAATCATCCTCTTTAGCACTTCTATCAACCTGTAGAACCTTGTAGTAATCCACCATTTTTCACTCTTTCTTTGGCTCTGCTGCAAATACTTTTTTCTCTTCTTCTATCTTTTTCCGTCGTCGGAAATTGTAATTTACTAGAAAACTTATGATCCGACTGACATAGTGAGATTGGGCTTTCAGTGTTATTTATGGTAAGCCCGTAATTCTGTTCCTGTTGTGATTCTAAATCTAATGCAACACCGGATACTGAACACCAAATAATGCTCGACACCCCCCCCCCAAGATTAGAGTCATGGTTACTAAAGAAGTAGAGCCATCTAATCTGGCATTGTGAGAATTCTCAATATTAGATTTATCTACTAAAAGTTGTCTTAGACTACAGATAGGCGGAGAGTGTTCCTATTTAACAGTTGAATTTAAAGGCTTAACAGACTTTGCCAAAATATCCGCAATTTGATTTCCTAGTCTAGGGACAAAAAAAAACCCAAAAAATTGGTACAAAGATGAGCTATTTTGTTTGCTTCAATAAGACAGTCTTTAGCACACCACGGGATATTTGTGTTTTTTTCATGGATGTAGTTGATGATACTTTCACAAGCTCCCCCAATACTAAAGTTTTGAATTTGCTTCTCCTTGACCCAAATAACCTCTTGCAACACACTTATAGCTTCTGCCTCTTGTGGGTTTGACCCTGCTGATTGCCCTGCTCTTTTTCCTTCAAAGTCTCCTGCATCATTCCTAAAGATTAAAGCATAAGTAGATGGTAATAAATCTGAGATCCAGGATGCGTCTACATTTATATTTAGAGTGTCTTTACTTGGAGCTTTCCAAATTGGAGCTAGTTTCTTCTGTTGAACCTGTTTAAATTTAGTAGTTTTGTGTTTCCTTGTAGACCAAAATTCAATATGTCTTTGTATATCTTAAAGCTAGATTAATAGCAGATTTAGATTTATTTTCAAAAACTCTATCACATCTCTCTTTCCAAATAAACCACATTTTAGTAAGAAGCAATCATTATATATATCAGTCTAGGATTAGTAATCTATCTTTTACAGAGATCCAAAAGTTGTGTATGAGGTATCTAAATTTAGAGTGACACGATTAGGACAATGGAAAAGAAGATGTTATGTTGTTTCTATTTCTATTTTACACATAGTGCGGTGAGGAGTCACATCTTTAACCTTACCGGTGAGCTTAGCATTAGTGGGCAAAGCATTTTGTAAACATTTCCATAAAAAGAGTTTGATTCTCTCCGAGATATTTAGCTTCTACAAAGATTTCCATAAAGACTCTGACAAAGATAAGCTAACTATATCTAGACCACTTTTATTCAATTTCTCATGCATGGATTTTACTGTAAACTCTCCTGATCTAGTTAGAGTCCAACAGAGTTGGTCTTTTCTAAGATTTTGGTCAATCTTTAGGTTCTCAATGTTTACCCCTCTTCTGGGTGTGATGAACCTTGGGGCCTGCGTCCATGGAAGAATATCATGGACCAATACTTTGTTGATACATCATCGAGGCAAGGTTTGGGAGTGTTAACCATTTTCGTTGAACGCCACACTAAAGTAACACAATATCTAGTATCTTCTATTGACTCCGGAATTGGGTAATACCCAAACTAATTAGGGTACAATGAATAAGACAATATAGGGTTATTTGAAAGTAAAATCCAAAGCCCCTTAGCAATATATATATTTTATAATTCCCAATCTGTCCCTAGATTAATAATACTAATCTATTGAATTAGTTAAGTTAATAATACATGATTAAATTTGTTAAAAAAACATGTTGATTATTCTTTTTGTTAGATTTAACTTATGAATCTTGTTAGAAAAAATATTTGGATTTTTTTTGGTTTTTGAAGAATTACTCTAGTCAAACACTCCTCAAAATGGAATCGAACAGGGTTTTGTTGGTTTAATTCGTCAAATGATCGCAGGAATTCAGACTTTCAGAATTTAGTCTTTGAAAAGTTGGCTCGACTAAAAAAAAGCATTCCATTAAATATTTTCAGAATTTAGTCCATGAAAAGTCAACATGCTCCACTGAAACAAATCACTCAAACCAAACTTAATTGGCATGCTCGAGTGAAACAAAACATGCCGACCAAATATTGGGTTTTCGCATTTACAGTCGTAAACGCAACACACTAACGATTATCCATTAGTCGTCATGTCATATTTAAAAACCATGCCGACTAATAACAAAATTGGACATGAAAAAAATTGTTTTCTGAGAGTTATTAATAGCTTTTGAGAACGTGACGACTATTCATACTACATCATCAGTCGTCAAAATTTAGGGATGAAAACCATGACGACCCTGTGAAGTAATTTTTTTTTTGAGATGTCATAACCGTGTTCATCCTACAATCTTGACGGCTGAAAATAGATATGAAAAGTCGTCATGGTAAGTGAAGAAATACCATGACGACCTTATAACTACATTTCAACAATTTCAATTTTTCCGACCTAATATGCCTTTCAAACAATAAAATAAAGTATTATATAGAGTTTCAAAGAATTAATCAACAACAAAAGAAAATTTTAATCGATGAATTATTTTTCATTTGAAATTGATGAAATATATAGAGAATGAGAAACGAAGTGATCATTAGATTGATGAAGAAGTAAATGAAATTGATATAACCAACGGGTTAGAGTTAATTAGAATTGGCAGAGGTAGTTTCGTAACTTTACCCCTTTTCGTCACCCCTTAGAGCTTCTCCAATGGAATGTGTGTGAGGAAAAAAGTCTTCAGCCACTTAGGATACCCATCAATATTTCCTAAAATCTTTCTCCAATCCTAACCTCTTCAACTAATATGGAGATGACATGACATGTTTTTATGTAGACATCCTCTAACTTAACCTCTTGTTTCAGAGGTTCACTAAGAGGATTTGTATCCATCCTAATCAGCATTTTTTATGTTAAAAATGAATTTGATTTATTAAAATGATTTTTAATCAAAATAAAATATATATAAACGAGAATTGTTTTCCTTTCTCCTTCGATAGTAACCGAAAAACTTTTCTTCCCCTTTCTCATATATGATTGTTTATGGGTGAAAATCGTTATGCCTATTTTGGTAATTTCGGTAGGTGAGTGAGAAACAAATCTAAACCCTAAACAAATGTACTGCACGGGAGTACTTTAGATTCGAGAGATCAATTTATACAAATTTGGCCTAAACCAAGAAATGGTCGTTCCAGATTTGCTTCGGTCACAAAGAGGAGGAGAAGGGCTGGTTTAGGGAGGGAAGCGAAGAGAGTGTTGAGACCAGAACAGTTATGGAAGAGTAGCACTTGACTTGTATCAGAAAGTGAAAGATTTGAGAAAGCTAGCAAAGTTGCCTTTCCGAGTGTTGTATTTTTCCGTGACCAAAAACTTGTCTTATGGTGGAAATAGGTGAGACATATTTATACAAGTCCAAGTGAAACGTACTCTGGCCTCATAAGAAAAGAAACAAATGAGTTAAATGGGAAGAGGTGGTAACGCTTGGTATTGATGGAATTTGATGGAATTGATGTTCCATAATGAAAGAGCGTTTCACCATTGCTTCCTGCATTTACTAACCGTTTTATTCTTAATACACTGTCTTGAAACGGGCATTTGTGTATGCCGCACGCTGTAAACTGCCAAACCAAAACCCTAAAGAGCATCCCCCAGTTTGTGACATGTATTGATGTCTCAAGTGTTTTCGTGGAAAACGTGTAGCATGTTGCTGGTGTTTGATAAGTTGAGCTTGAGAGACGTGCCGGCTCAGTGGCGACCTTCGACGGCCGAGATTTTGCATCTTAAGAGGAATCATGGCCTTTGATGTAGGCGCGGCATACCAAAGTGCAAGGGTTGCACGGCATGTGCCAATGGCTTGTGCGGAATGCCTTGGATGTAGGTTGCACAACGGGTGCAAGTGGCAATGCCAAAATGCAAGTGTTGCATGGCATGTGCCAATGGTGCGCGTAGTGGCTTTGGCCTTGGGTTTGCACGGCTTGGCATGCCAGGTTGCAAGGGTTGCGTGGCATGTGCCAAGCGCGCGTGTGGCGGCTTTGGCCTTGGGTTTGCACGGCTTGGCATGCCAGGTTGCAAGGGTTGCTTGGCATGTGCCAATGGTGCGTGTGGCGGCTTGGCCCTAGGTTTTCACGGCTTGGCATGCTAGGTTGCAAGGGTTGCTTGGCATGTTCCAATGGCGCGTGTGGCGGCTTGGCCCCTAGGTTTGCACGACTTTGGCATGCTAGGTTACAAGCGTTGCTTGGCATGTGCCAATAGCGCGTGTGGCGGCTTGGCCCCTAGGTTTGCACGGCTTTGGCATGCCCTAAGTTGCAAGAGCTGCTTGGCATGTGCCAATGGCGCGTGTGGCGCAATGATTGTGCAGCTCGGATTTGGCACGGTTGCCGTGAAGCGCAATGATTGTGCGGCTCGGATTTGGCACGGTTTCCGTGAAGCGCAATGATTGTGCGGCTTGGATTTGGCACGGTTGCCGTGAAGCACAATGATTGTGCGGCTCGGATTTGGCACGGTCGCATCGCGGTTGTGCGGCTCGGTTTTGGCATGGTTTCCATGATGTGCGGCTTGGTTTTGGCATGGTTGTCGTGATGCGCAGCGGTTGTGCGGCTTGGTTTTGGCATGGTTGTCGTGATGCGCAGCGGTTGTGCGGCTTGGTTTTGGCATGGTTGTCGTGATGCACAGCGGTTGTGCGCCTTGGTTTTGGCATGATTGCCATGAATCGCAATGATTGCACGGTGCGTGCAATTGCTATGTATTGCGTGATTGTTGCACAGTACGTGCATTCTCGCATGTTTGCCATGCTCTTGCGCAGTGATTGCGCGGTATGTGTGAGTGGCATGATTGCCATGCTTTTGTGCAATGATTGCACGGTACGTGCAATTGCTATGTATTGCTTGATGATTGCACGGTACGTGCATTTTGGCATGTTTGCCATGCTTTTGCACAATGGTTGTGCGATACACGAAACCCTAGTTTAGTATTTGAAAAAGGATACCCTGGTAATTTTTACATAAGTGATTAAATGCTTTAATAAATGTGTTTAGTGTCATCGGTGACGTCATGATATACGTAAAGTTTTACGATTTTACCCCTTGTTTAAAAACCACCATCAACATTAAGTCCCCTGCTTAGCTTGGAACAGGGACCTTGTTGCGAGGTAAGCATAAGATGGTGACAGACGAGGATAGAACTGAGACAGTTTGTCGTGAAAGAGGGCTAAGGAAACGTGTTTGACCTTTTTTGAGACGTAAGTAGAATTCGAAATCCTTGCATCTGGTAGCTTTGCAAAAATCCCAGTACGACTAGGTGTCTTCGGGGCCAGGCTTTGGAACGCGAGGCGGAGCTGCTAGCATAGACTTGGTGTGAGTGGGACTTGTCAGCATCAAGGAGCTTGGAGTGGGTGTGGGCCGTCTGTAAAGCACTTGGCAAGGCATTTCGCTGGTAAGGGAAGCGCTTGCAAGGGAAGCGCTTGCGGTTTAGGGTTTGACACGCCGAAACCCTAATTAGCTCCCTTTACTAGAATCGCTGCAGAATCCGCGTACGAACTCGGATTTTGATGGTCCGCCCCTTTATCGGACACGAAACAGAATTCTATATATCCCCGCCCGGGGATATTTAGGTTTCGAGCTCGCTTGGGAGGTGAAAACGGCCCGACAGTGAAACATAAGGAAGAAGTCAGGAGGGATGTTGCGGGCCCGGGGTGGCATAGTCGCGCGCCAGTCACCTATTCCCATTCATGGAGCAAGAAGGAATTTTCATTCTGTTCAAGCTCTAAAAACTCTGTCCTAATGAAAAGAGGTATCAAACCTCTTCTGTTTTTCTGTTGTTCGTCTGGATCCGTGTTTTCATCTGTAGTGTCTCTCCAGTGGATTCCAAAATTTACCAAAACTCCGCTGTATTCTTGGGACGGATGGATGAAATATATGCTCGAAAACGATCACGTCAGGGATAATCTTGGAGATTGTGGTTGCGTCTTCGGTCCATCCTCGACCTTAGGTTGTTCAGTGGACCCTCTGATCGTGATGATGATGTGTTGTGAATGCTTGCATGATCGAAAACTTCTGGCGCCCCTGGATGAAATAGGGAGACGTTCCATTGCTGATGCGCTGCTATCAAGTCTCCCAGGAATTTGTTCAAAGTTATATCCTTCGAACCATCTTCTGAATCTTGGACTATCGTACGGAATGGGACGCGGCGAGAAGTCCCCAGTTATACTTCGGTTTGATATGATGGCATAGATGGATATGTGAATGTAACCTTCTGGCGTGCTTTTTGGAGTCTTCGGTGCCCATGTACAGCTTCATGTTGAGAAATTCCCGCGGCTCGTAAAACCTCGACAGTGATGATGTTGAAATCAGTAATAACCTGGTTGAGGGGAGTGAAAGCGTCTCATGCTGGTAGTCCCCATGTGTAACCTACTTTCATTACATCGCCTTGAATCCCTGTCCACGGGATTTGATATAAGTCTATCGTACTCTTCTGGATGTGACACTGGGATGCTCAGAAATTACATGATGAAATATTCTGGATACTGCAGGCTTGGGATCCTCCGCGGCCTCGTAAAGTGTCGAAGGCGTCTTCTAGACAGAGAGGTGATGATATTCTTGCGCTGCACCCTTGAAGAGTAGATGACCTTGTTGTGGGTACGGCTTTTTGGTTGACTGTGTCTTCTGAGCTTTGACAATGAAGGGATTCCGTGTATATCCTCAGTCCTCAAGTATGGTTTACATGTTTCCATCTTAGTAGTAATTGCTGATGTGGTGAAGCTCTGGCTGGTATCAACTAATGAGCGACAACAGTTCTTGGTAGGAGATGTAATCATAAGAGACTACATTGTCGTGGTAACAAAGTAGGTTGGTTGGGATTGTATGGGATTCCGTGGAAGTAAAAGGATTGTATGGACGCGTAAGCGAGCTAACTGTGAAGATTGTCTAGATGTGACCATGTTCTTTGACATGGGGAGCGTGGTGGAACAAATCTTTGCAGGAAGAAGCGGCGTTGAAGCATCCTCGGCTCTTGGAGAGGATGTTGAAACTTATGGAGTAAAAACGCTGGAGTTTCGTCTTCGGATCCTAGAGCAGCTTATGGAGAAAACGCCGAAGCGGAGCGGCTGTTGGAGCGAATGTTAAAGCGGAGCGGCTGCTGAAGTGAACATTGAAATGGAGCCGCTGGAGAGGCTGCGTCAACCAGTGTGTTGTAAGGCTGGACGCCCTTCAAGCGGATAGTGGTTAGGAGTCCCCAGTTCTATCTCTCAATCGTGCTCTAGGAGAGGTTGGGATTTGGGAACGATTTCTCTGGTTGGAAAAGGCTGCTTTCCTGATGCGGTGCGGTTGAGGGATGCAAACATGTCTTGACGTTGTGCCTTGGGGAAACATAGAATTTCCTATAAATGTTTCATCATGGACTTCACAGTTTTGTGGGCGAAGTCCCCAGAAATCATGCGTCTCTTGACAGGAAGAGAGTCTTCGTGAACTCAGGGGGTTTGCTGATTTTTTTTGCTTCGATTTTGGAGAAGTCGTTCCTGATATTTACGTGTGATGAAGTCGGATTTCTGATTCCCTATGGGGCGTTCAAGTGTAACGCTTGAAGGATGCAAGCTGATAGCGCTGGGAAGATGCAAGCTGCTGTAAAGATGCAAGCTGGAAGTGCAAGTGTGACGCTGGAAGGACGCACGTTGTCAGCGCACTGGAAAAGATGCAAGTTGCCGGCGCTGGAAAGATGCAAGTTGTTTGCGCTGGATCTTGCTGTAACGAGCACTGGCTTGGCATGGACGCTGGTTCCGGCGTGGGCGTTGTAGCAATAAAGTGGGCCAACATATTCCAGGTATGTACTCCAGCGTTTCTTGTGTTGGTGCAGACCCTAGCCATAGGTATGCCTCCCATAAAGAAATATTGTTCTTCTCTTCGAATATTACAGTGGTAGCGTCAGGTACCTCATGAATAGTGACTGGTAATCGTTATGATGCAAAGTATGTACACATGGGCATGAAACTAGTTCCACGAAGACTGGGTGTTAGGGTTGCTCTGAGATCCAAGGTTGCAGGCCAAGGTGACTGAAGGTCCTTCTGCGGACGTGGTCAAACAACAAGAGGCGGAGATTAAAATGATGTCCAAAGAGTTGGAGCTGAAACATACGGTCCTCCAAATGACGAAGGACGTCTTCTTCGAGAAGAGCAAACCACTGTTGAATGGCTTCCTTTGGATGCACTTCTGTCTTCTAAAATTCTTCTGTGTTTTTTTTTGTTTGAAAGGAAAATGAAACACCTGGCTTATGGTTTTGATTTTCTGGATTTATGGGTTGATAGACAAGTGTTGCCTATGAGGGTTTTGGGTTATTATTCAGGATGCACATTTTAAGATGATGTCATTTTTGGTTATGACTGTAAGCGATACGAACATCCCAGGGAAGATATGGAATCTTGAACGTTGCGTGTTGGTAGATGACATGGGATGAAACATAACATTGCTATTGGTTTTATCATTCCCGTGAAAACTTGAAATCGTAAACCATATATCTATCTAGGTAAGACTTACTCGGTTTCCCGGATCTCCTAATGAAAAAGGGATCCTCTGTGTGTAATATCGAGTTTTGTAGGAAGCACCAACGCGATTGTGGAAAGTACCCAGTCGTTTTGAGTCACTTGATGACTGGATCGTTTGCTTTCAGTTTCTGTGAAGTCCCCAGCCGTCTCTTGCGGTTTGCGACTGGTAACCAGGTTGTCTGGTAGTCGAGTTGTGGATCCATGAAAAAATCGCTCGCTTCTGCCATCCCGCTGTCTGAATCGAAGTACGAGATCGAGGATTGAAAACTGACATTGTAACCGAAAGATCGATCTCCCACTGTGGTCGCTAATTGTTTATGGGTGAAAATCGTTTCTGCCGATTTTGATAATTCCGGCAAGTGAGTGAGAAACAGATATAAACCCTAAAAAAATGTACTGCACTGGAGTACTTTAGATTCGAGAGATCAATCTGTACAACTCCGGCCTAAACCAAGAAATGGCCGTTCCGAATTTGCTTCGGTCACAAAGAGGAGGAGAAGGGATGGTTTAGGGAGGGAAGCGAAAAGAGTGTTGAGACCAGAACAGTTCTGGAAGAGTAGCACTTTACTTGTATCAGAAGGTGAAAGCTTTTGGGAAAGCTAGCAAAGTTTCCTTTCTGAATATTGTATTTCTCCTGACCAAAAACTTATTTTTTGGTGGAAATAGGTGAGACCTATTTATACAAGTCCAAGTGAAACGTACTCTGGCCTCATAATAAAAGAAACAAATGAGTTAAATGGGAAGAGGTGGTAACGCTTGGTATTGATGGAATTTGATGGAATTGATGTTCCATAATAAAAGAGCGTTTCACCATTGCTTCCTGCATTTACTAACCGTTTTATTCTTAATACACTGTCTTGAAACGGGCATTTGTGTATGCCGCACGCTGTAAACTGCCAAACCAAAACCCTAAAGAGCATCCTCCAGTTTGTGACATGTATTGATGTCTCGAGTGTTTTCGTGGAAAACGTGTAGCATGTCGCTGGTGTTTGATAAGTTGAGCTTGAGAGACGTGACGGCTCAGTGGCGACCTTCGACGGCCGAGATTTTGCATCTTAAGAGGAATCGTGGCCTTTGATGTAGGCGTGGCATGCCAAAGTGCAAGGGTTGCACGTCATGTGCCAATGGCTTGTGTGGAATGCCTTTTATGTAGGTTGCACATCGGGTGCAAGTGGAAATGCCAAAATGCAAGTGTTGCATGACATGTGTCAATGGTGCGCGTAGCGGCTTTGGCCTTGGGTTTGCACGGCTTGGCATGCCAGGTTGCAAGGGTTGCGTGGCATGTGCCAAGCGCGCGTGTGGCGGCTTTGGCCTTGGGTTTGCACGGCTTGGCATGCCAGGTTGCAAGGGTTGCTTGGCATGTGCCAATGGTGCGTGTGGAGGATTGGCCCTAGGTTTGCACGGCTTGGCATGCTAGGTTGCAAGGGTCGCTTGGCATGTGCCAATGGCGCGTGTGGTGGCTTGGCCCTACGTTTGCACGGGTTTGGCATGCTAGGTTGCAAGCGTTGTTTGGCATGTGCCAATGGCGCGTGTGGTGGCTTGGCACTAGGTTTGCACGGCTTGGAATGCTAGGTTGCAAGCGTTGCTTGGCATGTGCCAATGGCGCGTGTGGCGACTTGTCCCTTAGGTTTGCACGACTTTGGCATGCTAGGTTGCAAGCGTTCCTTGGCATGTTCCAATGGCGCGTGTGGCGGCTTGGCCCCTAGGTTTGCACGGCTTTGGCATGCCCTAAGTTGCAAGAGCTGCTTGGCATGTGCCAATGGCGCGTGTGGCGCAAATGATTATGCAGCTCGGATTTGGCACGGTTACCGTGAAGCGCAATGATTGTGCGGATCAGATTTGGCACGGTTGCCGTGAAGCGCAATGATTGTGCGGCTCGGATTTGGCACGGTTGCCGTGAAGCGCAATGATTGTGCGACTCGGATTTGGCACGGTTGTCGTGATGCGCAGCGGTTGTGCGGATTGGTTTTGGCATGATTGCCATGATGCGCAACGGTTGTGCGGCTTGGTTTTGGCATGGTTTCCATGATGCGCAGCGGTTGTGCGACTTGGTTTTGGCATGGTTGTCGTGATGCGCAGCGGTTATGCGGCTTGGTTTTGGCATGGTTGCCGTGATGTGCAGCGGTTGTGCGGCTTGGTTTTGGCATGGTTGCCGTGATGTGCAGCGGTTGTGCGGCTTGGTTTTGGCATGATTTCCATGATGCGCAGCGGTTGTGCGGCTTGGTTTTGGCATGATTGCCATGAAGCGCAATGATTGCACGGCGCGTGCAATTGCTATGTATTGTGCGATGGTTGCACGATACGTGCATTCTGGCATGTTTGCCATGCTCTTGCTCAGTGATTGTGCGGTATGTGTGAGTGGCATGATTGCCATGCTTTTGCGCAATGATTGCACGGTACGTGCAATTGCTATGTATTGCTTGATTATTGCACGGTACGTGCATTTTGGCATGTTTGCCATGCTTTTGCACAATGGACGTGTGGTATGTGTAGACTTATGGTTTCATGTGTCGAAAGTTTAGTATTTGAAAAAGGATACCCTGGTAATTTTTACATAAGTGCATTAAATGCTCTAATAAATGTGTTTAGTGTCACCGGTGATGTCATGCTATACGTAAGGTTTTACGATTTTACCCCTTGTCTAAAAACCACCATCAACACTGATGTAAATCAATCGGGAACAATGGTTTCTTTTTATTATCAATAACTCTTCTCTATTAGATTAATTGGATCTCCATCAATTACTAATAAATTAAGTTTCGTGAGTTAAATTCAATGTTTTCCTTTTTTATGATGCATAGAATCAGACAGTAACACCACCAAGGATGAACTTATTTTATTGGTGTTAGGGTGAATCCGATAGTATCTGTTTACTTTTTTAATTCCAAATTGGTTGTATAATACTTTGTATAAGACCATTTCTCGAAGCTCTAAAATGTTTTTTTTTTGTAACAGCTACAAGGGATGAGCTATTGATTGCATTTTTAGGTGTAACTACAGAAATGGGTATAGGTGAAAGGAGAAATATGGTGGAAGGAATTGAGCTAGAACAACAGATTTTTTTTTCTTTATCGAATAAAATTGAGCAAAAAAAAAGACTACAGCTAGGCAAAGAAAAAGCCGAAATCCAAATGGGTTGGAGAATATCGTTTTTATTCCTTATAGGAAGATGGACGAAATATGGGTTAAAGGATGTCTTCCCACAGTGCCACATATGAAGCTGACCACATGAACATCGGAGAAGCTCTTAGTCGTACTTCTAGGTCCACTCAAAGTCCCGTATATCCTAACTAATTTAGGTATATCCCAATCCGGCGAGTTTTTACCGTGGAATGTGGATAAGTGTTATAAGATTAGGTCAGATGCCATATTACGCTCTCGTATAAAATCTATTGTTCTTCTATCATATCTGTCGGCTAACGAAACAAAAAACATTGCAACATGGTCGTTCTCACACTGTTTTTAAAAGCCAATATACGGGATATGGCTTACTCTGGCGCTAGGCGAAAGTTTGGCTATGAATTGATTAATTTTATTGGGCGTCGTTTCTAATTGAATCTAATTTGGATATCAATATCGTATCATATTCGAATAAAACATACTGGAAGTAGATTCAGGACAATTACATACATTTTGGTGGATAAAAAATCAAGTCACTATAAGTTCCAGCTTTGAACTTGAAGATTCCACTGTTGTTTCCAACAAGATCAGGGTCTTCTTTACTACTATGTATCCAACACAAATGGGGTTTGTTTTATACCTCAACCTGAAAAGCGTGCAGAACTAAGACCCTTAGCAAAATGGGTTTGATAATCCCTCAAACAACATATCGTGACCCATTCCTTCGAAAGTTGAATTTTCAAACCTAGTTTTTCTTCCATTGTATCAAGTTGTACTGCTGCAATAACTTTCGTCATCCGGTTTTAGAAAAGGAAACTAAATTTAAAATGGCCCTGAAATACATTTAATTTGTGATGAATCTAGTATTTTTATTCATTTACATTATGATATGTAAAATCCTAAGAATAAGTCATTGAACATTTCAGAAACATAAATCGGCAACAAAAGAAATAATTTAGATTTTACAGTGGAACAAAGCTTTTAAACAAGTACTGTGACGTGATTTGAATCGCTGGATTGTGAACATAGTAGTCTGTATAGTAGATCGCAGTACAGTTTATCAACATGAATCAAATGTCAGAGCATAAAATTGACGGACATGCATCAGTTTACACTGAATTTGTTTGAGAAATGGCAACACAAGAACGAAAATGAAAGCCAAGACGCCACAGAGACTCCATACTTTGGTGTTTACCAGGCGTGCATCATACATATATCAATCAACTTTTATTCGCATACTTGTAATCAAGAAAATAATGTAATTTTTCTTTTTTTTAACCTCACTCTCTAAAATTCCTAATGATAGTCGCGTAATATCTTCTTAATTTTAGCATCAGGGAAGATGGTTATAGTATAAGCTTCAGAGATTTGTTTGAATTTAGCTTCAGCATCTTTTTTGTTATTAGGGTTTTTATCAGGATGCCACTTCATAGCAAGTTTGCGATAAGCTTTTTCAAATCATCCTCTTTAGCACTTCTATCTACCTGTAGAACCTTGTAGTAATCCACCATTTTCACTCTTTGTTTGGCTCTGCTGCAAATGCTTTTTTCTCTTCTATCTTTTTTCCTTCGTCGGTAATTGTAATTTACTACTCCCTCCGTCCTAGTTTACTTGCTTAAAATGGTTTTTGCACAGATATTAAGGAAAGTAGAGAGAGCAATTTTTTTTCCAAAATTACCCCAAACTGATATTAAGATACAAATTTAGATTTTTGGTCTAGTATTTAAGAAGAGAATTTGTAGAGCTTGTTTTAGTTGGAGAAGAAGGGAATAAAGGATATATAGCCTGGCATTTTTAGGAGCGACCCCCAAAGAATTAGGGGCGACACAAAAAGACAAAAAAGGTCATCCAAACCTAAAACAAAGCCACCCCTTATCTCAAATTTTTCGAAATGGCAAATATGCCCTCCATAATCGATAGTTAAGTCTACAATCGGGAGAAATTTGTTATATAGAGGAGATTCCATTTTCACATGATTAAGAACAACCAGAATCGGTAGTTTCATGATGTTTATTGCCTAACGATTGTACAATCGGTAGTTTCACGATGTTTATTGCCTCCCGATTATGATGTCCTTCAATCTCTCGTTGGGTCGAGTTTTGTTATGCAGAACCAGCCCGGTTGTATTACATGGACACTGTTCTTTCATCTGCTCAGGGGGTTCAGCAGGGGATCCATTGGGGCCCTTCTTATTTGCGCTCACTTTACATCCCATGGTTAAGAAAATTGTGATGTTTGTTCTTTGGAGCTTCAAGCATGGTACTTGGATGATGGAACCATCATTGGTGACACACTACAGGTTGCCAAGGCTTTTAAGATCATTCAGGAAGACGGTGTGGGGTTAGGGATGTACATGAACGTTAGCGAAACTGAGCTATATTGGCCTTCTCCTGACAGTAGAAGCTTTGAGTTGTTTCCTTCACACATTAGCATACCACCAAATGGTGTTAAATTATTGGGCGGTCCAGTGAGCACTAACTCTGGTTTTTGCATAGATATGGTTCACAAAAGGGTTCAGAAAACTGTCAGTTTGATGGAGGTTGTAAGCAAATTAGAGGATCCTCAATGCGAATTGTTGCTACTTAGGAACTGTACTGGAGTTTCAAGATTGTACTTTACCTTGAGAACTACCTTGGTCCGAGACACTTCAGTGCAATCCTCAAGTATAGGTTTGGAATTCCTTTATTTGAAGAGGATGGGGTTTGCCCTAGTTGCTCGCCTGCGATGGATAAGTTTGGTGATCACGCCGTGCACTGCAAAAATGATATGGGCTTGAAGTTCAGACATGACCTCCTTAGTGATATATTGCGGATATATATTATCGGTTGGGTGTTCCGGCACGAAAAGAAGTTGATCTCGGACTTATCTCTGATAATGGCTCTGGTCTTATTCCGGCGGACATAATGGTTTATAACTGGGACAATGGCCGTGATGTTTGCTTTGATGTCACTGTTGTTTCCCCCTTCACAGGAAATGGTGTTCGCTCCATTGTGCCCGGTCAAGCCATTGACAAAGCTGTTTCCCTCAAGCGTAAGAAGTATCTGGAAAAGTGTAATGCTCAGGGTTTCGGGTTTGGCACCTTAGCTTTCACCACTTTGGGTGGACTGGGTGATGAGACTATCGAATTTCTTAAGAGATTGTGTAATTTCTCGGCTAGTCATGATGCTAATGTTAGAGTTGGAAATTTTCTTTTCCATAGAGTAGGGGTTGCTCTTCAGAGAGGGGTTGGCACACAACTTGTGTCTCGTGTGCCAACTAACTTCTGGAAAGAACCTGTCTTGGAGTGATGTTTTATTTTTTTTTAAAATATTACAATGATAGTAATTTTAGATTTCTCTATTTTCACAATCGGTAGTTTCATGATGTTTATTGCCTACTGATTGTACAATCGGTAGTTTCATGATGTTTATTGCCTCACGATTATGGTAGTAGCCCCGAAATTTTCAAAAACCAATAGGAATTTTAGATTTCTCCATTTTCACAATCGGTAGTTTCATGATGTTTATTTCCTACCGACTGTACAATCGGTAGTTTCATGATGTTTATTGCCTCCCGATTATTGTAGTAGCCCCAAATTCGAAATTTTTCAAAAACCAATGAAATTTTGGATTTCTTTGTTTTCACAATCGGTAGTTTCATGATGTTTATTGCCTACCGATTGTACAATCGGTAGTTTCATGATGTTTATTGCCTACCGATTATACAATCGGTAGTTTCATGATGTTTATTGCCTCCCGATTATGGTAGTAGCCCCAAATTCGAAATTTCAAAAACCAATAGGAATTTTAGATTTCTCCATTTTCACAATCGGTAGTTTTATGATGTTTATTGCCAACTGATTGTACAATCGGTAGTTTCATGATGTTTATTGCTTCCCGATTATGGTAGTAGCCCCAAATTCAATTTTTTCAAAAACCAATGGAATTTTGGATTTCTTTCACAATCGGTAGTTTCATGATGTTTATTGCCTACCGATTGTACAATCGGTAGTTTGATGATCTTTATTGCCTACCGATTATGGTAGTAGCCCCAAATTTAATTATTTCAAAACAAGGCTAGGAAGAGAAGAACATAGTCACAATCGGTAGATATTTTTTTTCTTATAAACTACCGATTATGAAGGGACATATAAGTATTTTCAACCTATTTTGTCATTTTGTGTCGCCCCTAATTCTTTTGGGATCGCCCCTAATGATGCCTGGATATATAGAAAGGGGAGTATTTAAGATGTACATGGGAAATAGAGTTACACAATTGTCAATACCATGAACTGATTTCAACATAGGGGTAAACTAGGATAAAATGAGGGAAAATATGAAACTTAGCAACTAAATTAGGACAAAAAAATTCCCAATTTAGGCAAATAAACTAGGACGGAGGGAGTAAAAAATTTATGATCTGACTGACATAGGGAGATTGGGCATTCAATGTTATTATGGCAAGCCCGTAATCCTTTTCCTGTTATGATTCTAAATCAGATGTAAAATCCAAAGCCCTTTAGCAATACAATGTCCGATCTTCCCCCGATTAATTAGCACTAACTTATTGAATTAGTTAAAAAACCTATTATTGTGGCTCCAAACAATGGGTTTTGAGGGCTCATAAAATGGCAAATTCGGGTCATGAAATAGTAAGCTCAAAAACCCCTTATCTTATTAGTTTTACTAATGGCTAAAATACCCTCAATTATTAGTGTTATGAAGGAGATGAAATCATAATTTCATCATAATGAAGATGATGATCATATGTAAAAAAAACCTTGATCTATTATCTTCTCATTCTTAATTCATTAATAAATCATGAGGAAGATGATGATCAAAATTTCATCATGATGAAGATGATGATCATAAAAAAAATAAAAGAATTGTTATTCTTCTTCCTCTCTTTTTCTTCTACATCGGGATGAACATGACGATCATAAAAAGAAAAAACTAAGAAAACCCATCACTTATTTTTGCCTTTGAAAACCCCCAAAATCGAACTGTAAGCCAATCTACGGTTGAGATTATTTATCGAACCAACTGTAGGTAGAAATTACGGTATGGAAGTATGAATGTTTCAAATCGTAGGATTTTTGAATGCAGAGTATACGGTTTGGAAGTTAAGAACTCCACACTGTAGATAACTTACGATTGAGAAAAAACACCGTATGCAAAATCAGTTAAACCCTACGGTTTGGAAGCATGAATTTTCCAAACCGTATGCAAATTCCGTTAAACGGTTTGGAGTTATGAGTTTTTCGAATCGTAAACAACGCTTACGGTTTGGAATTATGAACCTACGGTGGGGAATTCAAGTTTTAATTTTTTTTTTCACTTAAGAATTGACCAATGGTTTGAAAAACAAACTGTGTGAAAAGTCAGTTAAACATACGATTTGGAAGTATAAATTTCCAAATCGTATGCATAATCAGTTAAATATACGATTTGGAATTATGAATTTTTCAAACCGTAAATAAAACCTACAGTTTGGAAAATAAGAACTCCAAACCGTAGGCAGTTCTAAAACAATTTTTTCAAAAACCTAATCGATCAATCTAACTATTCGTACAATAAAACCAATGAAATGAGATGAGTTTTTTTTATGTTTACCTTATTGAAGTCATTGCGGGTGGATTAAGTGGTGTTAATCGATGATGAATTATTTTGACAATCGACGATTAACCGAAGAAATAGACGATGGAGGTGACGGGGAAGAATAAAATGAAAGAGTTAGAGGATAAGCATGAACATATTTAATAGGTTCAGGTATTTTGGTATTTCTATTATGAATTAGGTCCCCCCATCTTCATTATAGGATATTTGAATCATAGGAGTCCTCAAAACTATTTTCTTGGAGACCCTATAATAGGTTTCTTAGTTAAGTTAATGATGTTAGATGCTGCATGACAAAAACATTAGACCCAGAACAGGCGAAAGCAAAGGCCCTACTGGAAGCTGCAATATGGGCAAGATGAAAAGGTTATAGGTCTGTGCATCTGGAAGGCGACTGTTTAAATGTTATTAGTGCTTTGAATGGTAGAATAGAAGCAATAAAATGGACAACTAAGAACTTGATAAATAATTGTAGAAGTATTTTAAATAGCTGGAAATGCACTCGTGTGCTTAGGGATGTTAATAATGTTGCACATAAGATTGCAAACCATGGAATAGGTTTACTGGCTGAGGAAGAATGGTCCAGTCAACTCCCTGCTTGGATATTACAATGTATCCATAGGGATGTTACATTGTAACTCTCTTTCGATCAATAAAATCCTTATATTTCGTATTAGGAAGAAAAAATGATGTTAGATTAAATTTGTTAAGTAAACATTTTCATTATCCTTTTTGTTAACGAAATCTTTTTTGATTAAATTTTTGGGGAAAAAACATTTTTTGGGAAATTTTGGATTTTGAGAATTTATTAACGTCACTCTAGTCAAACACTTTTCAAGATGAAATTGAATATGGTTTTGTTGGTGTAGTTCGTCAAATGATCGCAGGAATTCAAATTTTCAAAATTTAGTCTTTAAAAATTCGGCATGCTCGACTGGAAAAAAAAGAAGAAGCATGCAGACTAAATATTTTCGGAATTCAGTCATGAAAACTCGGCATGCTCCACTATAACAAAGCATGCCGACTGAAACAAAGCACGCTGGCTAAATTTAGTTTTCATGCTCGAGTGAAACAAAACATGCCGACCAAATATTGGTGTTAGAGCATTACTCTGTCGAACTCACGAGTGTTGTTATCTCAAGCTTGTTGTCAAATTTAGTTGTCAAAACTATATCTTGATTTCTAGTCTACGATTAGTTAAGTCTCGAATTAGGACAAAAGATATAGTTGAGAATCAGATATTACTACGTTCTATCGTTTGAAGTCGAAGATCAACCGAAGCTTTTGGAAAACTTCTTCAACAAAAGGTAAGTGAAGACTGAACCACGTATTTCTCAAGT
Organism: Papaver somniferum; assembly: GCF_003573695.1. Classification (NCBI taxonomy): domain Eukaryota; kingdom Viridiplantae; phylum Streptophyta; class Magnoliopsida; order Ranunculales; family Papaveraceae; genus Papaver; species Papaver somniferum. The sequence goes on along the minus strand of NC_039366.1, from coordinate 111,580,953 downwards.
TATATTCATCTCTCTATCTATAAGACGCTGTCACATAACTAATTAGACTATCATAAGAATATCAAAAATTTCGAGTCAAGTTTATCTTGGTAATTAGTTCTCGAAATATATATGACTAAGCTTAATGAACATTTGTTCATACTTGATGAATTTAGGTTAACGATAATTTATTGTTCATAATCCAAATTATGATTCAAGATAATCATTCGAAAATAGCATGAAACAATGATATGTGTCATTGATGTTATTAGGAAATGTTTCGAATTGATCTAGAGAGACATATAAAACAACTGAAAAATCTGGATACAGGACAATATGCATACCAGTTTCACAAACTGGGAAAACTGTTATAGGTCCGGAGTCGTACATGTACCCAGTACACCGGCGTAGTTATAATTCAGCAGCGACTTAGTGGTACGCATACCTAGTATGTATACCGAAAACAAACTGTTGGTTTTGAAACCGGGGTGGTATCCTTACCCGGTACGCAAAACGGAAAAAAGTTATGTATGTTACGTAACTTATATTTGTCTTAAGGGTACACATACCCGGCACATGTACCATGACAAATATAGTCACCAACAAGGTTCAAGTACATGTATATGTGGTACACGTACTTACCTTGTCGAATATTTTCAGATGCACATAAAATTATTTCTGTGAGATAATTAGCATTTGGATAAATTTCTAAGAACACTACTGTTGATGGTGGATTTTCATTTAAGGCTAAAATTGTAAAAGCCAAAATTATGTGCTGACATCCTGCAAAAGATAAAGCCACTGATAAGTGATGAATACTTCTCCACTTTACTAATTCACCTAGAATGGAGCATATGGCAACAATCCCAGTATTCTGTGAATTTATAGCATTATCATTTAATGCATGACCAGCCTTGTATTTTCTGTGTTGTTTCTGCTGAACTCTCATTATTGGTGCGGCATGACGATTGAGTGCTGCTCTCAGCAGAGTAACACGAATCTCCAAGTGTCACTAATGAGTCATGCACGAAATACCCGTACAGGCTACAACTCTCGGTGTGTTATACTAGCCCGATTGAGCATACATCTCTCGGTGTGTTATACTAGCCCGATCGACCATCTGGACTGTCCATTTCAGTCTCAGAAATAATCACGACCACGCAAGTTGGCCGTATGATTTAACCTGCCTAGACGATCTTCAACAGGAGCAGGCTACCACCTTAATGACCACAAGTGGGGCCCGCTTATTCCCTGGTTGGTCCAATACCTACCATGCCTCTCAAACTACCACCGAACACCAGCCTGAAGTTGGATGTCCAGGATGGTATGGAGCGTCTTGGAGGAGTCGTACGAACAAAGGCCGCCTACGGCAGTCTCAAATTCATCACGTCCGTCCGAATTCACCGGCATAGTTGGACGACGTAGATCGTCCCATGGACGGTTGGACAAACGTTGTCCTGCACACCGGCAGGTCCTCCTTCACGCCTGCATAATCGATCCTCCCCTGACCTAGCCACATAATCACATACAGTTTCCCGAAGTTCGGCCGACGTGAGGTTAAAAGGGTCGCTGAAAATTCCACTAAAGGTATTAAATTGATCACGACCATCCAACTTCACCAGCATGATTGGATGGTTTAGATCAGACCTATAACCTCCATACAGGTATTGGCGTGTTCACCGTTGGCCCAATGTGGGTCCCACACGATCGACCTCTCCAGATGAGGAGTGTAGGGTGCAATTTCGGTCGGCCAAACTAGCATGCACGCAACCGCCGGAAACCTTAATTAGGGTTTGCGACATGCATATGTCGCAAATTGATCGTGAGCGTCCGTTTTCGCCAGCTTGGATGAAAGGTCCAGGAATAGACTAAGCAGGTCCGAAGAGTATCAACATGATCAATGTGGACCCATCTATCTCCATGTCCGACCGACCAAGACAAACCATGGATAGGTGTCTCGATTCGTGCGCCCAAACTAGGCATGGTCGCGCGGTTTTTTATTGCAAACTGATCTCGACCACTCAACTTTACCGGAAAAATTGAGTGTCTTAGATCGCATATCCATGGGACAGCGAGGCACGGACGTGTACACCGGCATGCCGTCTACACACATGGCCAATCGGTCTTTCCAAAAACGCGTCCCATGCTTAGATTCGACCAAGCTAAAGGTTGGTGTTTGAGCACCTCCTAAACCCTAATCCAACGGTCGCAGATGTGGGTCGCAAGTCATCTCGTCCGTCCAACTTCGCCAGCTTGGACGGATAGCCTAAGACAGGAGTTTGGCGACCAGTGAGGCATCACCACGATCACCGTCCACCACTCTTCCACACAGAGTGATCGTCCAAGTCAGGGTTACTTGTACAGCCTCCAAAAGATTACTCGAAGATGGTCAGACGTGATGCTATTTTAAGACGCTTAATCGTGACTTACTCCGTTAAGCCTTAAAATAGCGATGCTTCATACGTGCTGGATATATTCGATGCATTACATGCTTAGAATACACACAATATTTCATAAATATCGACTTCTTAAATAACTTAGTTATTTAATCTAGCATCACATGCTACCTTTTGTGGGTCTCACGATCCACACACTAGATACATTAATCATGTCACAAACTGGGGGATACTTACTGGGGTACTGGTATGGCGGTTTATAGCGTGCAGCGCACAACGCGCCATCAAAAAAAGGTGTCAGGAAGTCATGGACGGTTAGTGATGGTGGGAGAATTGGGCTTTACCTGATCGTGTGACAATTACAACGACTCCACGACTCCATCACTCTACTTCCTCCACTTCCCATGAGAAATGTGGGTTAGGCGCAATGACTTGTGTAAATAGGTTCTCCTCCCTATTTCCGAACAAGAGAACAAAACAGAAACCAAGTTTTGATACAATCGTATTCCAACACCAGAACTGATAGCTTTCATTCTGCAAGCCAGTTCAACTTTCTGATACAAGTCATGCACAACCAACACCTTCACAATCTCAACACCTTCTTCACTTCCCTCCCTAAGATAAACCCCGTCTCCTTCACTTTGTGACTGAAGCAAGTCTGGAACGACCATTTCTTGGTTTAGGCCAGAGTTGTACAGATTGATTTCTCGAATCACAAGCACTCCTGTGCAGTGCATTTGTTTAGGGTTTAGATTCATTTCTCATCCACACACCCCAAATTACCAAAACCGACAGAAATAGTTTTCACCCATAAACAATTGGCGACCACGATGGGACGTTAATCTCTCGGTTGTATAGTCGATTTCTTCAAAATCCGATTCAATTTTATCAATTTCGAAAGGGTAGATCTTAGGATCAATTCAATCATAAATCCATTTCAAGATGGTAGAACTTATGTCTAGATCAGCAATCAATTTCTATGGAGTTAGTGTGGATAACACTCTCGGTGTTGATGTACCTGTCAGTGGAGCTACTGTGGTCAATACATCTCGTGGAGTCGTCTCTTCTACCACCAACGCTAGCGGAGCAGGAGATATCCAGTAAGTGTAACGCCTCCTATCACCAGAGCCAGAGCAGCCGCGAATCCCTACATCTCCTCAAGTGTAACACCCCCGGTGATCACCATAGAAACAACTTCCGCTCCTTCATCAGGACGAGGATCCGGAGGGACAAGAGGAGGACCATCTCCCATTACCATTGCAGACTTGATGGAGAGGCAGGAAGTTCTTGCTAAGACTCAAACGTACATGGCTGCAACTCAGAAAGAGGTGCTCACTTTCCTCAAAACTTTAACTGAACGATTGTCACAAGATTCACGACAACCCCTGGAGCCAACAAGGAATGCCTTCAATACACCCGGAGCAGGCGTTTCCACTCGGGCCCACATGAATGAAGAAGCTCGTGTTGCTCCTGAACGTCCAAGAGAAAGGGACCAATCATCCAACTTCATCACGCGTGAGGACCTGGAAAGACTTCTCCAAAACCGAGGCAAAGGAAATTTAATGGATGCGCACCAGCATCAGTCGCCGTACCCTCAAGATGTGCAACGAATTCTTCTTCCAAGAGGATACAACTCTCCTCAGTTCTCCCTCTATGATGGTACTGGTAACGCTCGTGAACACATCTCTCGATTTTTGAAGTCCTTAGGGGAGCATGAGTACAATCATGTTCTCCGCCTGAAAGAGTTCTCGAAGTCACTTACGGGAAGGGCGTACACCTGGTACAACAACATCGCGCCTAACAACATATCCAATTGGGGAGAGATGGTCAGTGCTTTCTACAGAAAGTATTTCTTCGTATCCGAGCAGATCACCTTTTCAAATCTAGAGAGAGTCTCTCAGCGGAAAAACGAGCATCCAAACGACTTCGTTAAGAGGTTCAGAACTCAAGCATTAGATTGTCATGATCCGATTGTCACTGAACGTCAGCTGGTAGAGTTGTGCATCAACGGGATGATAGCCATAAACCACGCTTTATTAGAGAATCTGGACTTTCAAACGTTCTCCGAACTCCATGAAGCTGCTAAGCGTTCAGCCACAACTACCCCAGCGTTGCTAGAGAGAACCAGGGTTGTTCGAAACGAAGATCCACGTGATAGTCGAGGAATCAGGCGTCTCACAAACAAGCAATACAACACTGGTCCTTCTGTAAGTGTGGTGGGCGAAGGAGGAAAAAGGAAAGCTTCAGCAGCGGAACAATAACCCAAGCGTGCGGCTCCGGCACACACGACTTCGTCTCAAAAGGGAGCGGGCAAGACTCCTGCACAAGACACCGAAGATGCAGGCTTCCCATTCCCCATGAGTGAAGTAATAGAACTCTTGGAAGCATGGATGCAAGACGATGCTATCAAGTTGCCTCCTATCAGACGCACGCCAACTGAAATAGCCATGGCGGACCTCAAGTACTGCCGCTACCATAGGTTCGTCCATCATCCGACCAAGGACTGCAACAGGCTAAAACAAATCTTCAGAGAAAAGATAGAGGAAGGAGAACTCCAGCTTGGAAACGAAGGTGTTCATAGAGATCCTATTCCTATCAGGAACTGCATGATTTCCGAGGATTCTGTTCGCAAGATTGTACAATCTATGATGGAGCGTTTATGCGAAATCTTATATTTCTCCAAGGCCCAGCGTCAAGACATATTTGCAGCCCTCAACCGCATTGTATCAGGCAGGCGTTTGTATCCAGAGAAGGAAGCAGTCTCGAAACCTCAGTCTTTCCTGGAAGATGCGAGCAAGGGAAACCGAGGACTCTTAACCGTCACTCATTTGAAGGATGTCGAGTTCGATAGCACATTGATTGATACAACCTACGAATTCAACATTTCACTGTCAAGACCTTGAAGGCGGCAAAGATTTCGAAACAGGAAGCTACTCGCAGCCCAACCGTGATTAAGAATCCAGAAAGAGAACTTGGAGATGCCTATGGTACATCGATCTTGAAGTTAAATTGGGTGATGCCTTGATGCAAGAAAAGTTCTATATAGTCAAAGAACATCCCAATTATGACATGGTACTGGGACGCTCTTGGATACATGATAACAAGGCAACACTCAGAGCTTTTCCTCTACCGGTTTCGATACCCGAAATAATCTCCAACAAGTCGTCTGGACCTGAAGACTGTCTGCTGACGTATCTGCAGCTTGCCAACGTGACACAACTTTCTGGAGAGAACCCATCAGCATACATTAAAAGGTTCCGATCTCAAGTAAGTCTCATCACGCAACCCTTTTTGCAACCAATCATTCCTCTTGATAATCCCTGGGGAATCGCTCCAACCAACAACCCAACTCCCGCTAGGAGATGTGAATGGGAGGCCGGTCCCTTCAAGCGTTTTATCAGGAGCTTAGAAGTTGTCTCGATCAAGGACGACAAGACCAAGGACTATGTATCTGTACAACGCCAAAACCCATTTGGAATTGGAGATCTGGTGACGAAGATGACTGCATTCAAGGTTGGGAGCATGACGGTGAAAATGACCACTCCACTTGTCGAAAGGGAGAATGAACCGTACCTGGTAGCAGATGTTATCCTAGGCGGCTACTGCAAGCTCATCAACAATGAAAAACTGGAAGGCGTAACAATTCACTCACGATGGCTCAAACCCTACTGTACTTAAGATGTTGTGCTACCACTTTCCAGCGTCCTCCACACTTTAAAACGCTGTGCTATTTCCTCCGGCGTGTTTCCTTTACAATTTCCTTTTCATGCCGCACTTGTAATTCCTCCAGAAAATGATTGCAATACTTGCATTCATAATTAGGGTTTCAATTGTCAATTTTCAAATTAATCGAAATATTTTCCATCTAGGAATTCATTTACCCCTAAGAAAGAAACAAAGTCCTGAGTCAGCCTAAATCATCATTACCCACTAGAGCAGGCCTGGAAGGAAACCCTAAACAAACATCTTGTATTCCCTGGAAGATATTGGGAAAGAGAATGTGTGCGGGGGAAGGAAAATATTTCGGGCCATTTACCCCAACAAGACTAGAGAGATCTCGCGTCAGGAGCATAGACAGGTCTGTGGTGTTTCATTATGGAATTCTCTTTTTCATTGCAAGAACAACATATTATGATCGCATCCGATATATGGAAGATTTACATCAAAAAGCAGTGTGAAACCCTTATTCAATCAAGCAAGTAAAAAAGGACCTTAAACTCAGCCGCCACTGAGTGCAAGGAAAATGTTCACAAATTACGAGAAGAAAAGCCCAGAAAAGAAGAAAAGAGAAAGAACGGGAAAATTTAGTCGTCAAGAAGATTGGTTGCGTCTCCACCACCACTGGAGCCTGCTTCAACACCGTCGCCATCATTGACCGCCACTGCTTCTTCCTCTGGATCTGCCTCAGCTTCCACTTCGAATATTTCTGCAGCAACGTTATCCGCCTCAACAGAGACCGCTTCCACATCTTCCCCAAGAGCCACGACAGCGTTGCAATTGTGTTGATCACTTTCAGACGCTCAGGTTCGTCTGTGTCAGAATCGAGGATTATCACGCCATCGTGGATTGGATAATCACACTTGTCTCCACCAAGAGGCCGTTTGTGTTCAACCCTCCGCCTCTTTAACCGTGCTGCAAACCTCTCAGATCTTGCGCTCGTTGGTACTCGCAATACTTCATCGCGCCTCTATTGCTCCTCCATGTCGATCGCAGCTGAAAGGGCACAAATACGTCCCCTAGCAATACACAGGTGCAGAATGGACATCCCATGTATAACACGACCGACTTCACGGAGTGGGAGATCGATCTTAGCCATTATCTCCTCATGTGCACCAGCCTCCTCAGGCTTGTTGACTTCAAAACTTTTTTCTGGAGAAGTTACAGAGTGATCATCACCAACAGCTTCCATGATAGACTGTGAAGGAGAAGAAGTTATGGTTAAAAAAAAATCATCATCAGTCAATCAAAAGATCGGATAAGCGCGGAGCAGTACCTGGAATATACAAGAAAACGATTCTACGATAGGAGACGTCCTTAGAATTTTCTTTATATTTCACGAGCTAACAGAATCCCAGGGAGAAAAGGAGTCTTCAGTTGCCACCTATAAAGGCTGCTAATTCGGGATAGCAATCAACAATGTTTATCGGATATATTTGAAAGATGCCGCCGTATAATGGATGGACCGCACCCAGTCCAAGAAACAGTCCAAGCTCTGCCCAGACATATACGGAGGAAACCCAAGGGAACCAGAGCGGCTCGCCTGACCAAGTCCTGCTTCCTCCACAACCCTAATCAGGTTTGACCAGCTCCAGGACAACACCTGTCGATATCTATCTATGCGGTAAATATGTGTTTACTTTAGCTTGGTCATTTCAATACACCAATTTGTCACCATCTCATTCCTACCCCACAATAGTGTAACCATCATGTGTTAGGCAGGGGACTTAATGTTGATGGTGGATTTTCATTTAAGGCTAAAATTATAAAAGCCAAAATTATGCGCTGACATCCTGGAAAGGATAAAGCCACTGATAACTGATGAATACTTCTCCACTTTACTAATTCACCTACAATGGAGCATATGGCAGTAATCCCAGTATTCTATGAATTTATAGCATTATCAATTAATGCATGACCAGCCTTGTATTTCCTGTGATGTTCCTGCTGAACTCTCATTATTGGTGCGGCATGACGACTGAGTGCTGCTCTCTGCAGAGTAAAACGAATCTCCAAGTGTCACTAATAAGGCATGCACGAAATACCCGTACAGGCTACAACTCTCGGTGTGTTATACTAGCCCGATTGAGCATACATCTCTCGGTGTGTTATACTAGCCCGATCGACCATCTGGACTGTCCATCTCAGTCTCAGAAATAATCACGACTATGCAAGTTGGACGCATGATTTAACCTGCCTAGACGATCCTCAGCAGGAGCAGGATACCACCTTAATGACCACTAGTGGGCCTGCTTATGCCCTGGTTGGTAGAATACCTACCATGCCTCCCAAACTACCACCGAACACCAGCCTGAAGTTGGATGCCCAGGATGGTATGGAGCGTCTTGGAGGAGTCGTACGAACAAAGGCCGCCTACGGCAGTCTCAAATTCATCACGTCCGTCCAACTTCACCGGCATAGTTGGACGACGTAGATCGTCCCATGGACAATTGGACAAGTGTTGTCCTGCACACCGACGGGCCCCCTTCACGCCTGCATAATCGATCCTCCCCTGACCTAGCCACATAATCACGTACAGTTTCCTGAAGTTCGTCCGACGTGAGGTTCAAAGGGTCGCAGGAAATTTCACCAAAGGTCTTAAATTGATCACGACCATCCAACTTCACCAGCATGATTGGATAGCTTAGATCAGACCTATAACTGCCTGATAGGTATTGGCGTGTTCACCACTGGCCCAATGTGGGTCCCACATGATCGACCTCTCCAGATGAAGAGTGTAGGGTGCAATTTCGGTCGGCCAAACTAGCATGCACGCAACCGGCCGGAAACCCTAATTAGGGTTTGCGACATGCATATGTCGCAAATTGATCGTGAGCGTCCGTTTTCGCCAGCTTGGATGAAGGGTCCAGGAATAGACTAAGCAGGTCTGGAGAGTATCAACATGATCAATGTGGACCCATCTATCTCCATGTCCGACCAACCAAGACAAACCATGGCTAGGTGTCTCGAATCGTGCGCCAAACTAGTCATGGTCGCGCAGTTTTCTATTGCAAACTGATCTCGACCACTCAACTTTACCGGACAAATTAAGTGGCTTAGATGGCATATCAATGGGGACAGCGAGGTACAGACGTGTACACCGGCATGTCGTCTACACGCATGACCAATCGGTCTTGCCAAAAACGCGTCCCATGCTTGGATTCGACCAAGCTAAAGGTTGGTGTTTGAGCACCTCCTAAACCCTAATCCAACGGTCGCAGATGTGGGTCGGAAGTCATCTCGTCCGTCCAACTTCGCCAGCTTGGACGGACAACCTAAGACAGGAGTTAGGCGACCAGTGAGGCATCACCACGATCACCGTCCAACACTCTTCCACACAGAGTGATCGGCCAAGTCAGGGCTTACCTGTACAGCCTCCAAACGATTACTCGAAGATGGTCAGACGTGATGCTATTTTAAGACGCTTAATCGTGACTTACTCCGTTAAGCCTTAAAATAGCGATGCTTCATACGTGTTGGATATATTCGATGCATTACATGCTTAGAATACACAAAATATTTCATAAATATCGACTTCCTAAATAACTTAGTTATTTAATCTAGCATCACATGCTACCTTTTGTGGGTCTCACGATCCACACACTAGAGACATTAATCATGTTACAAACTGGGGGATACTTACTGGGGTATTGGTATGGCGGTTTACAGCGTGCAGCGCACAACGCGCCATCATAAGAACGTGTCAGGAAGTCATGGACGGTTAGTGATGGTGGGAGAATTGGGCTTTACCTGATCGTGTGACAATTACCATGACTCCACGACTCCATCACTCTACTTCCTCCACTTCCCATGAGAAATGTGGGTTAGGCGCAATGACTTGTGTAAATAGGTTCTCCTCCCTATTTCCGAACAAGAGAACAAGACAGAAACCAAGTGTTGATACAATCGTATTCCAACACCAGAACTGATAGCTTTCATTCTGCAAGCCAGTTCAACTTTCTGATACAAGTCATGCACAACCAACACCTTCACAATCTCAACACCTTCTTCGCTTCCCTCCCTAAGATCAACCCCGTCTCCTTCACTTTGTGACCGAAACAAGTATGGAACGACCATTTCTTGGTTTAGGCCAGAGTTGTACAGATTGATTTCTCGAATCACAAGCACTCCCGTGCAGTGCATTTGTTTAGGGTTTAGATTCATTTCTCATCCACACACCCCAAATTACCAAAACCGGCAGAAATAGTTTTCACCCATAAACAACTAAATATACCTGATTGATCACATTATAACTTATGGTTGTGATTCAAAAGTAAAAGTCTTAAGTGTTAATGAAAATGATTAAACTTATAGTTCAATCGTCTAGTTTCTTCTAACCTTTTATGAACAATGTCTTTGTACACGGTTCGGTTATGGTTCATCCTACACAGAGTGTATATTTTTTGCTCGGTTCCAAAGTTATCTTAGCTTAAACCTAAAGCAACCTTTGCTTTTAAAGTCTATATAAGGGGAACCTCAAACACCTGGGATTTTTGAATCCCGACACTATCTTTGTGTCTCCTAGTTTTAAACTAGAACCTCCTCTTCCTAAAACCCTTTTAAAGTTTAGCGACTAAAAACTTCATAGGGATTCGTGAAGCCAGGTCCAGCTATCTTTTATCTTGATAGTTCGAATATCCTGATCTTGTTTGATTGTTGAGTTTTCTCCATCAATCAAGATAGACATCAAAGTTCTCTTCGCCTCAGACTTTTTTGATTCCACAAGTTTAATACTTGTGAGGTGAATAATAATCTAGGATGCTCTTCAGGAAGCATAAGTCCGGATTTTGAGGTTAGCTATACTTTGTCTATTGTTATCGATTTCCAGTCCCACCTTGATCTACAATAAAAAAGGAAACCACATAAATAGGCTTATCTGTGGGAGGCAGATTGGTTTAAAGTCTTCAATTGAGTTGAAACAACTCTTATGTTATAAAGGACGTCAGCTAAGAGAATCAATTGTGCGGAGTCCTGTTGGGATTCAAGAGGTGTATGGAATGCGACTGTAATTGAATTTTTATGAGGGTTTAATTCAGTCTCAACTACATTACAGTCTGAAGTTAATTGGTAATAGGCTAGTGTCTGTAGAAACTTAATACAGTTTGGTGTTCAATCTTGATAAGACAAGGGTACCAAAATACACCACAATCTTTAAAATATCCACCTATAAATCCTCTTACCGAAAGTGATTGTCTATGGACAAAGTCGAGACAATACGACAAATTGGTATTCACACTTTGTGTGATTGTCTATGGATACTAGATCGAGACAATACAACAATCAAAGTGTGATTACTTGATAATATGTTCGAACTTAACCAAACTCTATAGGATCACTATCAAGTAATACAGAGTTAACGTTTGTGTATTTTACTTTTACTTTTAATTATAATAAATAATTATAATTGCGGAAATAGAAAAGTAAAGACACAGCAAGACTTTGTTAATGAGGAAACCGCAAATGCAGAAAAAGATAATTAATAGGGGGAAAGCCACTTTTATTAGAGGGAAAGCTGACTTGGTTTGGGCTATTTGACTTCTAATTAATATTGGGTGTATCTGATAATAAGTTTTCCCCTATCAATTTTCTTTTTTACAGTACCGAACGGACAAATCAAACAAACCTATTCTCAGGTAAGTTTGGGTTCTTTAGAAGTTAACTGGTTCCATATCAACTAGTAAGGGAACGGTGCCTCATCCCCCTTTGACATAAGTCGATCATAAAGAGATACTGTATTACTATAGACCAATCACATATTCAAAGAAACTTCAAAATTGAGAAGAGATTATACATATGCTCCCAAGTTTTATCAACGAAAAAGATTGTGTTACCCGTGTAACGAAGATGATTGAGTTGATTTAGGAATAGCATTCACAAAGTAATATGGCGGATATATGTGACATGAATAGAGAACCCAATTAGCTATTACTTCACCTCCAAATGACAAAAGCTCGATCAAAATCTATGTTTATGTTATGCAAACTTGGAATCTCTCACAAGTCTTAGAACAATACACTTCCAAGTAGACAATGCCGGAGCAGGTGGTGGAAATATGAAATATAAATATTCTAATCATTTTGATGTTATCTAGGGTTTTCTAATACGTAAATAATAAAAAGAGAAATTTAGGGTTAAATAGGATGTGTACAGTTAGTTTGGGAAGATTAAAGGATGACATATGAAACTAAATTACAAAAACTATTTTTTGATAAGGGGAAAACTTATTTTAAATCCACCCAATACTGATCCGAAGTCAAACAACTTAGACTAAAATCATCTTTCCCTTTAGTAAAAGTGGCTTTCCCCCCATTAATTATCTAGAAAATTTCCGGGACCAAGTCCAGAATTGAATACTCTCAAAATTAAGCCGCTATACAAAATCTAAATCAACTTCGTGTAGTTGAGACCAAGCAACTAAACCTAGTATGAAACCTTGTAGTAATCCACCATTTTCACTTTATTTTTTCTCTGCAAATACTTGATCTTTTCTTTTTTCTCTTCTCTGTTCTATCCCTTTTCCTTTCTCCGTCGGAAATTGTAATGTACTACTAAAATTTTGATCCGACAGAGAGAGATTGGGATTTCAATGTTAATTTATAGCCTGGACTAATAAGCCCATATTTCTCTTCCTGTTATGACTCTTACAGGGGTGTATTGAATCAAGATTTATACGGATAAAAATAGATACTAGTTTACCTGAATCTAGTGGATTCATAATGTTTCTTAAAAGAATCTGAAAGATTCTTAAAGATATGTAATTTGGATTATAATGGATTGAATTAGGATTAATTCAAATTAATAAAAATTAAAGTGGACTACTAAATCATGATATAATTGGTGGCAGCGGTAGGGTTGGTGGTGGTAATGGGTGGTAGTGGCGGTGGTGGTTATTAGTGGTCAGTGGTGGTCATTGTTGAAGGTGATGTTGGTTGGTGGTGGCGGTTGTTTGTAGTGGGTGCTCGCACGTAGTGGTGGTTTTTGTTGGGGGTGGTGGTGTGTGGTAGTGGTGGTGGGTGGTGGTTGTTGGTGGTCGGTGCTGATGGTGGTGGTTGGCGGTTTGTGATGGCAGTGGTGGAAAAACATAACATGCTGTGAAAAAAATAAAACCAAAAAATAAATAATTTGTCCATAAGAATCCATGAAACTCTTGTGGTTTGGGATGAGATTGATATGAGATAATAAAAAAATATATTTTGCCTACAAATATCCATAAGAATCCATATACATCTTGGCCCTTAATTATCTTAAGAAATCTTAAATGAATTGAATACCTAGGATATTCGTGGAATCTAACAGGGGTGTATTCGATTAGGATTTATATGTATATTTAACAATCCTAAAAACTCCCAGGTATTCAATTAGGATATGTAAGGAATCATAAAATATCCATGGTATTCAAAAATGATTTATTTAGATTCCACGAATATCATAGGTATTCAATTCATTTAAGATTGTCTCTGAATATGTCCATGAATCAAACTGGAGGACGCTCCAAAGTTTTAAATGATTCTAGAGAACAATGAAATCCTGACGGATTATGAGAATGCATATGAGTCAATAGAAGGATCATGCGTGCACAATGATGATATAATCCATAAGTAGTTGCTCCAGAAGTAGAACACAATGAGATCGAAACATGCTTTATTTTGATTAATTTCAAATAAATAACATATTTGGCCTACGCAATCCAGGTAGAACTTAGTTCTTTGACAAATATACGGGTATTTGGTGTAGTAATATTAACCAACCTAGTGTAAAGATGGTGGGACATATGTGGTTATTTGTCACAAAGTGTAGTGAGAAGAATGAGGTCTTAAAGTATAAATAATCACCTTGTGGCGCGAGGTTTCTCACAAACCCCTGGATCGCTTACTATTTTGAAAATCATAGTGTTCAGTTAATTACTTTGCTTGGTAGTTTCAAAAGAACTTGAAACATAATAGATGTGGTTATATCTCTGGAGATTTAGACTCAAAGATATTTGCAAAAGTGCATGATGGCCTTTTGCTTCCCAAGTTGAATGACTCTAAACCACGGAGTGTGTTTGCAGTTACACTGGAACACTCACTTATTGATTTAAACAATCATGCGGATATGGTATACCCATCTAAGTGACTATTTGATTGGGAAGGGATAAACAAGTAAGTTTTCGTGCCATGCGTATTAAATAAGTTCCTGATTCAGAATTATAGTTATCTATGTAGACGGTATGGACATGATAAGTACTCTTAATGGAATAAGAGATCTTACAAGCTATTTAAAATCTGAATTTGAGATGAAAATCTTGGGAAATCTCGATCTTATCTATGTTCTAAACTAGAAGACCGAGCTTGTGGTATATTATTCCACCAGTTTGCATATGTCCATTGTCATGCAATTTAACAAGGACGTGCATGCTGCTAGCACTCTTATGATTAGTCGAGTTTCAAATGTACATAAATGACCAATTCGTCCAAAGGAAGATGAAGAAGTTGGGTCGGGAGATGAACTTTCCTTATCTAAGGATAATAGACGCATTATTGTACTTAACATAATGTACTCGACCAAATGTTACATCCTCAATGAACTTGTTAGCTAGATATAGCTTAGTGCCAACGCAATGTCATTGGAATGGTATAATGAATGTAATCATGTGCTTAAAAGTAACCATTGACATAAATTTGTTTTATCCATGCAAATACATAAAAATGAATGCTAACGAAAGTGAAATCCAAAGGTTGTTGATTATAAAGGAACAATAATCTCTTCTCCGACGAAAGTAATCAGGGGGAGATATGGTAGACTATTTTCTAAATCATTACCGATATTGAGTTTCAAAAAGTACATGACTAAAGGAACAGTCTGGAACAACTCTGAAATAATAAGGGGGAGATGCTGACATCAGGGGGAGGATCCAAGGATATGATGTCGACATAATTTACTTCGAAATTGAAGCTGTGTTGTACTCTTTTTCCATTCGATCGAGAATAGTTTTCCCTAAAGGGTTTTTACTCGACAAGATTTTTAGCGAGTCAGTACTAAAAGCATCAAGTATGTTGAACGTTGAATACATAAAGATCGCGTTGATATTATGGAAAATATCTGAATCAAAGAAATGAAACACGATAGTCCGTTAAGCAACATAACTTCCAGAATCAACAACATGGTTCTATAAACATCCAAGTCACCAAAGTAAAGTGTGATAAACTCCTTTTGACTGCATTAGACTAATGAAAATTGTCTTACATCAGGGGGAGCATGTAATGGTGTGTTGAACTTTTTTTCTTCACCGAGGTTACTTTTTTCCACAGGGTTTTGTTGCTCGACAAGGTTTTTAATGAGACAACAACAAACACCGGGAAGCAATTTCCCAACTAAGGCTATTGTATTTCCCACAAGTATTTTCTGCCTTAGGAGTTGTGAAGCAACTAGTCAACTTCAACGGAACAAAGTGATCATCTGTAACAGATCACCTTTACTTGCATATGTCACGTTGTACTCTTTTCCCTTCGTCAAGGTTTTATCCCACTGGGTTTTTCTTGTCAAGGTTTTAATGAGGTAACATATTCGAGTCCAATTATGTTCTAAGTTTGTTTAATATTGTACTCTTTTTATTTAGTTCAGGTTTTGTCCCGCTGGGTTTCCCTGGCGAAGTTTTAACGAGGCAATTAACTTAGACTCATCGATCTGTGAAGATCGTATTGCATGTGATGAACTACATGTAAAGTAAGAGACAACATGTGACGTACTACATTGAAGAGTTGTACCAAGGTTTTATCCCACTGGGTTTTTCCTTGTTAAAGTTTTAGTAAGGCAATTGATTTCGGCACAAGTCATCAAGGAGAGAACGACATTTGAAGAACTACATTCAAAACACTATATGTGAAGTACTATGTATAAAGTTTTGTTGTTGAACCACACAAGGGGGAGTGTTAAAGGGCCCATTCCATGGATGTATGGTCCAAAACGGGAGTCTTTTAGTTTTCCCTTCTCCATGTATACAAAGATATGATATCCATGTAACCATATAACTCTTATCAATGGAATCCCTCTCCTTCACTGCCTCTTTCTCTTTCCCAATTATATTCTACTGCAAAATATACAAATATTCTTATAGGGTTATTTGTGTCATCAAAAAGAATCATTTTGGGCCGAATCGTTAGCAGAAGGACCGACTCGTATTAGATCAGATAAATTTGGACCTCTTAGTACTAGGCTTTAGAGGGGAGGACTAGAGAGTCTAAAGCCTAATAATTTTGGGACTAGACAATTATTTCTACTTCCTTCTCTTTCAGCTGGGCTCTAAAATTTTAAACCATTCTCAAGCCCAAGGTCATGGGAGTAAGAGAGGAACCGTTTTTTGGGGACTACTCAAAAATGGTGGGGGACTACTCTCCATTTTTTGGGGTGGATATTAGAAATAATAATGGGTCACCCCAAACTTGCCCTTAGTAATTAAATTAGTTAGTGTAATGATTAATTAGTGTTAGTATAATGATTAATTAATGAGGTTAGATTAATTAATTGGATTCGAAATGAGGGTTTTGGTTACTTAGGTATACTTTAAATTTAGTTAATGTTGTTTGAATTGGCAAAATCTTTCGAAGAAAGAAAAAATTTATAAACTGATTCCGACCATGGAAATAGAGTTCGGTTAGGACATCTGAAGAACAGGTAGCCGAACTCATCTGCAAGTGTTGTTCGGCTAATGGTTCTGAAAACACAGGTAGACGAACTCAGCTTTAATGTAGTTTTTGCTTTCAGAAAAAAGTTCGGCTAGGAAAAAAAAGTTGCGACGTAACCGAACCAAATGTTCGGCTGGGAAAAAAAATTCGACGAAACTGAACTCAATATATAGGTTTTGAGAGAAAAGTTCGTTTAGGAGGAAAAATTGCGACGTAACCGAACTAAAAGTTCGGCAGGGAATTTTTTTTTGCGAGGTAACCGAACTTTTCTCTGAAAGAAAAAACTCCATTAAAGCTGAGTTTGGCTAGTTCGACAAACTGTTTCACATAATTCCTAGCCGAACTTCTCTCTGCAACTTCCATTTTCAACTCATTTGATGATTACTACTCATTTTTTCGACCAAGTAATGAGTTTGTGGAATTTTTTTTGTATCGAGACGATGAAGCGGAAAGAAGAGAAGATAACAGGGGTGTATTCGATTAGGATTTATATGGATATTTAACAATCCTAAAAACTCCTAGGTATTCAATTAGGATATGTAAGGAATCATAAAATATCCATGGTATTCAAATATGATTTATTTAGATTCCACGAATATCATAGGTATTCAATTCATTTAAGGTTTCTTAAGATAATTAAGGGCCAAAATATACATGGATTCTTATGGATATTTGTAGGCAAAATATGTTTTTTATTATCTCATATCAATCTCATCCCAAACCAGAAGAGTTTTATGGATTCTTATGGACAGATTATTTATTTTTTGGTTTTATTTTTTTCACAGCATGTTATGCTTTTCCACCACTGCCACCACAAATCGCCAACCACCACCACCAGCACCGACCACCAACAACCACCACCCACCACCACTACCTGAGAGCACCCACCACAAACAACCGCCACCACCAACCAACACCACCTTCAACAATGACCACCACTGACCACCAATAATCACCACCACCGTCACCACCACACATCACCACCGCTGCCACCAATTATATCATGATTTGGTGGTCCACTTTAATTTTTATTAATTTGAATTAATCCTAATTCAATCCATTATAATCCAAATTACATATTTTTAAGAATCTTCCAGATTCTTTTAAGAAACATTATGAATCCACTAGATTCAGGTAAACTAGTATCTATTTTTATCCGTATAAATCTTGATCCAATACACCCCTGTAAATAAATCATATTTGAATACCATGAATATTTTATGATTCCTAACATGTCCTAATTGAATATATAGGAGTTTTTAGGATTGTTAAATATCCATATAAATCCTAATCGAATACACCCTGTTAGTGAAGAATGCTTGCTCTCCCTCTACCAAAAATGATGTTGATTTATGATTTTTTTTTCTTAGTCTAATATGTTTTCATGGTGCACTAGATTTCCTTTTCTTACACCATGTTTGTTTACTCCTGACTCATCTGAGTCGTCTGGATCTGAATCATCTGGATCTGAGTGAAATCACCTGACTCATCTGAATCTGAGTCGATATGTTTGTTTTGAGTCAGATCTGACTCATCTGACTCAGAAATAAGTGAGTCAGTGGTTTGGTTCCATGAGTCAGGGGTATTTTGTTACCTGACTCAAATGAGTCCGAGTCAGAGGTTATGTCTGAGTCAGAGGTCGAGTCAGATCTGACTCAAAATGGAAAACAAACGGTCTGACTGCTGACTCGGTCCGAGTCAGGGGTTGACTCAGATTCAGACGCCGAGTCAGCTCCAAACAAACAAGTTCTTAGTGCTGATAAATTTCCTAGTTTAGATGATATCTTTTTCCTAGTCGAAATAATATTTAGAAATTGTAGAATCATGTATGAGAAGGCCTAAATTGTACTACTATATAAGAATAACCAAAGACATCTAGTTTCTAGCATTGTTATTTGTTTTATGATTTATCAATCAACAAGGTTATAAGTTATTATTTCGCAGTTTTGAACATCGGTTTCATCATACATATTTATCATCGTTTATCAGAGATCTTTGGTCGAACAGCTTATATTCATCCCATCCGTTACTGGCAGACTTATAGATTGTTAATGAGAAGGGAGGGTGGTATAGAGACCTAAAGGCAACGGCGGCGTCTGGCGAGTGCATCTGTTTCCATCCATCCTATTAGAAAATTCATGGGGAAAACCTTACTTCTGTCTGCCGAGCTTTACAAACCATTCGCAAAGTTCCAACGGGTATTATCATCACTCCTACTAGTTCTTTTCGAATTTTTTTTATTATTTCTTTTTAATATAATTAGTCGAATTTTATTTATGTTTTAAAATCCTCCCAGACTTGCTTGTATGTAACATATGCTGAAGGTTAGATTTTCAAACTGATTGATTTCTGGCTTGAATCATGATTATTTATTGGTGTCAACTCGTGGAGCATCATGATTATTCGAAGCTCAAATCTCTATGTATTCAAAGGTATTGAATTCGGGATTGTCAAATATGCTGAATGACAAAAAAATAATGCAATACTGTTATACTTGAGCCCATTCGGGGTTCTGCTGGCATATTATTGAAGGCTTGAATCTCTCTATGTACCAAATGTGACTGTCTCTCCTGAAATAAGTTTCTTGCGCAATATTTCTGTTTCTATAAGATTGTTTTAGTCTAAGGGTAGACAGTTAATAAAATCAAAATTCATTGTGCAGTTCAACTCGGGCCTAGAGAGCCTTCTTGATATGCCAAAGGAATCAATATCGGTGATCCAAAGAAAACTCTGCATCCAACCATCAAGCATCAAAGAATCAGTACAGAAACATTCCAGTAGTTGTAGTTGCACTCGTCGTCATTCACCAAATCTAATACCTAGGTTACCCGATGACTTAGTAATGGCATGCCTAATCCGTGTTCCGCGCATGGAGCATAGAAAGCTGAGGTTAGTCTGTAAAGCATGGAATAAATTATCAGCGGAAGATGACTTTTTTTACACTCTCCGTGAGAAACTTGGGTTTGCGGAAGAATGGATTTACGTGATTAAGAGGAAAAGAAAAGACAGTAGTATGCTTTCGACCCAATTAACAGACTTTGGCTACCACTCCCTCCTCTACCAAAGGAATGCAAGGAATATACTCACCAAAATATTAATTGTCAGGTTCTTAATGGTGGTGATCTATATTTGTGTGGGTTCCAGTATGAATGTAGTCGGGGACACGTAATATTTTACAGTGTTCGGACAAATAAGTGGCATCGAGCCCCAGATATGCTCCAACCACGTATTAGGTTTCACTCCTGTGTTATAAACAATCGCTTATATGTCTGGTGGTGGGCTGGTTGAGCGACGCAAGTTAGTTCATCTTAAATCAGCAGAGGTTTATGTTCCTATCAAGAACAAGTAAGTCATAAATTTTATTTGTTTTATCTGCTGTTTCATGCATTGAGTGTTAGTTTCAGTTAATTTTAGTTAACTTGTTGACCTTGTTGTGGTCAAACTTGGTATCTGAGTCCTTGCAAAGAGTTCTTTTGCTTTCAGTTTCTTTTGGTATCTTAGTTAATCTTTGCTGCTGTAAGTCAAGTCGCCTACTATTAGTTTGGCACCTTTTATCATAATTGACAAACCTGGTACATAAAACCAGAATGGCTTCGACCTTATTATTTTCATTAAAAAGACAAAAATCAGCTGAAATTCTTCTACCTTGATAGAGCAATTAACTTTTAAACTATCTATGCAGGTGGTCTTTTGTTGCAGATATGACAAGGTGTTTGGAACTCGTAGATGGTTATGTATACAATGGAATGTGGTTTGTTAAAGGATTTTTCGGGAAATGTATTGTGCATCAAGTTTACGACCCTGTAACAGATGAATGGCTTAAAATCGACAATGATATCGTAGCACCAAGGAGAATATACCCAAAAATCACCATTGACGGGAATCTCTACACAAGCGGTTGCGAGGATGGATGCAAGTTTGACCTGTATGATGCAGCCACTGATACTTGGGTACCTAGTAACATTGACTGCTCAAAAAGTTGCATTTGGGACCGAAACGCTATAGATACTTGCAAGTGCGAAGAATATTACCTCTAAACAAGGGGAAGCTCATATGTATAATTCGTGATGATATGAGCATTTCCGTGGTAGATATCTCAAAAGATCAGTATGATGATTCTGGAAGAAGGCAGTTTGAAGCATATCATCTTTGGGAAGTAAAGAAGACGTTTGAGCTTGTATGGGAGCAATTCTGCCTTTGCTGTTATAATTATTTGACAGAAACTGAAAATTATTTTATCCCTCATTCGCAGATTCTTCGAGCTTAATTGAAAAAGCGCAATAACCTGTGGAACCAAGAGGACAGCCAAGGGATGGAGGTCGCATACATACTGACCTAGGAGGCAGTACATATGACCTCCTGCCTGCAATGTTTTTATCCCCAAGTCGTTCAGTAAGAGTTAGAATATGAAGCTGACGATTTTGAACTCAGGTGGTTGGTATTCTACTAGATGTAAAGAGGCAATGGCACCATCTTACAATATTATGACCTATTTATATTTACCAAATTTTATTGATATTCCTGAAAATGAAGGGTATTTTGCAATTCCCTAAACTCTTTATCTATAGTACTATAGTAGTACTAAGTTCAGTATTTTATTTCAGTGGTTAATAAATAATGCAAGTGACTTTTTTTTTTATGTTTTGATAGAAAACGAGAATATATTAACTAGCAAATGTAGTACAAAAGATTTACAAGGTCAGTTTTTTCAAAAACATTAGATAAGATGTTAGCTTTTTGAACTTTTTGAGTTAACTGAGTCGACATTTACTGGAGTTTCTTAATTCTTGCTTCCTTTGCTACGAAGTCTGATGCAGAATTATATTTCCTGGCAATAATGCAAGTGACACCTAATCTAACTGTTTTTGCATTTCCATATAACCCAGGAAAGTGCAAATGGAGTATACCTCCTCCCTAGTTCAATTGCCCTAAGACCATGCTCCAAGACCAAGAGTAGCTTGTAATCTGTGTTCCAGGTTGAACCCATTTCCCAGGTTGAACCCTTTTCAATTTGTAACTTTCAGTGAATAATTTCGGATCTCAAAAGCTCTCTTACAATGTAGGATAACATATGCTCCACCAATCTGCATCTATTTTGCCTGGCTAATTTGGGGCCTAGGTGAACTATTCGGGGCCTATCACTACATGCCATAATACGACATTTTGAAGTAAAATGAAAAACCTTTTGGCCAATTATTTTCCTTAATGTCTAATTTGCCGATGATTTATTAATTCAGTGATTAGTAGATATTTAATTAAGGTAATTCAGAATCAACCAACACTAATACATTATCAAAACTTGAAAAAAATTGATTTTTTTTAACAAAAATCAAGACAGAATCGGTAAATGTTCGGTACATCCGTAAACCGATTCTGGGTTGAAGTTTACATTCGCGAAGAACACCTAGAATCGGTGTATATTGTTTACTATATAGACATATTATAGGAATCGATATTTCGGTTATACACATTTAGACCTATTAGATCGGGTTTTATGGAGATGTCTAACCTTTTCTCAAATGCATTTACACATCAGCTTAGGAAGAACCTAGCTCTATTGGTCATTCCCTATTTAAATGGTGAACGGATAATGATCATCCATTTTAGTTAGAAAAACGGCCAATGATTGGCAGTTATTTGGTTTAATGGGTCCACATATTCAAAGTGATACGAGTTTTAACCAAAATCCTATTTAGTTACCCAATTTTTGACCAAAAACGGTTAATGATTATCTGGTTTCGACAAAGATACACAATTTTTAATCATGAAAAGTTAATGACTATCCGCTTTGTATTTTTTTTTAAAAGGTTAACCATTGCCCGTTTTCGGAGTCTTCCCGCTGGAATTCCCAGAAACTAGGAAAGGCTAGCGGAAAGAGGGAGTTTAAGCCACGGTTTTTTGGTTTGGAAGAGCTTGGGCATCTTCATAAGACCCAGTCTTAGTATACTAGGAATTGGTGTTTTGGTTATACACATATTGACCGATTTGTACACTATAGGAATCGGTGTTTTGGTTATACACATTTAGACCGATTAGTACAAGAATCGGCACATATGATACAAGGGAAATAAGGAATATCTTTTGTTACTGTATCTAAGCAGGTGAGCTTATTAAGAGATGAGTGGATGTGGCCAACTCTCCATCGCATGTCACTTAGAGCAGTTCCTATGGAATGAACAAACTTCAAGTTTGTTCATTTTGCTTCCACTATGGACTCAACAAACATGAAAAATGGATGTTCAAACCAACAAATTTGTTGGTTTGTTGTGTGAGTTGGATCATTTAGCATGCGCGTGGTGGAAGGCCGGGCGAGCTTGGCACCAACGTTAGCGCTTCTCTTTGTAGCGCGCGTTGGTATTTCACTCGCCAGCGTCCTTCCTTAAGGTGCCGCGTTTTTCATAGAATCGCCAACGACTCCTTCCATCTAACGGTTGTTGTTCCTTTTTGTTTTCCTATAAATTCAGTTCATCTCCAGACTTAAAACTCACACCTTCTTCATCACTACCTCAAAATTACACAATTTCATACCATGTCTAATTTTTCTTTTTCAAACAAAACTATTCATATCAACTCAATCTGCCAGAAAAAATTCCATCCCTATAAATTTCATTTCTAACAAATATGGCATCCTCACAACAACGATCACACCAACAAACAGCACAAAAAACACAACAAGAAACACCACGAAACACAAGAATTCGTGGTGTCAAGTATACGATGGATGAAGACGAGTCACTTTGCAGAAATTATGTATTATATACATTAGATGAAATCAATGGCATTTATCAAGAAAAAAAACTTTTTATGATAAGATTTTACAAAAATTTTGTGAAGAAACAGGTAACCCCAGTAGACGTGATGGTGATGGGTTGTCTCATTGTTTTCACACAATTTCAGAAGTCGTTAGTGAATTTGTAGCTTTGATCACTCAAATGTGGCACAAAAGAAGAAGTGGTGAAGGCGAACCGGATGTGGAACGAGATGTCGGGAAGAGTGTCAAAGATCCCACAAACTGGGCTTCCAACATGAAACTTGTTTCACCATTTTGAGGGTGCTTAACAAGTTTAATCCATACTTGTTGGAAGGTAATCAAGTGCCTGGAAGATCACCATATGGTCCAATCTCGCAGGATTTTCAGAATGGAGGGCATGCTTCCTCACCTGATGGAACTCCAAGTAGTCAGGAACAACAAAACACTAATCTAGACGTTAACAAAAACGTCAAGAGAAGAAGGGGAGAGGGTCAGAAAGCTGCAAAAGCAGCGAGAGACGCATTCCAACGAGCATTAGAAGGAGGTTCAAGCGAATACAATTATGCTGATCATAAGGAATTCGAGATGCAGATAGAAGCAGATAGAGCCAGGGACCGTGGAATTGCTATAAATAATCAACAAAAAAGTCGTCTTTCCGAGAACAATACTACAGGGATTGTAAGCTAAACAAGTTACTCTCCTTTAACACTTCAATAATGAATGAACGAAAACTTACTGCATGGATTAAGGGAATGGATGCAGCCGAAGCTCAACAAGCCTCCGCCAAACAACAACAAGTCCCTGAACAAGTTCCCCCTCAACAAACTGGCCAGTTTGTGAATATGGAAGAAGACGATGATGATGCCTCAGAAGAAAACGAAGATGAATACAGTCGTGCTTACTAATTTTAATTCTTGTTTAGTTAATTTTAATTCTTGTTTACACTACACCAAATTCTGGGATTAGAAACAAAAATGAGTCGTTACTAAAATGGGTTGTAACGGCTCTTGCCTGTTTCAAAAAGAGGTGTTACATTTTTTTGTAACGGCAATGGGGCCGTTACAAATTTTGGGTTGTAACGAACTTTGTAACAGGTTTCAACCGTTACTACGTGGTGGGTCGTAACAAGCAAGAGCCTTTACGAAAATTGTGAAACTACACAGTCGTAACACGTAAGAGCCGCTACGATTTTTTTTGTAACAGCAAAAAAATTACTGCCAGTCAACATTGACCGGGTCAATATGTCCGGCAGTTCTTTTCTGCCGGAAAAGAGCCAGAATTCCAAAGGAACCAGCATACACCTTTCGATCCATTCATCATCCATATTCAACAATATTCCATTCAATTTATATCAAATGTTCACTTGATTCATATCAAAAAACAATACAAATTCTTGAAGTACCAAAAAAATTCTAAGGGAATAGATAAAGATAAAAACTTCACAAGTTGAGTTCATTCTCACTTAAATCATTATAAGTTCATTCCTATGTCCTAAGGGAATACAAATTCTCTGTATCACAAATATCATGAACATGTTTTGTAACTAAGCATACCATGAGAGTGGATAGGTTATCTTTGATCGCCCTCAGCTGCTTTCTTTAAGACCAGACAAGAGCATTTCTTCTTTAAGTGCCTGCAAGTGTCAAAAGAAACATGTAAGCTGCGGGTAAGCAAAGACATGCATGATGTACAACAAACCAATTCGCACTATGCAAAGAAAATGCACAAACAAGTAAGACTGCAAACGTCACCAACAAACATCACTCAATTACCTGTTTAGATTCTTTTGAGCATCCTCACCTATCGCTAACCATTTTGGTTGCAGTTTTGGATGAAGCAGAAAGAGCTTGTGTTTCGGCATCTTCAGCTGCATCCGTGCGCAGCTAATCAGCAAAGAGAGAAAGCAATGCTGGAGGAAAGAAAGAAAGACATTTGACCAGGAATGTACCTTCCATGCATGATGAAGCATCTCATAGTGTTGAGAAACTTTCTTCTGGAACTCAAGTTGCTCGCATCTCTCACCTCCATAATCAATTGAAGAAATCACTTGCTAGATTTTCTTCCACAACATCTTTCTTAACATTTTTCTTCTCATTTTTCTTTTGTGCCTGTATATTACCACAAAAGTCATAACAAATTCAATTTCATAAACGAAAAATCCCAAAGACATTAACATCGACAATCTATCTAAACATTACAGAAACATATTACCAAGATTAAAGTCACTTAAAAATCTCCCCATAACATAACAAATATATGATGGTTTTTTCTGACATACGAAAACATAATGCAGGGATGACAAACGTGCACAAATCTCATTTCTGCAATTTTACCTAGATATCCAGAGTGAAGCGAGTACCCAACAACAATAGATAAAGAGGGACCACCAATCTCACCAAATCAAAGCAACCTACCACAATTAAACCCCCTCTTTACTTGATCCGCTGATTTTTCACTTTGCTCTCTATGTCTCTCATCTGGCTCGTAATTGAACCATATGCTATAGCAGCACCACCCCTTAGAACAAATTGGTGATATATCGCAGCAAAAGCAGCACCTACGAAAGGTCCAAACCAAAAGATCCCCTGCACCACAACCTATTCAGACAAACGTTAATTACTTAAATAAATTGCTGAAACATAACCTGATTCAATCATATTAGTTAACCATACCATGTCTTCCCATGCTTTCTCTTTGTTGTAGACAACAACAGCTCCAAAACTTCCAGCCGGATTTATACCGGTTTCTGTAATTGGAATAGTAGCTAAGTGAACCATGAACACAGCAAACCAAATTGGAAGAGGTGCCAAAATCTAATTTTGAACAATAATTCAGAAAAATTAGTACATCATTAAGGAGCTAATTAAGAAATTCAAAAAGAACATGTCACTGATTAATTGGCTAATTCAAAATTGTGTTATAATCAGTAGAGACAGTGCTTATTGGAATATGAGAGTCTCTAGCATTTCTCTTAGAATTAGTGGCTGAAAAAACATTATAAACAAGAAATAGAGAAACAATAATTAAGTAATTATAATCTTTTTTTACCTAGAATTTACATGTGAACAACCAAAGCAGAATACCATGGACACACGGCAGAACATGCAACAAATCATTTTAGCTTCAACTTAATCCTAAGTAACCCAACCACCATCACCTCCAGTAACAATAGTTCACCTCCAATGAGAGAAGGTCCAACAACTATCACCAAAGCTACCGAGATAGATAACCGCCACCCATAAACAGCTGCAGAACCACCAACTTCACCATCAAATTATCACCAACGACAACTGCAAGAAAAATATCATCAAACACACACATGAACACAATCTCTACATTCAACCATCCACCATGACAAACTCCTAGGAGGATTCAAAAAGCTCTACCAATTTCTACCTGCATCACCACCACCCAGTCTAAAATTAATCATCCATAAAAGGCTAAATCATAAGAAAACTGCAGAGAGATAACAAACAAACTACTAAGACTAGTTACATCGATGGACAAGAGAAACTTGATGTGCACAATTTAGTTTATCTTATAAAGCTGTAAGATAATCCTTCCTTCTTACTACTTGAGAAAGTTAGTTTCACCAGAGATAGTAAATTACTCTAACACCACATTCACAAGCAATTGTTCTGCTTTCCTCACTACATTCAGAAGAAGGGATTTCCCCTCCTGTAATGATAAAAACAAGAACTAGTAGTACTACCTATAACTAAGTAGAAAATATGCCGACCCAACCAACAAAACTTAACTAGTAGATACAGATGCAATCATTACTGCTGAATCGTCACTAATCTCAAAATGAGACAAAACACAACAAATACTCCCTCCCTAATTCCTTTACACAAATTCAAAGTTTCATCTCCAAGGCCATTAACTAATTCCGTTAGTTATCTACAAAATACTCACGGAATCTATCCAACAAAATCCATTTAGAAAACATATGAAGACTTTAAAGCATAATCAAGCTTTAGAATACAATATCAAGTACTTAAGAGTAGAACAGTAAGAATTATCTATCTACTTTAGCGAGCCTGGCATCCACATAATACAAATTCTCCGTATCAAACTGCCGTATACATGCCATAGAATTTACACTGAAGTCTAAAATGATAAAAATGGAAACTCTCGCACGCAACAAATGAAATGTTAACAAAGTTAAGATAGTAGACCGCCCACTTCACGGGAGATACCTTGACTTCAAAATGAAAACTGCTAGACATTTATCCCATCCAAAGAAGATATTTATCTAAATTTCACTAAATCATCCATCCATGCTTCTGTAGTTTTGTTCCCTTCTCTAACATAATGATACAAAAATCAAACACTACAAGTGAATGAAGCACTTACCATTATGTTGCTATATATGCAACCAACCCATTGCCAACATACCATGTTTGCTATCGTTGTTACAAAAAGATGTGGTAATTGACTCCTTGATCAAAGGGTCAATCGGTGGACATGATTCGCCGTCCTTATCGTCCGGATTTCGTTTGACTTGGACATGTTCGGCATTTAAAAACGTATTCTGCAATCTCTCGTTTCATACTTTTCCACCAAAACTGTCTGCACAAATTCTTATACATTTTTGTAGCTCCAGGATGGATAGTGTAACGACTACGATGAGCTCCATCTAACACCTCTCATTTCAACTGGGCATCCAAGGGTACTAGGGCTGTCAATGGGTACCCATTACCCGGATCCGGAACCGGACCCGGTATATTAGGGTCCGGTTTCGGGTCCTAAAATTGGACCCATTAGCTACTTAGGACCCGGCGGGTAATTACCCGATTGGACCCGAATTTAAACGGGTCCAAACGGGTAATACCCATTGGGTACCCGCGGGTATCGGGTACCCGTTTATTCATTCTTTTATTCATGTTTTTAGCAAAATTATAAGTATTTTTTCTAGTTTTAGCTTTGATATTTTACTCATTTAAATTTTTTCTCTTACATTTAATCTTTATTTAGTACATTCATAAGAAATAATAATATTTTTTTTATAAAAATTACTTAAATCCAAGCTAAAAAGAGAAATATATTAAGTTTTTGAGATTTTTTAAATAGTTTTCTTTAGACCCAATGGGTACCCGGAACCGACGGGTACCTGGGTATTTAAACGGGTCCGGTTCTGGGTCCACAAATTTAGGAACCGGACCCGGAATCGTTAGGAACCGGACCCGACCTTTATAAGTAGGGTCCGGGTCTAGTGATACCCGGGAGGACCCGGACCCGTTGACACCCCTAAAGGGTACACATAACCTACCTCGAAGTCGAAGCCCACCATCCATCCCTACATCAAAATCTCCACTTAAAACTGCAGCTCCAAGTAGCTTCGTACACCTATCATCCTTGGATTGAGCCTTAATAATACGACTAATAAGTGCAGGTTGTACCACAAGATTACCCAAGAATGCTTGAGAAGTAGAAGAATTCTTGACGTCTAAGTCAAACTCAGCAACTGTCTCCAACATCTTCCACTGTTCTACCATCACGGAAGATAACAGACCCCTTGGTTTTCGAATCAAGGAATCAGCTACAGCATTCGCCTTACCAGGGTAATATTGTAAGCCGAAAGTGTAATCATTGATGAGCTCCATCCATCGACGTTGTCTCATATTCAAATCCTTCTGGGAAAACAAATACTTGAGACTCTTATGATCAGTGAAAAGCTCAAACCTCTCTCCATATAAATAATGACGCCACAATTTCAGAGCAAAAACTACTGCTGCCAACTCCAAGTCATGGGTTGGATAATTCTTCTCATGGACACGCAATTTCCTAGACGCGTAAGCAATAACCTTACCTTCTTGCATCAAAACACATCCTAATCCTAGAAGTGAGGCATCTGTGTAAACCACTAGATCCTTTCCTTCTACAGGTAAGGTCAAAACTAGTACCGAAGTAAGCTTAGTCTTAAGCTCCTGAAAAGCTTCTTCACACTTAGAATCCCAAACAAACAATATTCCCTTCTTAGTTAGCTTAGTAAGTGGTCCCGAAATTCGAGAAAAATCCTTAATGAAGCGACGATAATATCTAGCTAAACCAAGAAAACTTCGAAGCTTCGAAACCGTTGTAGGTTGTTTCCAACTCAATACTGCCTCAATCCTGGAAGGGTCCACAAAAACTCCGGATTCAGATATCACATGCCCCAAAAACTTAACCGATTGTTGCCAAAATTCACATTTCGAAAACTTTGCAAACAACTGATGCTCTCTCAAAGTCTGCAACACCAAGCTTAAGTGTTCCTCGTGTTCTTCTCGAGTCTTAGAGTTCACAAGAATATCATCAATAAAAATAATAACAAACCGATCCAGAAAATCTCTAAATACTCGATTCATCAAGTCCATAAACACTACTGGTGCATTCGTAATCCCAAAAGGCATCACCATGAACTCATAAGAACTATAACGAGTTACAAATGCAGTCTTGGAAATATCTTGCTCTCTAACAAGAAGCTGATGATAGCCAGATCGCAAGTCGATCTTCGAAAACCATATAGCCCCTTTCAACTGGTCAAATAGATCATTAATCCTAGGTAAAGGATACTTGTTACTTATCGTGACCTTGTTTAGTTCACGGTAATCAACACATAATCGTAAAGAACCATCTTTATTTTTCACAAATAACACAGGAGCACCCCATGGTGAAGAACTACGTCGAATAAATCCGTGACTTAAGAGCTGGTCAATCTGAGACTTCAATTCCGGCATTTCCTTTGGAGCCATTCTATAAGGAGCACGAGCAATAGGCGTCGTACCTAGTTGGAGTTCGATGAAGAACTCTACTTGCCTACTTGGAGGTAATCCAGGAACCTCTTGGAACAAATCCGTAAAATCAGACACCACTGGTATACTCACAATCTGCATAGACTCACTATCTACTACTTCACCCTCAATATTGTTAAGGAAAGCTTCTACAAACAGACTTTGAGATGTAGTCTGCACCACTACCTTAGATTGACCCGGCTTTTCAAAAGTAATTGTCTTGTCAGCACAATCCAATTGCACAAAATTAGAAGACAACCAGTCCATTCCTAATATTACATCGTAAGGAACCACCTCCAGCACATAAAGATCCGCCAAGTGCTCAACATCACCAATCATAACAGGACATGCATCAATCTTGTTACTCAACTCTACCATAATACTAGTAGAGGTGGAAACACATGACGGAAATCACATACTACCACAGAAAGATTTACCATGCGAACTAACTTAGCAGAAATGAAAGAATGGGTAGCCCCGGTATCAAATAAAATACTAACAGGCTCTCCTAAAATAAAGAAAGTACCTCCCAAAGTAGCATTCTATGTCTCAGGAGGTTGCATAATAAAGAGTTGACCCTGGCCACGAGGCTGCACATTACGGTTTGCAACCCCAGTGTTTGGTTGCTCACGCCTATCTGTTGTCTGAACTTTTTGTTTGGCACATTCTGATGCCTTATGTCCCCTTTCACGACAGTTATAACAAAACCCGTAGAAGTTAATTGTTTTAGCGCCAACATCCCCACCTTCGGTTGACAGTACTGCTCTTTTGTTTCCTCCATCCTTCTGACCACGATTCTCTTGATTCCAATGCCCCTTCCTTTTCTTCCCTAGTTGACCACCTTGTTGAGTGACATTCTGGGTCTGCTGGTTCTTACCACTTCCATGGTGACTCGACGAAGCTTTTGATGCACGGTCAACCTTACTCTCCTTCTTCAGGTACTCCTCATCCCTCTTATGAGCCAAAAAATCTTGCTCAAGCTCTCCAGCACATTAAACAACCCTAACATAAGTGTTAATCATTGGATTTCCAACAATATGCCTCTGATACACGGCTTTCAAACGATATAAGAACCGACGTCTATTTTTCTCTTCAGTATCTACTAGGTGGGGTGCAAACATAGACAATCTTGAGTATTCAATCTCATACTCCATAACAGATAGGTTATCTTGCTGAAATGAAAGAAACTCTCTCTCCTTAGCATTTCGAACACTCTGAGGGAAATACTTGTCATCGAACATAAGAATGAAGTCTGTCCTTTTCATGGTGGCATGATCCAAGCCACGTGAAGCTGAAGTCCACCAAGTATGAGCATCTCCAATGAGCTGGAAGGTATCTAATCTCTGCTTAAATACTTCTGTGCAAGAAGGTCCCGTGGCCCTAAAAATCTTGACCAGTCTCATCCTTCCATTCATGGGCTATCATTGAGTTATCAGACTTTCCAGAAAACTCTTTCGGGTTCAACTTCTTGAACTGAAACTGAACATTTTTATACCTATCTTCCTCAGTTTCAGCAGGCGGTCCTTGGTTCTGATGATTGTTGACTTGTCCAGTATTTTGGTTCATAGCAGTAGCGACTACTTGGGCTATTAACTGGGTCAGCTGCGCCATATTCACATTCACAGTATGATTTCCTAATTGTGGTTCATCTCCATCAATAGTACCACCATTTCCGGTACTACCTCTTCCAGTACCAGTACGTCTCCTAGTACCACGCCTTGACATTCCTATAAGTCAATGATAATTTTAGAAAAGAATACAATAAATATACTAATATTTATAAAGCATATCCAAACCATGGATATACATAACGAAACGTCCTAGGCTCACTCCCCCCAAGTCCTAGAGTTACTCTAACCTCAGCTCTGATACCAACTGTAACAACCTTACTTTCCATATAACCCCGGCCGATGATTAAATGATAAATATGTCGTTAATTTCCCGCAACAAGGTACATAACCCACATGAAACTAGGAACATTGTTCCCTTAAAATTGAATACGCAGAAGGAAAATTTTATTCTTAACGAAAATAAGTATATCCAATAAATATAGTGTTCTTGACTTCAATGATATAGTCCACCCTTAAACGACGTCGAATTAACAAAGGAAAAATAAATAAATAATGAAGTCTACCCAAAGCAAGTATCCCCACTGCCTCACAACTACATAGCGGAAAAACATAAGAGAAGAAGTATAGACGTCCACCCTCAGTTAGATATCTTCTGAATATCCACCGATATTGGGATCAATCAAACTCCTTCACGGTCCCTAACAACACCTGAAAAAACAATCAACGGGAGTTAAACTCCAAGCAAGTTCACTCGATCACCGAGTCCCAGAGGCACATGAAAATGGTATACAAATATATCGCAAACCAAAATATTACAAGAAGTAAAATTTAAAATTAGAGCAGTCACAGCCTAAAAAATCTAAAGCCTCCCAATATTTAATAATCTTAACAATATAATACTATGAGAACTCATTTCTAGTAAAAATCTAAACCTCAATGCGATACCGGAACCTATCCGCAATCACATTAATTGCATCCGGGATATATCTGTAACGTCTAGCGCCTATAATATACCTCGTCCGGGACATATCCGCAACGACTAACACACATAACAGATCGGTATATACGGCTGTATTCTTACCACATCTATAAATGTACTAAGAACGTATCCACGCTCCATGTCTTCTTCCCTTTTTAGGAACGAGAACTTACTGGCTTAGTGGCCTACTCAAAACCACCTGACCAAGGGTTTCAATACCCGGTTACAATTGCCAGTCATGAACAGAACTTGACGATGGCAAACAGATCATAAAAGAAACATTATATCCTAATAAGTCTTCCCTAACCAACCGTCATCCTAGTGTTCCTTTATTGTGGTAAGACTAGCTAGAGATGCTACTAGTTACGCCCACAATCCCACCATCTTACTGGATTAAGTTCATAGATATCATAATTATCCATACAGTCTGATAATCCATAAAACACCACTAACAGTTCTTGACTTGTGCTCACCAAGACTTGGTTTAATTTAAGCAGGTGGTGTTATCCTTTTTTATTTAAAGGATCAGTACTTAACTAATACTAGCAATCAAAATTTACGGAAACATACCCACTAGCACAAACTTTCTGCTACATCAAAACCACGTCCACTACGTCTTATATTAGCAAACAAACATTTCCTTAAGAAATCACTGAAATCAGCTAGCACTATATCCAAAAAATCACCAAATCTACATATACAGTCGGTACACAGCACAAAATCACTTAACAAACCACACCGATAGACATCTATAGCCTAGATTTAACTACCTGTACCATCACTCTCGCCACAGTAGGCATCCAAGACCTACGTACATGTACTTACCTCATTGATAACTAGGTAACGAAAACGATTCAATTAGATCCAAACAACTACATAATGTAAAATCAATCATGTATATATATATATATATATATATACGGGGTTGACAAGATGTTTCATTGCCATTTCTACATTTATCCAAGACTAAGTGATTGAATAAACTTGCCTCAAATCTTCGCAAGCAACTTGATTGATTTCTTTGGGCAGAATTTTCCTCAATTATCAAGCCCTAAAGAAATACATCGAAAGAATACAGATAAGCATAAAGTACAAGCCAAAAACAATATGAACGAAATGACCAAAACTAAATCGAATCGCTACCACTTTCACCGCTGGTATTTCTTCTTCTATAATTATTTTTCCCCTAATCAAGTAGCCGCTTCTTATTCCCGAAAAAGGAAGATACAAAATTCTCTATAATCCTATTTTTAATACTAAGTCCAACTCCAGGATCCACTAGGTATTAACTAATATTTTCTACGAGGTACCAATAAATTAAAGCGACCTGTAATCTATAATTCATTTTACCTTTTTTTTAAGTACAATTATCTAGCAAAGGAATTAGGATCGGTGGCTATTACAGAACCGATCTTAACTTATGTTGAGAGTCAAGATAGAATAGATCCTACCTATCTCGGGATACTTGGTAGAATCAATCCTAGCTTTTGTTGAGAATCATGATGGAACCGATCCCTACCTATACTGGGAATTTTGGTAGAACTGATCCTTGCTATTGTTGGGATCATGGTTGAACTGATCCCTACCTATATTGGGAGCCTTGGTAGAACTGACCCTATATTTTGTTTGGAATCATGGTGGAACTGATCCCTAGGTATATTTGGAGACTTGGTAGAACCGATCCTAATGTATGTTTGGAGTCATGGTAGAACTGGTCCAATAGAAATACCGATTTTCAACATTCACATATCACTTTACGTTTTTGTGTGATTGCAACATGTACATAATTCTTATTATTAATTATTCAAAGATATTCTTTACTCAAGGTGATCCCAAACCGAAATATGGAGAATCTTTTAATTAAGATTTTCGAATTATATGTTTTTTATTTTCCAGCAATCATAACATATCTCTAGAAAAGCAATATTAGTTAAGTGGTAAACTAATATTAGATATTTTCTAAAGAGAGATTCGAAACTACAGGTTAGATATTAGTTATAAATATGAAAACCGAAATTAGGTACTTTATTGCATATCTTGAGAATCTTTCGGTTTTGGAATTTCCTTGTTGTCCAAACAACCGACTACTAGTATTACTTGTTATACTATACCGGAGAGGAAAATATCCTAATTAGGTGAAATCTCTTACGTACACTCATTTAAAGAGTTCTTTGGGATCAAGAATCTCTAGCAAGTACCGTGGGTAGCAAACTAGACAAAAGCATTGTTATTTAGTTTTCGATTATTGATTTCATTGACCATCGTTCGTTGAAAATTTGATTGCACCTAGTTTGATTATTCTTGAGATCCTTCTCTATTGACATAAGGTCACTCAAACTAGATCAAAGTATCAACAAGATTTTCATAATTATTTTTTTTATCTGAAGGCAACTTGTGGTCATCCATTGTTAACAAACTTTGTTTTATGCGTGATCGATTATAAGTGGAATCAAGTTTGTGGTGTGCAGGTACAATTGAAGATTTGAAGACAAGAAGATTTTTCTGATTGGTTTCACATATTGTGATATTAATTTAGGCACACATCTTGATTGGTTGGGATCTGACTAAGATCTAGTTTATCTTTGATAGATTTGATCAAGTATTCGTATATAGCAGCAACTATCAATTGATGGTATTCTCCAGTATCCGAATCTAGATCTGATTATTTTGGATATTGATTGATCTTACCTGACAAAGGGGTTTACTTGTTTAAACGGAAGAGTCTTTGTCATAATTCAACATATATTTTCTTAAAATAATGATAGAGGAGTTATAAAATAGCTTTATTCCCTTACTGTTTGGAATACGATCTAAATGAGTTGAGTGTTTAAGACTTTACATCGATAAAGCAACTCAAGGTAGTGATTTCTATATAGGGATTCATGTACGTCGGTTAGACGGTTGTAGGCGCAGGGTTACTGAGGGAACTAAGTAACTAGGGGTAGAGTACTTGGTCTCAACTATACGAAGTTGGCTTTGTTCTTTGTATAACGGATTAATTCAGTGAGTATTCAAAACTGGACTAGGTCCTGGGGTTTTTCTACATTTGTGGTTTCCTCATTACAAATGTGATTTACTTTACATTACGAAATTATAATTGTTTTATTATAATTAAAAGTAAATACTCTAGTACGTTAATCTAAGACACTTGATTTTGATCCTATAGTATATCGGTTTCATATCGTAACTATTATTAAGTATATACCTTGTTGTTGTATTGTCTCTGAAAAAGGGGGGGTACAACAAGCACACCCAATATTTCGCTTAGCAATCTGTATGGACAAACTCCATTATACTTTCTAGAGAATCAACTATACACTCAGACTCAATCTAGATAAAAGTATATCAAAGAGTTTATATCTCAATCTCTCGATTTGATATATACTCAAGCAAATAGAAATCTGCGAGTCTTTATCAAATACTAGAGAGATAACTTGGATGGTATCAAAGACCAATTTCCAAGTGTCAATCAATTTAAATCAACAACCAAAAGGTCGGATATTCTAATTGATTGAATAACACACAACCTGTGATATTTCAATTATATAAACAAATATAATGCGGAATAGAAATAACACAGACACCAGAATTTTGTTAACGAGGAAACCGCAAATGCAGAAAAACCCCGGGACCTAGTCTAGATTGAACACACACTGTATTAAGCTGATACAGACACTAGCCTACTCCAAACTAACTTCGGTCTGGACTGTAGTTGAACCCCAATCAATCTCACACTGATCCAAGGTACAGTTATGCTCCTACGCCTCTGATCCCAGCAAAATGCTACGTACATGATTCCCTTAGCTGATCTCACCCACAACTAAGAGTTGCTACGACCCAAAGTCGAAGACTTTAATAAACAAATCTGTATCACACAGAAAAGTCTACGGCAATAGATAAATCCGTCTCCCACGAATATATGTACGAGTTTTGTTCCGTCTTTTGATAAATCAAGGTGAACACGAACCAATTGATAAACCGGACTTATATTCCCGAAGAACAACCTAGTATTATCAATCACCTCACAATAATCTTAATCGACGCAGCGGAAAAAGATATTGTGGAATCACAAACGATGAGACGAAGTGTTTGTGATTACTTTTCTATCTTGCCTATCGGAGATATAAATCTCAAGCCAATTATTACCATTGTACTCGTAACGATAGAAACAACAAGATCAGATCACACAACTACAAGAAAAGTAGTATCGGTCTGGCTTCACAATCCCAATGAAGTCTTTAAGTCGTTAACCTGGTTTTGAAGAAGAAACCAAAGGTTAAAGGAGAATCGACTCTAGCTTAGCACAACTAGTATCACACATAAGGTGTGGGGATTAGGTTTCCAAGTTTCTAGAGTTCTCCCTTATATAGTCTTTCAAATCAGGGTTTGCAATCAATGTTAGCTTGGTAACAAATCATTCAATATTCATTGTTAGAT
Organism: Papaver somniferum; assembly: GCF_003573695.1. Taxonomy (NCBI): domain Eukaryota; kingdom Viridiplantae; phylum Streptophyta; class Magnoliopsida; order Ranunculales; family Papaveraceae; genus Papaver; species Papaver somniferum. Next base: position 111,543,686 of record NC_039366.1, on the reverse strand, counting down.
GAAAACCTGATTAGATTCAAGCTAACATTTATCAAACGTTGGATCGAAGACTTAGCTTGTTACACACAAACGAAATGTTCAATTTTGGGTTTATGTAACCGTTCCCAAACATTAACATTTGTTAGTTCAACAATAGTTAACCAAATGGTTAGCCATATGATCACTTTCATATCCACCATATTCTTCTTCACCATAACTAGTCCAAATGACTCAAATGAACTAGTTAGAGAGTTGTTCAATTGCTTAGATCTTATATAACTACACAAGACACAATAGAAGTAAAAACGGTTTGATTCACTCGAATCGGTTCATGAAATTTACAGCCACGGTTTGCAAAAGCATTCCTTAGTTTATATAAACATGAGTTCAAGAACAACAAATTTTAGATATAACCTACTCAAGTTCGCGGACTGGGTTCGCGGACTTAAGCTCACGGAAGGAGTTCACAAACTCCTGCAGAATTTCTCGGGTCGAGAACTTCCGCCAGTTCGCGGACTGAGTTCGCAGACTTGTCTCACGCCACATTCCGTTTCTCTTGATCAATAAAGTTCGCAAACTTTGGTTCAAGGAATAAGGACTTATATATATATGTTTTTCCACAACAATGCTTATATCCTACCAATGGTTATGTAATCTAAACTCACATTTCAATCATTGAAACATTCTCATAGGACGTTATATAGTCGTTATTCACAGACCATTTTTCGTCAGAGCAATTTCCAAAGTGATTGAAACATAACATGACTTTCGTCACTAGGTAAAGATGAATTTGGCAAAAGCGAAAGCTTACCAACACATATTTCGAGAAATAGATAGGCGAGTTAAACTCGGCTCGAAATAGCAAATGTATATAATGACAGTCTATATATTAATACGACTTTTGTCTCAAGAAGGATATAGAGTAAATAGACTTTTGAGTGACAGATAAGTTCAAGTATCCACATACCTTTTAGTCGATGAAGTTCCACCAGTTCCTTGAGTAGTCCTTCGTCTTGTATGATGATTTTCATGGAGTCTTGACCTCAACTACACTTTCTATCCTAGTCCGAGACCTTTAGCTATATAGGCTAGAAATCAAGACTTATAGTTTTGATCACCAACATTGACAAACATGCTTGAGATAGCAACGCATGCGAGTTCGACCGAGCAATGCTCTAACAATCTCCCCCTTTGTCAATTTTAGTGGCAAAACTATTAATACATATGGAATACAATAAATAAATAAATTAACTTTTGTAGCTCCTATTCCACATGCCTAATCTTCAACATTACTCGAAATCTTCGTCACTTTCAAGTACTCCAATGATCCCAAAGGTTGCAAGTTTAGCATCATCGTTGTTGAAAATCCGTAGCTATAACAATAAGAAAACAATAATTCTCAATCATTGTTATATAGTGTCATAGTATCATTACACAGCGTCAAAGTTCAACTGTATCACAACTTCAACAACAATACTATGGTGATATGTATCACTCCCCCATAGTCAATACTCCATCTCACATGGAAACCACTCCCCCTTACATAATGATCCGAAAACCATATGTATTTGTAGTGTGAACTACATATTAATTCTCCCACTTTTTTTCAATAAAATTGGCAAAGGTACAAGAACGGGATCCTAATCAAAATTTCCGAAAGAGACATTTCATGACCAAAAGGAAGCAAAAGTATATCATCTTATTTAGATGCAATCATAAATCCGAAACTAAATGCATTCATCAAGGAGTTTATAAAGATACAAGATAACCCCTATAATATTCCACAGCCGTACTCCCCACAAAAAATTGGCAATTAAGCGCAAGTTCAAAAGAACTCCCCCCATTAAATGTCATTCCCGAAAGAAAAACAAGAGAGACCTCAATTTCGAAAGAAAAGGAGGATTTCATTGGACATAACAAATCACATACAAGTATGAATGTGAATCCAAAATACTCAATTAAATCAGCCACAAGAGAACTCATGATTAATTTAATCGAAAATGCTCAAACATAAGTGAACTTATGGAGACTTAAAAATATACAATTAGATTAATCACAAGAGAACCCATAATTAATCTAATAGAAATACACAACCAAACTAATCACAAAAGTAATCAATTTAATTGGTCATGCTCGTCATAAGAAAACTTACGGAGCAACAACTAAATAACCAAACAAGATGATTAATTTAGTTGAAAATGCTCGACATAAAGTACCTCACGGCACAACAACATAGCTAATCAAAAATAATCAACTTGGTTGCTTAATGCTCAACATAAGACACTTTACGAAGCCTCACATTAGTACATAAAATATGGATCAGGGAAGATCAATTACTGCGGAATACACAAGGATCCATTCTATTTTCCATCATCATTTTCACAATGACATTCAATAGACATAATCCTTGAAAACAAAAGATTTTAACCTATATTCTATCAATAATTGACAATATAGGCTTAACTTTTGTATTTGTCAAAAGCCCATTCATTCTTTTATCAATACATGCATATCGACATATGAAAGACTTTACTTTTGACAAGATATGGGATAGTCAAGTTCATGGACGTAACACACAAATCCCATAAACAATTGCAATATATAAAACCATAAAGATTAATACTGCAAAAATCATCTTCCAAACAAATTTATAATTTAAACCAATAAATCTAAAAACATGAAGATGAAAACGTTGGACATGGCTATGTGTAAATCACAATAATGGCTATTCCAAACTCTAGTTATTCTTCTAAACAAAAGGAAACAAAAAAAATATTTACTAGGAAAATAAAAGAAATCAACAAGCTAAGGAACAAAAGCAGACTCCAGTGTCATGGTCTAACACGAACTAAGGTCAAATAGACGGTTCAGGATCCTCACGAGTCTTGGCGTCCTTGAGCTTGTGATTAACATCATCCATTGCATCTTCAGAGAAGAGATTCTCTTTATGAAGATCATTGATGTGAGATTTTATGATACCAAGTTCAGTTGAAACCTTTTTCAACTCAGTTTTCAACACATCAAGATTTTTCAGAGTATCAACGAGCTGCAGTTTTGCTTCCTCAAAATACTTAAGGAAGTCATGGACCACTTCAGCAGAAATCATATCATCCTTTTCAACATTCTCATGAGTATATGCATAGTAACATGAGGCATTAGGATGATTTTTATCTACAAGGGTTCTTTTCTTCCTCCCTTCGGATTCAAAACCAATACCTTTGTCAAGAAAGCCTTTAGCAAAACTACACGTTTGTGAAGAGGACGACATTCTTGATAAACCAAAATAACCTAGAGTACGCAAACATGACTCAGAGGTTTGGTATTTAAATGGTTTCTTATGGAGGAAGACCTTTAGGGTTTACAAACCGTTGACTCGTGATGGTAACCCGTGTACACATACGAATACAACATGGCCCATAGGGAATAAGATTAAAAAAGGACTTTTGCTACATGAAAAATTCATGAATGGCTCAATAAATTCCTAACCATAGGAGTAATTTAGAGCACAAGTGTAGCATCCCACATAGTTGCAAAAGAATTGCATAAAGAGAGAAATGATATAACATAAATACATCTTAGGCAATATTGTCTGCAGGCACTAGTTTAGCTATAAAAGATAAGAGAATAGCTTAACTAAGCAGAACACCAAATTGCCATAGTATACCTGATTTTTACACATCTTGCTCAACAGGATTTTTATGAGCAAGTTCTTAACCCTTGTGATTAATTAGCACAAGGATGAGCTCTAAGCTCATTAAAAGAACTGTTTTTATGATCGAGTCTCTTTTTCCTTCTGAATCTAGAAAGAAATCCCTTTTTATGTGAGAACTTACTGTCATCAAAATACGAGCCATAGTTATAGTTCTTACCAGAAGAATTTTGACTTGCGGAGGATGACAACCTTTCGACAATTTCTTTATATCCTTCAATTATCTCCATCAGGTTATTTCTCTTATCATCAATTTCTTCTTTCTTCTGGAATTTCATTCACATTAAAGGAAATGTTATTTCCATAGGAAACGACTTGATCCTTCCTTGGATGATTCTTGTTAGGACTTCTATTCTGCTTTAGAGCATTTGAGGAACTCATTGAACTGACTTTCCTAGTAACATACACAGGGTAAGTATGAAAACCAACTGGTTTAGACATACGAATGTCAGTTACACCTTTGAGAATTAAGTCTAAGGTGTGTTGAAGTTGAACCAAGGAGGTTTTATTCAACCTAGAGTTTCTCTTTTGTTTAGCAGAGAGACTTTTGCATCGCAAAAGAGGCATACTTTCTGATCACAAGAGTGATTGGACAAAGTAGTCTTAACAACCTCGTTAGGATATTTCTTCCTTCCATGTGATGTGGAACATCCTTGATCAATGGGAAATTCAGACACATTCTTTTTAACAGGAAGGGATTCCAATTTTACTTCTGGAGCTGGAATGTTTTCAGGCGTAGCAGAAGTACTTGGTATATTAGACTGCTTAAAGCATCCTTGAATAGAGAGTTTACTCAAGCGATATTCAATTTCCAAAGAATCCTTTTTGAGGCTAGCCTCAAGAGTCATACGTGAAGAATGATCTTCAGTATTTTCTTTGAATTTGCAGTCTCTTATTACACCAAGCAGAACATCGACATGGTTTTTGAACCGATTAAATCTATCATCTTGGATTTTATCAAGATTTAGAATCAAGACACTCTCTTCAGCTGTTTCCCGTTCATTTTGAGAGATAGACTCTTTTGAAGGGTAATCGGAAATACTCATGTCGGAGCCTGTCTGTCTTGTTGGATCACATGGTTCGTCTATATTCGAGATTGAAGAATATTTCTCTTTAATAGAATTAGACAAGACAGAGCCTTTATTTCTGGTGATGTGTTTATCAGAGATACTATCGTCCATCCTCAGATCGCTACAAACACAGACTTGTAAGGTCTTAAACGTGTTTGCCTGCTCTGATACCAATTGAAAAAATATGGGGTACAACAACCACACCCAATATTTCGCTTAGAAATCTGTATAGAAAAACTCCAATATACTTTCTAGAGAATCAACTAGACAGTCAAACTTAATCTAGATAAAAGTATATCAAAGAGTTTATATCTCAATCTATCGATTTGATATATACTCAAGCAAATAGAAATCTGCGAGTCTTTATCAAATACTAGAGAGACAACTTGGATGGTATCAAAGACCAATTTCCAAGTGTCAATCAATTTAAATCAACAACCAAAAGGTCGGATATTCTAATTGATTGAACAACGTACAACCTGTGATATTTCAATTATATAAAAAAATATAATACGGAATAGAAATAACACAGACACCAGAATTTTGTTAACGAGGAAACCGCAAATGCAGAAAAACCCCGGGAACTAGTCCAGATTGAACACACACAGTATTAAGCTGCTACAGACACTAGCCTACTCCAAACTAACTTCGGTCTGGACTGTAGTTGAACCCAAATCAATCTCACACTGATCCAAGGTACAGTTATGCTCCTACGCCTCTGATCCCAGCAGGATGCTACGTACTTGATTCCCTTAGCTGATCTCACCCACAACTAAGAGTTGCTACGACCCAAAGTTGAAGACTTTAATAAACAAATCTGTATCACACAGAAAAGTCTACGGTAATGGATAAATCTATCTCCCATGAATATACCTACGAGTTTTGTTCCGTCTTTTTATAAATCAAGGTGAATAGGAACCAATTGATAAACCAGACTTATATTCCCGAAGAACATCCTAGTATTATCAATCACCTCACAATAATCTTAATCCACGCAGCGAAAAAAGATATTTTGGAATCACAAACGATGAGACGAAGTGTTTGTGATTACTTTTCTATCTTGCCTATTGGAGATATAAATCTCAAGCCAATTATTACAATTGTACTCGTAACGATAGAAACATCAAGATCAGATCACACAACTACAAGAAAAGTAGTATCGGTCTGGCTTCACAATCCCAATGAAGTCTTTAAGTCGCTAACCTGGTTTTGAAGAAGAAACCAAAGGTTAAAGGAGAATCGACTCTAGATTAGCACAACTAGTATCACACGTAAGGTGTGGGATTAGGTTTCCCAGTTGCTAGAGTTCTCCCTTATATAGTCTTTCAAATCATGGTTTGCAATCAATGTTACCTTGGTAACAAAGCGTTCAATATTCATCGTTAGATGAAAACCTGATTAGATTCAAGCTAATATTTCTCAACTGTTGGATCGAAAACTTATCTTGTTACACACAAACGAAATGTTCAATTTTGGGTTTATGTAACCGTTCCCAAACATTAACATTTGTTGGTTCAACAATAGTTAACCAAATGGTTAGCCATATGATCACTTTCATATCCACCATATTCTTCTTCACCATAACTAGTCCAAATGACTCAAATGAACTAGTTAGAGAGTTTTTCAATTGCTTAGATCTTATGTAACTACACAAGACACAATCAAAGCAAAAAAGGTTTGATTCACTCGAATCGGTTTATGAACTTTATAGCCACGGTTTGCAAAAGAATTCCTTTGTTTATATAAACATGAGTTCAAGAAAAACTGATTTTAGATATAACCTACTCAAGTTCGTGGACTGGGTTCGCGGACTTAAGCTCACTGAAGGAGTTCACAAACTCCAACATAAATTCTCGGGTCGAGAACTTCTGCCAGTTCGCGGACTTGGCTCACGCCACATTTCGTTTCTCTTGATCAACAAAGTTCGCAAAAATTGGTTCAAGGAATAAGGACTTATACATATATGTGTTTCCACAACAATGCTTATATCTTACCAATGGTTATGTAATCTAAACTCTCAATTCAATCATTGAAACATTCTCACAGGACGTTATATAGTCGTTATTCACAGACCATTTTTCGTCGGAGCAATTTCCAAAGTGATTGAAACATAACATGATTTCCGTCACTAGGTAAAGATGAATTTGGCAAAAGCGAAAGCTTACCAACACATATTTCGAGAAATAGATAGGCGAGTTAAACTCGGCTCGAAATAGCAAATGTGTATAATGAAAGTCTATATATCAATACGATTTTTGTCTCAAGAAGGAGATAGAGTAAATAGACTTTTGAGTGACAGATAAGTTCAAGTATCCACATACCTTTTAGTCGATGAAGTTCCACCAGTTCCTTGAGTAGTCCTTCGTCTTGTATGATGATTTCCATGGAGTCTTGAGATCAACTACACTTTCTATCCTAGTCCGAGACCTTTAGCTATATAGTCTAGAAATCAAGACTTATAGTTTTGATCACTAACATTGACAAACATGCTTGAGATAGCAACGCATGCGAGTTCGACCGAGAAATGCTCTAACAGTCTCGACTTTGTCCATAGACGATCACACTTGGTATCATGCTTATAGGTTGAAAAGAAAAGATTATGGTGTACTTGGGTACCCTTGTCATTTCAAAAACAAATGAAAATAGAAAATTATCCTAGACTATAAAAATCAGAACAAACAATTCATGTATACCAAAATACCTCCGTTCAATTTCAAACACAACAGAATTTATCTAGAAATAAGCTGATCAACTTTAACCGTAAGCTAATAAACCTCTTTGAATTTATAGGTGAAAATTGATTTGATTATCAATTAAGGATTATTTTGATTTAATTAATCCGTTTATAGGCAAAAAAAATTGATTTGATTATGAATTAGCGATTATTTTGATTGATTAATCCTTTGTAATATGTAATTAGAGATTATTTGGACAAATCCTTGTCGTACCGTACTGTGTATGTATGTAGTAATCAAAATATGCAGAGCTTATGAAGGGGAATCAACAAAGGTGCGACAATCTCTTTCATGGTTAGATTCGGCTGTTGTCGTCCTCGGGGAAAAGAGGAAGGAATTTTTTTCTTTTGGGTCCGCGAAAGGAAAAGGAGTGGAAAAGAACGGCCGTTTCGATCCAGATCCTGTCCTATCCCGTTCCGATCCGGCTCTCGTCCTATCCCGTTCCGGTCCAGCCGACCCGGTCCAGATCAACCCGAACCAGTCCTGTCCAACTCGTACCTATTCTGTACCGGTTCCGATTTAGCCTGTCCTGTTCTGGCCGACCCGATTCCGATTCAGCCTGTCCTGTTCTGGCCGACCCGATTCCAGGTTTCGTTGCGGCCTTGTCCTCCCGATCCAGTTCCAGTTTGGTGATGTGCATGACCAAGGTTGTTCTGGGTTTGTGTATATATAATGGGAACCAAAGCCCGAGGTATGTAACTAATGCGGGCTTTTACATTGAATAATACTTGCTATGCTTATTTTTTTTAGAATATGTCTGCTTTTACTTTTATTTTATTTTATATTATTTTATTTTATTAAGATAAGTCCATATCATATAAACGGTCAATTTAAACTATGATTGTTTATCTCGACCATTAAGAGTTTTGGTTTTAATATTATTTTATTCACTTGAATATGATATTGGCTATAGTTGAATGTTGTCTTTTGTTTAATTGGTTTTACCAACTCAATTCCAATGTATTTATTTGGGTTTAGAAGTACTTGAACACCATTATTGTGTACTTGATATTTTCTTCCCAAATTTGAAATGTTCTGTGGGATGCAATCCACTGGCTCGACTATTAAGAGTCGGTATTTTCAAAAGATACGTTGCAAATAAAATCACATGTATTCCAAATTTTTTGGAAGAACTCACAAAAGATGATATGAGTCAGAAAATTTCCATTTCTCTACTTCATCCATGATACTAACGAACCAGTATATGTTGAAATATGACAACAAGAGAACTATCTTTAGTAATCTATTCAACCTAAAGTAATTGGTTGACATGTGTAGCGAGATTCTCTTGGCCTATTGAGATAAAGAAATTTCTCAAATTAAGCTAAATGTAGCAAAATGGAAATGAAAAGAACCCCGAAGTAATAAGGGTTAGACGTAATGACTCATATAAAGCATGTGAAAAGGGATATATATATCATGAGACAAATATATATTTTTTTCCCAGTAATAATGACACCAAAGTACAGGTATTAGCTGAATATGGAATGAAGCTAAGATGTAATTCTAGCTCCCATCATAAAGGAAAGAGTTGGAAATGCACCTGGTCACAGGTGTTGATATATACAATGTAATGTGTATATCGTAGTAGCATCCAATTTTCACATCAACTTTAATGGCAACAAGAACTTTTTCGGGCCAATTGACTACCTTATTCAGTTGAACTAGATCTAATATCTGGACTATGGAATGAAAACACAAGACATAAATTCTCTAAAGCACTTGAGATATATTGGGTGAAACGTAATATATATTCAGTCTAAAGTACTTGAGTTGAATCCCATTTTTATTACGTAATAAGGCCACACCACTTATTAAAACTCTCAAGACCCAAGTGTCTAACTCATAATTGTTTTTCTTCCACTAGATTAAGGAATTTAAACTAGTTGTTGAACTATTTCCTTATAATGTGACTACGAGGATTGGATCATCGAGCGCAACACTGCTCATAAATGTGTTTTCAAGATATAACAAAGACGTCACAAAATCTCTATATGTACCGAGAGATAATCACATCTTGTTAAATTCCAAAGAAACACATGCAAATGGATATCATGTGGAACCTGAATGTGATGATAATGTAATTGATTTCATCTTTTATAGTCACTAATGTATTTGGAAGGAAACATATGTTAGAGAGACTAATGAGTCAATTTAGTGAAATGTAAATCACTATAGTATTAATTTGGATTATTGAATCCATATTGAGTCCGACGATGAAATGTTGGAAATTGACTCATTCAGACTTTGACATAACCATAAAAGCACTTTGGTTGTGACATGATATTTTGTTTTGAAATGACTCATACGTACATCGCTGTGTTTGAGTGGACGAGACAAAGGGAAAAAGATTGACAGAATGCGATGTAACGTCACATCTCTCAATAAGTGTTTTCTAAAGTACCAGATGCACAACCCCCTCCTCCCTCCCATTATGCTTTTAAGTAAGAGAGCATATCACTCATTTTACAAAGTCTTCAGTAAAACAGGATCGAGACCATCCTAAGATGCAAATGGTAAACAATCCATATTATAAAGATAACAAGGTGAAATTTAGAAAAAATATTCATGTAGAATGCGGACCATTAAAGTGACTTATGGCTCTGGTGAACGTTTTGACATTTTGAACTAGTTATAGTCCCAAAAAATTTGTGTTTAAAAACTCCTAGCACATATTACACAATACAAAGTGCAAAGGCTCATCACCCTTATTAATGCTAGAGAATTTACATCAAAAAGACTTGATGAATATTGCATGTTTAATAGGATCAATATAGAGCATCTTATACCCAATGGTCTTGCAGAGGCTACCATCAAAGGTTACAGATGGTGCCTAAGGAATAGGTTATGCGTGGCAACCTATCTTTTATTGCTTTGGGGATATGCAATATTACACGCATCTTACTTAATTCATTATTAGAATCCAATATTAGTCAACCTTTTCTGCGTACCAGTTGGTAACTGGATTTAAGCCGGACATTCGTGTTCTTACGCATTTTTGGTTGCACTATATATGTTCCATTACGACTCCACATCGGACTATGATGGGTCTTCAAAATTGTTAAGTAGTTATGTTTGAAATGAGTTCCCAACAATTATCCGCATTTTAAAACTTTTGGCAGGAGATCTCTCACCGCTGGATTTGCGGGTTATCACTTTAATGAGACAGTCTTCCAGTCGTTAGGGGGAGATAAGAAAAAGTATTTTCTAAGGGAACGACAGGAATTGTCGTGGTGTGTTCCCACTGTGTCTCATATTGATTCTTTTACTCCAGAAATGTAAATGTGAAGTGATAAAGAATATTAGATTTTTCAGAATGTACACTGATGTTGCTAAAGTGATGAGATCACACACACCAGCTGCAAACCTACCTGCAAAGTTACAAATCCTCAATATGGGATATACACCACAGACTAAGGTGTTGCAACTACACTCAGTGGAAGTGTGGTTGAGGCCGTGGCTCCATAAAGGAAGTTAGAGAAACCACTTGGTTCGATCAATCCTCACCTAGAAAGGAAGTAGGTGAGTAAGGCACAACTTATTTATATCATAAAAAAATCATCTCATAAGATTGTCTCTGAATATGTCCATGAATCAAACTGGAGGACGCTCCGAAGTTTTAAATGATTCTAGAGAACAATGAAATCCTGACGGATTATGAGAATGCATATGAGTCAATAGAAGGATCATGCGTGCACAATGATGATATAATACATAAGTAGTTGCTCCAGAAGTAGAGCACAATGAGATCGAAACATGCTTTATTTTGATTAATATCAAATAAATAACATATTTGGCCTACGCAATCCAAGTAGAACTTAGTTCTTTGACAAATATACGGGTATTTGGTGTAGTAGTGTTAACCAACCTAGTGTAATGCTGGTGGGACATATGTGGTTATTTGTCACAAAGTGCAGTGAGAAGAATGAGGTCTTAAAGTATAAAGAATCACCTTGTGGCGCGAGGTTTCTCACAAACCCCTGGATCGCTTACTCTTTTGAACATCATAATGTTCATTTAATTACTTTTCTTGGTAGTTTCAAAAGAATTTGAAACATAATAGATGTGGTTATATCTCTGGATATTTAGACTCAAAGATATTTGCAAAAGTGCATGATGGCCTTTTGCTTCCCAAGTTGAATGACTCTAAACCACGGAGTGTGTTTGCAGTTACACTGGAACACTCACTTATTGATTTAAACAATTATGCGGATGTGGTATACCCGTATAAGTGACTATTTGATTGGGAAGGGATAAACAAGTAAGTTTTCGTGCCATGCGTATTAAATAAGTTCCTGATTCAGAATTATAGCTATCTATGTCGACGATATGGACATGATAAGTACTCTTAATGGAATAAGAGATCTTACAAGCTATTTAAAATCTGAATTTGAGATGAAAATCTTGGGAAATCTCGATCTTATATATGTTCTAAACTAGAAGACCGAGCTTGTGGTGTATTATTCCACCAGTTTGCATATGTCCATTGTCATGCAATTTAACAAGGACGTGCATGCTGCTAGCACTCTTATGATTAGTCGAGTTTCAAATGTACATAAATGACCAATTCGTCCAAAGGAAGATGAAGAAGTTGGGTCGGGAGATGAACTTTCCTTATCTAAGTATAATAGACGCATTATTGTACTTAACATAATGTACTCGACCAAATGTTACATCCTCAATGAACTTGTTAGCTAGATATAGCTCAGCGCCAACGCAATGTCATTGGAATGGTACAATGAATGTAATCATGTGCTTAAAAGTAACCATTGACATAAAATTTTTTTATCCATGCAAAGACATAAAAAGGAATGCTAACGAAAGTGCAATCCAAGGGTTGTTGATTATAAAGGAACAATAATCTCTTCTCCAACGAAAGTAATCATGGGGAGATACGGTAGACTATTTTCTAGGTCATTATCGATACTCAGTTTCGAAAAGTACATGACTAAAGGAACAGTCTGGAACAACTCTGAAAGTAATCAGTGGGGGGATCCAAGGATATGATGTCGACATAATTTACTTCGAAATTGAAGATGTGTTGTACTCTTTTTCCATTCGATCGAGAATAGGTTTCCCCAAAGGGTTTTGTTACTCGACAAGGTTTTTAGCGAGTCAATACTAAAAGCATCAAGTATGTTGAACGTTGAAGACATAAAGATCGCGTTGATATTATTGAAAATATCGGAATCAAAGAAATGAAACACGATAGTCCGTTAAGCAACATAACTTCCAGAATCAACAACATGGTTCTATAAACATCCAAGTCACCAAAGTAAAGTGTGATAAACTCCTTTTGAATGCATTAGACTAATGAAAATTGTCTTACATCATGGGGAGCATCTAATGGTGTGTTGAACTCTTTTCCTTCACCGAGGTTACCTTTTCCCATAGGGTTTTGTTGCTCGACAAGGTTTTTAATGAGACAACAGCAAACACCGGGAAGCAATTTCCAAACTAAGGCTATTGTATTTCCCACAAGGATTTTCTGCCTTAGGAGTTGTGAAGCAACTAGTCAACTTCAACGGAACAAAGTGATCATCTGCAACAGATCACCTTTACTTGCATATGTCACGTTGTACTCTTTTCCCTTCGTCAAGGTTTTATCCCACTGGGTTTTCCTTGTCAAGGTTTTAATGAGGTAACATATTCGAGTCCAATTATGTTATAAGTTTTCTTAATATTGTACTCTTTTTCTTTAGTTCAGGTTTTGTCCCGCTGGGTTTCCCTGGCGAAGTTTTAACGAGGCAATTAACTTAGACTCATCGATCTGTGAAGATCGTATTGCATGTGATGAACTACATGTAAAGTAAGAGATAACATGTGAAGTACTAAATAACAAATAGGTTGCTCCTTAGCAACTGGGTTCCCCTTAGTAATTGAGTACCCCTTAGCCAACAATGAGAGTCCGAATAGCAAATGTCTTCTGGAGGTGCCTTTAACAGTTTTTCGAGCCGATTCTTCTAAAAACGTTTATTTGCCCAAAAACGCCTACAAACAAGTTTATTAGTGATAAAATGAGTCCCAGCTAATGTATTTATGGGTGAAAATTTGTTGCACTTTCGTGCTTATCAATAAAAGATAAGCAATGAATGCTCAGCTCGAAATGTCAAATGTGTATGATCTAGTTTATATAGCATACGACTTTTGTCTCAAAAGAAGTAGGAGATAAAAGAGATAGACTTTTGAGTGATAGATAAGTTCAAGTCTACACATACCTTTTTGTTGATGAAGTTCCACGGTTCCTTGTATAGATCTTCGTCGTTGTATGATGAATCGCCATGAAGTCCTTGAGCTCAACTACACCTTTTCTATCCTAGTCTGAGACTTAGCTATGTAGGCTAGAAATCAAGACTTGTAGTTTTGATCACTAACATTGACAAACATGCTTGAGATAGCAACGCATGCGAGGCTGACCGAGCTATGCTCTAACAGGCTTGAGATCTATTTCTCCGATAGGCAAGATAAAAAAAGTAATCGCAAACATCTTCGTCTCATCGTTTGTGATTCCACAATATCTAGTTTCGTTATCATAAGATTTAGATTATTGTGAGGTGATTGATAATACTAGGCTGTTCTTCAGGAATATAAGACCAGTTTATCAATTGGTTCATGTTCACCTTGATTTATCAAAAGACGGAACAAAAACTCTGGGTATTTCTGTGGGAGACAGATTTATTCAATCCTATAGACTTTTCTGCGTGAGACAGATTTGTTTATCAAGTCTTCGAATTTGGGTTGTAGCAACTCTTGGTTGTGGGTGAGATCATCTAAGGGAATCAAGTGCGTAGTATCCTGCTGGGATCAGAGATGTAAGGAGTGCAACTGTACCTTGAATCAGTGTGAGATTGATTAGGATTCAATTAAAGTCCAGTCCGAAGTTAATTGGTAGTAGGCTAGTGTCTGTAGCGGCTTAATACAATGTGATGTTCAATCTGGACTAGGTCCCGGGGTTTTTCTTGCACTTGCGGTTTCCTCGTTAACAAAATTCTGGTGTCTGTGTTATTTCTTTTCCACATTATATTTTGTTATATAACTGAAATATCACAGGTTGTGCGTTAAGATCAATCAATTAGAATATCCAACCTTTGGTTTTTGATTTACATTGATTGACACTTGAACATTGGTCTTTGGTACCGTTCAAATAACTCCTCTTATATTCAATCGGGATCGCAGATTTCTATTTGTTGATTGCGGATTGAATTAAGAGTTAGAGATATTAAACTCTTTGATATACTTTATTCTAGATTGAGTCTGACTGTCTAGTCAATTCTCTAGAAAATGTATTGGAGTAAGTCCTCTCAGATTTCCAAACGGATTGTTGGGTGTGGTTTTTAGACCCCGCATTTTCAGAGACGATTATACTTTCTGATTTATATCTATCTTGTTAGACGAAGCAAGCTCACCAATCAAAACAAGATCAGGATACACGAACTATCAAGATAAAGAAAGTTGGAACTGGCTCACAAATCCCTATGTGAAGTCTTTTTAGTCGCTAAACCCAATAAGGGTTTTAAGGAGAGGACGACTCTAGTTTACAACTAGGACACACAAGAATATTGTCAGATATTCCAAAATCCCATTTGTTTGAGGTTCTACTTATATAGACTTTCAAGATCAAGGTTGCTTTAGGTTTAAGCTAAGATAACTTTGGAATCAAGCAATCAATAATTACCGTTAGATGAAAAACTTGACTTGAGATAATCATAGTAGAATATACACTCTGGTTAGGATGAACCGTATTCGAACCGTGTACAATGACATGTTCATGTAGGTTAGCCGAAAGTATCCAATTGAACGATAAGCTTAACCATTTTCATATAACACTTTCAAACTTTTCTTGAATCACACATATGATCAAAAATATCTAAATAGTGTTTTTAGAGAGTTTTTCAAATGTCGATTATCTCAAGGAAATAATTTTGATGCATCTGAAAATATTGGACAAGGTAAGTACGTGTACCGTACCTGTTCGTGAAAGTCTTTGTCATAGTAGTGTACCGGGTATGTGTAACCTTAAGACAAAAAAAAGTTCAAGAACTCGTAGATCTTTTATGGTATGCGTACTGGGTATGCGTATCTTCCCGGTTTTGAAACCAACAAATCTTTTTCAGTTTGCATACTAGGTATGCGTACCTTTCCTGGTTCACGATCAACAAACTTTTTATGGTATGGATACCGGGTATGCGTACCAAAAAGTCGCTGCCGAACTATAGCTATGCCGGTACGTACTGCGGCTCTGGATTTATAACAATTCTCCCAGTATGCGAACTAGTATGCATACTGTCCTGTATCTATATTAACAATAGTTCTATATCTCTCTAATAATCAATATGAAACATTCCCGAATAAAATCAATGACATATATCACCGTTCCAGGCTATTTTCAAATGATTAAATCTTGAATCATGATTAGGTTACAAACAATAAATTATTCTACACCAAATTCATTAAGTATGAACAAGTGTTCTTAAGCTTATATAATCATATTTCGAGAACAATATTCAAGATAAACTTGACTCGAAATGTCTACTATGCATGCACTATCTAATTTAGTCATGCGACAATGTCTCATAGATAGAAAAGTGAAAACTTGAGAAATATGTGGTTCAACCTTCATTTACCTTTTCAGTTAAAATTCTCCAAAGCTCCTGTTGATTTTCGCCTTCAAACGGTAGAACGCAATGATATCTGAATCTCAACTACACACTTCTATCCTAATCCGAGACCTGATTAAATGTCAAGATATAGTTTTGACAACTAAATTTGACAAGAAGCTTGAGATAACAACACTTGTGAGTTCATCCGAGCAATGCTCTAACACCACTGATTATTAGATGAGATATAAATCTATTTATTCAGAAACCAAATACAGGAACCAACATCATAACGTATGTTAGTGGTCTAATAATTCAGAACAAGAATTGGGATTACCACAAACTCCAAACATGTATTGATACCGAAACAATAAGAAAGATACAACAGATATATATACCAGTGGACAATAGAAAAGTTCGTGTCATATAAGACTTAATCAAAGATGGATGAACGACCACCGATCTGACAACAAAAATTGGAATAACATATGGATTATGCATGTTTCTCCATCCATCAAAATGTTTATTTGGAAAATAATCCACTCAATGCTCCTAAATAGTATGCGAGTGGCGCCAGTTTTATCAAACATCCACATTACTTGCAAGTTATGCAATGGACACAATGAAACCTTAACCCTCATGTTTCTTAAATGTAATTTTGTTGCTCACTAATCACCTAATGTTAGGGTACCGACCCTAAACTCGTCATAAGTCCATGGGTAGAACTCAACTCGAAAACCGGTTGACTAGAAGAGGTAACCCATTGACTTATAAACTACCAATTAAACCCCATCTAACCAATGTGGGACTAGGATCCCAACATCCCACCACGCTTCCAGACCCAACGTCCTCGTTGGACCACTCTATCGACACTGACCCGAAGGTAGCCCTTTCTCTTATGGCGGCTTCATTCCCCTATCAGTATTCAATGCGGGTGACAACTACGCCCATACATAGGTGCCCCAACACTTTAATCTAGCCTATAGGTCACCCCTTCCGTGGAGCGGGCATGGGTCGTGGTGGTTGGCTCTGATACCAATTGTTAGGGTACCGACCCTAAACTCGTCATAAACCCATGGGTAGAACTCAACTCGAAAACCGGTTGACTAGAAGAGGAAACCCATTGACTTATAAACTACCAATCAAGCCCCATCTAACCAATGTGAGACTAGGATCTCAACACCTAAACTTTAACATGAACTATGCCAGAGGCAATACAACAGACTGTCACGACTGAATAAACAATTGGTACACGACCACAACAAAAGGCGGAAATGATATGTCTTGGGCTGAATATGCATCACAGTATCTTGGCACATCTGGGGAAGCAGATGTAACGAAGTCCTAAACCAGAAAGACCAAATAGTTGGACAACAGCTAAAACAGTAGTAAAAAACATAAATACAACTTTGATTTACATTTAACAAGACCTATAATCCAATGCAAAGCCTGTACTATGACCCTTTCCAGGACCAAAACTTCCATATCACAAAACTAAACAATTGTGAGTACCCGGGCTCCATTAGACTCATGATAAACATAACTTTGTCCATGCTGCAACACACTTGTGATGCCGCTATATCTTTAACTCTTACAGGTGATACAAGTACCTGCGGAAAGGTAAGAGGAGAATCCTCAAGCTGGACCTCAAGAGAAATGCTGGAACTAAAAAGAGCGGTGTCGCCGCTTTACTACTGTTGGAATATTTGCCAAAGCTAAAGAACAAAAATTAAAAAACAGTGACTACTTTGGAAAATCAGATCATACACTCACAAATTTTAATGCTCTGTCTTTCATTCTTGTTAACAGAGTTTGTAAGTCACGAGACTCATAGTCATGGCCATGGCACACATTTCTATTTGGTGATTAAAGATTAATGAATGTTTTGGCAATGGGAAAACATTAACAAATCTGGAGATTAGATTCTCACATTAATTGTAATAATTTTTTAATGCCACCACAAACGTTGTAATCATTTTTTAATACCACCACAAACCAAAATCATACTAGTAGTTGAGACCGTAGAAGCAGACAAGTGAAATGAGTGAGGAAGCCATGGAATCACAGTTACCATTTCTCAACATCTTTCTTTCTTTAATTGTTTTAATTTTATTTAGTTCTTTCATATATCTCTATAGGATTTTAGTCTTAAATCCTAAAACTCTTCGATCAAAGCTTTTAAAACAAGGTATCAATGGTCGTGCTCCATCTTCTTTTCTTTATGGAAACGTTCCTGATATGAAAATCACTGTTTTTCTTAAATGGTCGTGCTCCATCTTCTATTAAAATCATTTATATATGAAGATGAGCCAATTTCTGATTTTTTTCTTTCTTTTTTGCATGAACCAAGTTCTCTATTTTGTACAGTGCTCCGCATATATTTGATGTAGAGAACTATATGTAAGGACTGGATTTTACCAGCAATTGTACAGAATGTATTAATCAATATAAAAATGTGATAAATGGACATTTGAATGAAATGGAGCCTTAATTTTCAAATTAATTTTACATTTTTCCTAAGAATTTTGTATAACGAGTCATCAGAGAGTAGAATTTTTGATGGTTTGGTTTACATTTATATTTTGGGTATTTGGTGCAGGTCCTGTATTCACTTACTCAACTGGAACCTCACAAATGTTGTATATAACAAGTTAGAAGATAGGTTATCGGTGAATGCTTCCACACATTCAGTGCGCAGAGAGCAGTTCTATTTATATTAAAACAGTTTCAATATTCTGTTACAGATGTTGGTAAAAGATACAGAGACTGATCATGCCAATATTGTAGGCTTTAGACTCTGACACAGTACTTGGTCAAGAGACTTGGTGTAGAGACTTTTTAGCAGAGTCTTCAGGAGTTTGCTTAACACCTCCCCTCAAGTTGTACTGCAGCTGGCGAAGTTGCAACTTGCTATGTAATATATGAAATCTAGGTGATGGAACCCCCTCAGTAAAGATGTCGGCGATCTGATCTCTTGAACTGATGAACCTGACATGAAGTAGACTAGCAGCCACACGTTCACGGACAAAATGATAGTCTATTTCAATGTGCTTTGTGCGAGCATGGAATATGGGATTCGAAGTTAGGTACGTGGCTCCTAAATTATCACACCAGAGTATTGGTGGTGAGATGTGGACACCAAGCTCTTGCAGCAAGGATTGGATCCATATTATCTCCGAAGTGGCTATTGCAATGCCACGGTATTCTGCTTCTGTACTGGACTTTGATACCGTTTTCTGCTTGCGTGCACTCCATGAGATCAAGTTTCCTCCAAAATATATACAGTAGCCACTCGTTGAGCGTCTGTCATCCAAACTTCCAGCCCAGTCTGCATCGGAGTAGGCTTGCAAAGAGAAGTCTGAGGAAGAACGAATATGCAGACCATAGTCTACTGTATTCTTAAGATAACGAATAATTCTTTTGACTAGTTCCCAATGCTCTTCATATGGGTCATGCATGTATTGACGGACCTTGTTAACTTCCACAAAGATATCAGGTCGCGTTAAGTGCAGATATTGCAGTGCACCCACTACACTGCGATACAATGTCGAATCATGAAACCTTTTGGTACCTTGCTTCTGAATTTTCACATTTACTGTCAGAGGTGTGTTTACTGGCTTTACCCCATCTAGCTTTGTCTTGCGCAGAAGGTCTGTAACATACTTACGCTGTGTGAGAATTAGTTCTGTCCCCTTTCTAAGCACTTCGATCCCCAAAAAGAAAGAAAGATCTCCTAAATCTTTTAGTGCAAACACAGCACTAAGATCTTCAATCTGGATCTCAACTGGATGTGAACCGGTCACTATTATGTCATCTACGTACACTAAAACGTACAATGTGGATCCCTGTGTTTGACGAATGAAGAGAGAACTGTCAGCTATTGAACCCTTGAACCCCAACTGGACTAGGTAGGTGCTCAGTTTTGAAAACCATGCTCTAGGCGCCTGTTTAAGGCCATAGAGTGATTTGTGAAGTTTGCAGACATGGGTTGGATGCAGCTCATCTACATACCCCTGAGGCTGCTGCATATATACATCCTCTTCCAAGTCTCCATGAAGAAAGGCGTTCTCTACATCCAACTGTTTTATATCCCAGTTGCGCATTACATCAATTGACAGCACAAGGAGAATAGTGCATGGCTTAACCAATGGTGAAAAGGTTTCACCATAGTCAATTCCCAGCTGTTGGTTATATCCCTTGGCAACTAGACGTGCCTTTCTCTTGTTGATTGAACCATCTGGATTCTGTTTAACTCGATACACCCATTTGGATCCCACCACATTCATTCCTTTTTCATGTTTCACCAGAGAGTATGTGTCATTCCTAATTAATGCATTGATCTGGACATCCATTGCATCCCGCCATTCTGGAATTTTCCTTGCTGCCGAGAAACATGTTGGCTCCATGAAATCTTCATCATGTAGAAGATGTTTGGATGCAGTCAAGCACATTTTTTGAATAGGCTTGTGTATACCAGCTTTTGCCCTTGTGACCATGGGATGTGATAAAGTTGTACTTTGGACTTCGTCATGTATAGGTGCTGATGAAGCTGGCAGAGCATAAGCAGTTGCAGACGCTGAAGTAGCTGGACTTGCTGCAGGGGAGATGGTTACCTCATAGTAAGCCAAACTTTCTGAGGCCGATTCTGAATGATTCACGTTAGCTGATGTATGTGTGGCAGGAGACTGTGAAGCATTACCCTGTATTACAGTAGCATTTCCATTTCCAAATGGTTTCTTAGAGAAAATACTTGTGTTGGATTGTACAATACCTGGATTTGGCACTGGGGATTGTTGCTTGAGAGTCAAGAATGGGAATGTAGTTTCCTCAAAGCGCACATGCCTAGAGATATAGATTCTATTTGTTTCTCTGTTTAAACACATGTACCCCTTATGTGCGTTGTTGTAGCCTATAAAGCCACATTGAATTGACCTAGGTTCAAGTTTATCTTTGTTATATTGCCTTAAGAAAGGATAAGCTAGACAACCAAAAACTTTCAAGAAGGAATAGTCTGGAAGTTTGTGGAACATCAGTTCAAGTGGTGTTTTTGTGTTTGACACAGAAGCTGGTAGCCGGTTTATAAGATAACATGCAGTAACAAAAGCATCTGCCCAAAAAGACCTAGGCATATGAGCATGAAAAAGTAAGGCCAAACCAGACTCTGTCACATGTCTGATTCGTCGCTCTGCCAAACCATTTTGAGGTGATGTGTGAGGACATGAAAAACGATGCTGAATGCCAAACTCATTTAAATAGGAAGTAAATTTTTTATATTCTAGTGCATTATCAGATTGGAAAATTTTGATCTTATGACCAGTGAGATTCTCAACTTGTTTGCGAAAAAGAATGAATGTGTGTAATGCATCATACCGTAGAACAAGGGGAAAGATCCATGTATAGTGGGAATAAACATCCATAAACAAAATGTAATATCGAAAACCTATTATTGATAAGGAGGGTGAGACCCATATATCTGAAACAACTAAGCTCAATGGCTTATTATAAACTGTTTTACTTAGATAAAAAGATAACTTCTTGCTTTTACTCACATGGCAAGAATGACAGAAGTCAAAGTTTTTATTTGTTACTGGAAGTGAAAACTGATGACAAATTTTGGACACAGTGCTAAGCATTGGATGTCCTAGTCGCTGGTGCCAAATAGGAAGTGTAGAGGACACCAGAGCTTCAGGTTTTATTGAGTGCTGAATCAAATCTAACCCTTCAAACATATAAAGTCCATTCTTATTAAACCCTCTCAGCAGCATTGTCTCCGTGCGCTTGTCCTTTACAACAAAGAAACCAGCATGAAACTCAAAATAAACATTATTGTCTTTACAGAATTGTGAGACAGACAACAAGTTTGTCTTGATTTTAGGAACATGATATATATGATTCATTGCAAAAGTGCGGGAATTAAACGTAAAAGATGCATTACCAACATTGGAGATCTCCAGTGCATTACCATTGCCCACATGAACCTGCTCAGTGCCATTGTATTCATGAGGAATGGACATATTTTTCATATCAGATGTGAGATGGTGAGTTCCACCCGTGTCTGTCACCCACTGATTGCCAAACTGGTCACCAGGTAAAGCAATATAGGCCTGTGCTGAACGCTGGTTGTTGCTTGTGGTTTTGTCGTAGCGAAACCAACATCTATCTCCAAGATGACCCTTCTTTTTACAAATCTGGCACTTGTCAATGAACTGAGGAGGTCTCTGATTCTGCTGCTGACGAGCATTCATGTTATTGTTGGAATATGGATATTTTTGTTGGACTTGATTCTTCCGTTGATCACCTCTGCTTGTCGAGGAAAAGTTTGGGACAACTACATTGGCTACTGGAGACTGCAGCAACAACAACTGAGACTCTTGGCGCATGTCATAGGTGATCAGATGAGAGTAAAAGGTATCGATAGGCATATCCTCAACAGTGCTTAACGCAGTGACAATAGGGTCATAGCTTTGGTTAAGGCCATTACTAATGGCTTGTTTCTTTTCATTTGTTGTTACAGCACAGCCAGATTCTGCCAACTGAGCAAACAAATATTTAGCATCATTCAAATAGGTTTTGAGAGTTTTGTTACCTTTTGACATGCTGTGCAGCTGCTTTTTCAGATTCATCTGATGATGAAAGGTTTTTGGTGCATATTCGGATTCTAGTTTATCCCAGACCTCCTTTGCAGTTGTTAGGTGAGCTACATTGCTCAAGACTTCAGGTGTTAGAGTTGAATTGAGCCATCCAACTATGAGAGAATCCTGATGCTCATATGCTGTAAACGCAGGATTTATATCGTCACTTTCAGGTAACGTCCTTGCAGGAACTTGTTTTGTTCCATCTACAAAGCCACTAAGATCATAGCCTTTTAAGATTGGTTTGAACTGTGCCTTCCAGAGGATATGATTTGTTTCTGTGTGTTTTAACGTGACTAGGTGATGAATCTGCACCTGTCTTAAGGTATTTGTTGTCTCTGCCATGAAGTTGTTTTGGGTTTTTTTTTTTGGTGGTGGGTTTTTTTTTTTTTGAGCGGAAGATGGCTTGGATCAGGCCGATACCAAGATAGAAGATAGGTTATCGGTGAATGCTTCCACACATTCAGTGTGCAGAGAGCAGTTCTATTTATATTAAAACAGTTTCAATATTCTGTTACAGATTTTGGTAAAAGATACAGAGACTGATCATGCCAATATTGTAGGCTTTAGACTCTGACACAGTACTTGGTCAAGAGACTTGGTGTAGAGACTTTTTAGCAGAGTCTTCAGGAGTTTTCTTAACATAACACAACCGGAGTTGGTAAAGGAAATCAACCTTTGGACTTCAATGAGTTTGGGGAAGCCTTCGCATGTATCGAGGGATCGCCGGCCGCTGTTCGGTGAAGGAGTTATTGGAGCTAACGGATCACTTTGGGCTAGGGCTGTCAATGGGTACCCATTACCCGGACCCGGAACCGGACCCGCTATATTTGGGTCCGGTTCCGGGTCCTAAAGTTGGACCCATTAGCTACTTAGGACCCGGCGGGTAATTACCCGATTGGACCCGAATTTAAACGGGTCCAAACGGGTAATACCCGTTGGGTACCCGCGGGTATCGGGTACCCATTTATTCATTCTTTTATTCATGTTTTTACCAAAATTACAAGTATTTTTGCTAGTTTTAGCTTTGATATTTTACTCATTTAAATTTTTTCTCTTACATTTAACCTTTATTTAGTACATTAATAAGAAATAATAATAAACTTTTATAAAAATTACTTAAATTCAAGCCAAAAAGAGAAATATATTAAGTTTTTGAGGTTTTTTAAATAGTTTTATTAAGACCCAATGGGTACCCGGAACCGACGGGTACCCGGGTATTTAAACGGGTCCGGTTCTGGGTCCACAAATTTAGGAACCGGATCCGGAACTGTTAGGAACCGGACCAGACCACTATAAGTAGGGTCCGGGTCCGGGTCTAGTGATACCCGGGAGGACCCGGACCCGTTGACACCCCTACTTTGGGCTCGGCAAAGAAAGATCATAGCTCATGAGTTCGTACATGGAGAAAGTAAAGGTAAAGGCCCAGTAATGATACATTTTGCCTCTTGGTTGAAGTTTATTTAGTCGTTCCTACCTGTGTTTGAGAAACGGCCATTAACGTTGGTATTGGATCTCAAAAACAGCAAAACAAGCTCAAATAATGGCTAAAACTCGTTAAGATAGTCATAAAATGTTATAGTGATCATCTAGTGCAACAAAATACTTGAAGACTAGCAAAACGATTCCTAGAAGCAATTGCTTGAAACCAACAAATTAAGGTTGCATTTTTTGGTGTTCAGTTCATCTAGTTTCACATGAATAGAATTTATATAATTTGTAAGCTTTAGAGGAACATTTGTAGGTGTTTTACACCTCTGTAGAAAAGGTCATTTTAATCCAGCAGAAGTATCCTTGTCTTGCATGATCTCACTTGTTGTGAGCTGAGCTTATGGCCAGATTTCATCTGGCACCTCAAGTGTTCCTTGCATAAATGACTGAGTGAATAATTTGTGAAACACATAGCAAAGTCCTTGTGTAATGAAGTGTACTTTATGCGGATTTTGTATTAGGGCATGATGGATCTCATGTTGGATTCTGCAAGCGCAGTGATGCAAAAATGGGAGAGTGAAGTTGAAAATGGAAGGGGAACTGCAGACATAAGAGTGGATCTGGATTTGAGAAGTTTCTCCGCAGATGTAATCTCGAAAGCGTGTTTTGGTAGTTCTTATGACAAAGGCAAAGAAATTTTCGCAAAGATCAGGGCTCTTCAAGAAATCATGGCTAAGCAAGGTTTATTCATTGGTATCCCTGGATCGAGGTACATTGTTTTTTTCGTGCTCTCACCGCTCCACGGACGACATTATCTTTACTTATGTTTGACCTGTGGTTTTTATTTCTCATGTTTATGTATTTTCTTTTCCTTTTTGTTTTTGTTATTTTCTAACTTCATTTTGTACGTTTGAATTTTCAGTTACCTTCCTACCAAGAACAACAAAAAGATTTGGAGGTTAGAGAAAGAAATATCTAGACTGATTTTAAAGGTAGTTAAGGAAAGAAGAGAGGCTAAAACAGAGAAGGACTTATTACAAATGATACTCGAGGGTGCTAACAATGAGAGTTTAAGGTTACAATCGACTGATCAATTTGTTGTCGACAACTGCAAGAATATCTATTTCGCTGGGTTCGAGACTACTGTAACTTCAACGTCATGGATCTTGATGTTATTAGCTACACATCCAGAATGGCAAACTCGTGTTCGCATTGAGGTATCTGAAATATGCGAAGGTTCCTACCCAGATTTCAACATGCTTCATAAGATGAAATTGGTAAGTCAATATCGCATTGTAATAATGATGTTCTTCTTGCTTACAATTAACAATGGTTTCTAACCTATTCAATTTCTATGGCAGTTAACAATGGTGATTCAAGAGACATTGCGTTTGTACCCTCCTGCTATGTTTGTGAGTAGAGAGGCATTCAAAGACGTTACAATTGGGAATATTCATGTCCCAAAAGGCGTAGGTGTTTGGCTTCCGTTGGCGACATTGCACCGAGACACCAAGCTTTGGGGTCCTGATGCTGGCAATTTTAATCCCGATAGGTGGTCGCATGGAACTGCTGGCGCATGCACAGTTCCACAAGTGTACATGCCATTTGGTGTCGGACCTCGGATTTGCTTAGGGCAGAATTTTGCGATGATTGAGTTAAAGATTATTCTCTCTCTTATCCTATCCAAGTTTTCTTTCACTCTTTCTCCCAAATATCGACATTCTCCAACATGTAAACTGACTTTGGAACCAGAATATGGGACAAGTCTTATTGTAAGCAAAATTTGACCTGTTAGTGTTTGGAAACTCTGACTTAAAGATCA
Organism: Papaver somniferum; assembly: GCF_003573695.1. Lineage (NCBI taxonomy): Eukaryota > Viridiplantae > Streptophyta > Magnoliopsida > Ranunculales > Papaveraceae > Papaver > Papaver somniferum. The sequence goes on along the minus strand of NC_039366.1, from coordinate 111,517,711 downwards.
TACAAGTTAGTTACAATCTTTATTTGTTAACTTTTGGGGAAAATCGGGAAAACGCCCCAGTTTGGGCTGCAATCTTGGAAAACTGCCCCAACGTTTAAAAAATTTGAAAACTGACTCATTGTTAGAAATCTGAGTTAACTCCACTTGTGGGACTTAGCACGTGCCAAGAAAAAGACAAAAAGTACCCTAAACCGCTAAGATCCTGCCACGTACGCGAAGAGTCCGACGGACAGAGATGAGGGTGTACAACATGGAAGTCGCACGTGATGTCCTGGTAAGTCCATCTACGTGTCGATGTCTTTGTGGTGCGACGTGTCACCGTCCACATGTCACCTAGTGTCGACTTTTTATGGTGAGATTGTCACCGTCACACGTGACATGTCATACGAGTGTGAGTTCTGCCCTACAAGATGAAATCGAGAAGATATTTTCTTTATTGTTCTTTGTTTCATTCAGATCTAAACAGAGACGGGAGAGGAGAAAGAATGAGAAGAAGATTAAGTAAGGTGACTGGTACTACGATTTCATCTCGATTAAATTCGAAACTTCTTAACTATTGATCAAGATTCTTCTCTTAATGTTGCAGCGATTGAAAGCTCTCGACGAACATACTTACCAGACGATGAAAGTTGAAGTTTAAAACAGTTGCAGTTTAATTGGTCGATAAACAAGTAAGTTATTGAAACCCAATCGCTGTTTATGCTTAAATCACATGATATTTTGTGCTAATTTGTAAACGAAATGAAATTATAATTTTATTTTGGAGAATTTGGATAACCATTTGTTGTTTTGTTTTTTTTGCAGAATCTATACCAGAATTTCCAAAACAATGGATACAGGGGGGGAAAACTTACAACCCTTCTATGGAAGGCTGCAAAAGCATATAAGTATAGTCACTGGAAGGTACATATGGATGAAATGCTAGAACTTAATAGTGATGCACATGAGTATTTGATGGGTTTGGATCCAAAACACTGGGCAAGGTCATGGTTCCCACACGATGTTGCTTGTGAGCATATAAATATCAATTTCTCAGAAATCTTTAACAACATGTGTAAGAAACTTAGAAACAATCCTATCATCAAGTTGGTCACCATGTACACACAGTTGGTTAATGGATTGTATTACAAGAGAAGAAAACTAGATCAAGCATGGAAATCTGGTGATCTGGTACCTGCTGCGAAAGATCTCATTGAGGTGATGGAGTGCCTTAGAGGAAACTTTGATGTTGACCCTGCAGAAGAGATGAAGACATATGAGGTGACTAATCAAATCACAAAGAAGGTCTTTACTGTTCAAATTGAAGAAAAAACCTGCACTTGCAGACAATGGCAACTAAGACAGTTTCCATGTGTGCATGCTACCTGTATTTTGCATAGATTGAATCCTAATTGGGCAATGTGAGTAATCTTCCTCAATAGTAATACAATTTATAGAATGTAATGTTTCACAATGAATGTGTGGAGTGTGTTATAGGTTGCAGTAATGAATGAATGGGTAATTTATGTTTGCAGGTACTGCAGTAAGTACTATACCGTGGACATGTATAGGACCACCCAACGTAGTCAATATCGGCCGTATCAGCCGATATATCGGGAATAATTCAGATATCGGCCTTGGAGCGGTAGGATAAGCATTATATCGGCGATACGATATTTTGGTGATAATATCGTCCAATGTAGTCAATATCGGCCGTATCGGCCGATATATCGGGGATATTTCAAGATATTCTTGGTGAATAAAGTAGACCAGTTGGTATTATAAGTGCATGTAGCTCTCGAAGTAAGTCTACTTACCCAACCGACTCTGAGTATGATGGATATGATACTGATTAATTGATGTTAGAAACTGATTATGGACTACTTGATGGAGCTAATGGAGTTCCTGAAGATGATGATATCTAGAGTGGCTCGTATGATTTTGAATAAGATTGTAATATCCTTGTTTAATTACCATTTAAGGTAGTAAACTTTAAAGTTGTTGAAATTACTCTTTTGTTTCTAGTTTGAACTTTGTACTTGTTTAATTACCATTTTACGTAGTAAACTTTAAAGTTGTTACTCTCCTATTTCTAGTTTGATCTTGTTTATTTATTATTTTAGGTAGTAAACTTTAAAGTTATTGAAGTTACTCTTGTGTTTTTGATAAAATTGATGGTATCTATAAAATTATAGTCTATAAATTTGGAACCTATATTATACCGATATTTGAACGATAATATTCCCAATATAAAGTCGTACCAGTGTATCGGTCCTGACCGAGATAAACCGATGTCCGATATTAACTACATTGGGACCACCTACTCTTGGTCAATAACTCCACTAGGAGACATTGATGAGTAGGAAAATAAGGTGATCTTTATTGCTTGTTTTGAGAATCTTTTTTTAAATAACATTATCTTGTTTGTACTTTTTCTTTATAATTTTTTTTTTGTTTTGTTTTATCATGTAAGATGACGTTATTAAGTAGCCCACCATTTCTACAAGCAGAACAATCGAGACTTCACTCGATATTCAAGTTGGATAAAGATGGCCGCTTGAAGGATAGGCATGTAATTCCCCACCCTTAATCACGTGACACTGTACTATGAGGTGGCATCACCAAAGCTAAACCTTGTAACTATATATATCCTCACAGAGGAGTTTGTAACTTGGGACCGACAAGAAATGAAAGTGATAATAAAATGGAACACAGTTCCACTTTCTCCACCATTTCTTTAGCCTTCTTTCATTAGTGTTACACCAATAAACTAGTATACGAACCATTAATATCATTTTATTCATCTCTTAATTATTGAGCATGAAAACACAACACGTTATCAGCACGAATTGCTCAATAGATATGATGGTTTTGTTTGATCGATTAACGGAGATGCAACGTCAATATTCATATCAGCGAGGATTATTATCTTTCCTTCCCTAACTTTCTTTGCCTTGATTTTATTAATATGGTTTTAGGATGATACTTACCTTATTGTTTTTATTGTGATCGGGGTATCATAATAAGTTAAGATTTCAATCTCTATTAAATCTTATATTAACTAAGGCGCATGTATATCGGCAGAATATATATGTTAATTAGTAACTGTTGGTAAGTATGGGATGGTGAGTATTGCAACTCTATGAACTTTGTTAATTTTCTTTATCATATTATTATGGTACTAACGGTTTTTAATATCAGTAAAGCGAGAAATTATCGCATCCTTGAAGGATAGCGTAAATTTGATTTTCTCAGCTTTGATAATTTCCAGAAATTTTGAAATAGTTATACCAGTAGATGGAACATCGTGTGGGATAATATGGGTGCAAAATGTGTGCTCCGCTAGCATGTTGATCCCAGAAGTGACCCGTTACAAAACTGTTATCCGTTCCTATCGGCGGTCCCTGAATTGACCAACTAGGAAACTTTTCCATAAACAGTTTATCCATCTGCGCACTTGTAAACTAATATTTCGTTGACCCTGAAGGTGACGAAGTTGGAGATTTGTTGATATTGTATTAGTGCCATATGTGTTTTGATGTTTATCTTTTGTTTTAAGTTTTGTTTATTTTCTTTGCTTATTTTTGTAAGTAATGGATTCCAGAAGCAATCCATGAGACGTTGTCGACTCCAGAAGCAGTCCAACATATATTTTGTGCCTTCCTGTAATAATTCAAAATTTATGGGTTCCAGCAGTAATCCATAAAATAGACTCCAGAAGTGATCTATCGAAATTTTTGGATTTCAGGAATAGCCCATAAAATTTTGGGTTCCCGAAGTAGCCTATGGTTACCAAATGTTTTTGTTGATGACTCTACTATTTTTCTCCCGTCTATCTTTACCAAAGGATATGGATTCCAGAAGTAATCTATCCAGTAAAGATATGGATGATGGAGATATTTGTCTCAAAGACAGTGGAACAACAAACACAAATTTTCGAACCACTTCTATAACCTTGTAGAGGTTTTTCGAAATGTAGACTATCATTTCAGGTTCGAATAATATGATAGATGACTCCGGAAAGAGCGTATCATTTTGGTGGTATAAAGGTCATCATTATTGACGCCTTATATTATCCGGATTCCTGAAGAATCTGTTAAGTTTTTGAGAATATTTGGTATTACCACCTTGAAACGATAAATGAGCATTTTTATGGAGTATTTTGTTACTTCATTTGTTTTTGTGCCAGAAGCACGTTTAGAGAAGCTTGAGGCTATCTCTTTTATGGGGTGTGCCATATGAAAATTCTATAAGTAGAATCTCACACTGTCATTATCCAGAAGTTTGACCTTGATTTTTCATGCTCAGGCATGGTCGGTATGGACACCAAATTTGTATCAAGATGAGTAGACAATACAAATTGCTCCTAGACATCCTTTACAGAATCGGAAGCTTCTGCTAGTATATAAGGATGTAAATTGTGTTGTTTGTTCCCTGAGACATTTATCTATTTAAATGGCATTAACATAAGCATTACGGTAACTCGTTGAATCACCAACATTCCTGCATAGGGTTTGGTGATATTTGTAGGACTTATTCACCCTACACTATGGACAAGTTTTCAATACTTTGTGGTATTGATAGACACATCCGTTGGATGGTGTCTTCTATATTAGCACGTAATTCCATATTTGCCGAACTGTTTGTGCAAATATTCTGGTTGTGTATCCATTTTTGGACTTTCCAATTAAGTCCATTTATTTTAATGGTAAATTGACAGGCTTTTGATGCTTCGCCTTCAGTTGGTATTATGCCGAGAACTATATAGCACATGTGCGTACTCAACATGGTATTGTTGAGTTCTTTGTTTAAGCATCTTTAGTTTATTGCTCAACCAACTATTTACCATCAATGTTGGCTTGGTAAGCAACCTTACATTTCAAATTTACGTGTTTGGTCCATGGCGTCACCGAACTATATATGTTGGTTTCAGTTCATAAGACATTTAAAACCCTACATTGGTAATGTCTTATTGAAGATGAGATTGTATTCCCACCGTTAGGGGGAGGAAGTAAGCCGTCAAAAAGGAACGGCGTGAAATGTCTCATCTCTTGTCGAGTCTGCAGCTGTTTTTGAGTACTTTTTGTGTAGTTAAATTAACACCCAAAAACTATCATGAGCAGAATTGCCTTTGAAAATCAGGCAATTATGGGACCAGAAGTTTCCAGAAATGAGATAGTAATATTTCCGCCATGATCAGGAAAACTAAGATGCCACCAGAAGTTGGCATGACAACCTTCCACCAGAAGTTGGCATGAGTAAGGTTGATAATCTTTAAGATTCTCCCATTTTAATCAGGGGGGAGAAAAGTCACCACAAGAGGATGGTGTGAACTATGTTGATAACCTTAAAAGTTTTTTCCTACCTTAATCAGGGGGAGAAAAATCTCCACCAGAAAATGGCACGCACTATGTCGACAAACTTAAGGTCTCTCTCTTGAAGTCGGGGAGATTACAGTCAAATGAAATTTTTCAATATCGACAATTGAGTAGGTTATCTGATTAAGTTTTTATCCTGATTAAATAAATTATGGATGCCACTAGAATTGGCGTGAAACATCTCATTTGTTTTCTCACACCAAGATATTGGATGTAATTGAGGTGTTGGAGATTACTCATGATTAAAACAAATAACTGCAGTAGCTCTGGGAAAATATTGTTTGTCACTTGCTTGAAGATGCAGACACAAGAAGTTGTCACAGCAGGTTAAATCATGCATCTCGCAATGACCAAGTCGTGTGCTAAAATACACTTGAGGCCTGAATAACTGCCTCATATATACCTCTTAAAAGAGAGTCCAATCACTTTCCTAATATGTAGTGCTCTTGAAGAGAGACTACATATAGTGCTTGTGGAGACTATCAGAATATGATCCACATTCTCTAAGTTTGAAACTCCTTATTGAAGATGAGGAGATGATGATGCCCCTGAAGTGGCACTGGTACCAGTTTGTGAAATTCTCTTGAATGTGCATGCACCAGAGAATGTGCAAAATTGTATATATATGATTGTCGATTACTGTCTACAGTAGTGGTTGTCTACCTCTCTGCAGAGGAACATCGACATTGTGATTGGTAGGCATATAATTTGATCCCCTCAACTAAGGCTGAAGATGGAATCTTTCTAAAAAGCGCAAAAGTTCGGATCCGACTCACACCGTAAAATTGTGAGGCCTGAAATTATAGGTTGGTGTTTGAGATGAAGCGCAAAGAGAGTAAAATAATCGCATAAAGTGCGACTTGAGGGTTTTTCCTACTGAACCCCCAAGATTGGTTTTGTGAAACGAAAAGTATTCTCCTAATATAGATGCATTTTAGCATGGTAGTCCCTGAAAGACTCATATTGCATCTTGTTATGAGTAGTGGTTGTAATAAATCCCTGAAGGATTCGAGTCTCTAACTCAGGCAGCCACCTGACTTTGTGAACTATGTCAGGCTTGAAATAAATCATTATCACCACATAGGAGAAATTCGTGAGGAATCCTTGTATGTGTTTTATGTTCTTGGTATAAGGTTAAAATCCGAATGGATTGATGGTATAATTTTTGGCTTCATAAAGAGCCCTTAATAGCGCTAAAATCCACGCTTGAACTAAAATATGAGATCTCACTGAAAAGTGAAACAGTTTCTCGAGCTGAAGTTCGAGATTATGCTAACATAGCCTGTCTGTATAGACTAGAGTATCCAATTTTGGTACTCATGATACTTGTTGTGCTACTAAATTAGCACTATTACTATGTGATTCCCAAAAGAGGGAAATGATCGATCTATCTGATACGTACGTTGAATTTATGGTCCAGAAGTACCATACACGAATATAATGCATGCCTTATCTTGTTGTTGTTCTAACTTTTGTTTTGCAGGTTACACTTTTAAAAGAGAAAATTGATTCTACAGTATATATATGAGTTTACAAAAGGCCTTTCACTGTTATGCCTGAAGTCAAAGAGGAAAACTGAATTTGGTGCGCAATCGACAGAGGATTTTAATACGAGGTGTACAATGGCGATTGTGCACCCTGCGAACGACTTGAAGTAAATCCTCCATGAACTGCAAATGGTAAAGCAGTTTTCTGAAGGCTATATAATATTTGCACCACCAACCACTTTAAGAAATCATGCTTCAGGGGGAGTAAACTCGTAGAATCATTGGCTGAACTTAAACGCGTTGTAATCTTTTTCCTTCGCCAAGGTTTTGTCCCGTTGGGTTTTCCTTCAAGGTTTTAACGAGGCAGCATATGCGTGTTTAGCACCATTATCAGGCCACGTCCTTTGTACTCTTTTCCTTTGGTCTGGTTTTGTCCCACGTGGTTTTCCAGACAAGGTTTTTAATGAGGCAACATTAGCATCGACATCGACATTATTATGAGTTTTAGGCGCTCAGGTGTTGTCCCAAGTGGTTTTCCTGACGCAAGCGTTCAGGTTTTGTCCCAAGTGGTTTTCCTAACGCAATTTTGATGAAGGAAGTATTTCTCGGCGCTAAGGTTTTATCCCAAGTGGTTTTCCTAGCATAAATCTTGTCAAAGAAAATATTTTGTGGCGGCGACCACCCTCTTTCTAAGATCGGGTTTTGTCCTAAATGGTTTCCTGACACAACTTTGACAGAGCAAGCAATTCTTAGCAGTGACCACCCTCACTTTAAGCTCGGGTTTTTCCTAAATGGTTTTCCTGACGCAGTTTCAACAATAGGAGAAAATTCGTGACGACCATCACCGCTTTAAAGCTCCAAGAGTTGTACTCCTTTTCCTTTGACCAGTTTTTGTCCCAGTTGGATTTTTCTGGCGAGGTTTTGACGAGGCAACAAATTTTTTCTAGCATTTTGTTCAATTGGATCTTACCGGCAAAGCTTTAACAAGACAATGTTCTTTAAATGGTGGTCCAAGGGGGAGTATTATGTAAGATGACGTTATTAAGTAGCCCACCATTTCTACAAGCAGAACAATCGAGACTTCACTCGATATTCAAGTTGGATAAAGATGGCCGCTTGAAGGATAGGCATGTAATTACCCACCCTTAATCACGTGACACGTGTACTATGAGGTGGCATCACCAAAGCTAAACCTTGTTACTATATATATCCTCACAGAGGAGTTTGTAACTTGGGACCGACAAGAAATGAAAGTGATAATAAAATGGAACACAGTTCCACTTTCTCCACCATTTCTTTAGCCTTCTTTCATTAGTGTTACACCAATAAACTAGTATACGAACCATTAATATCATTTTATTCATCTCTTAATTATTGAGCACGAAAACACAACATGTTTCTAGATCTAGGTATATAAAGAATACTGAACATAATCCCTTTCTTCATCTTATGTAGTCTAAGGTGAATCTGGTTGCTCCAATCAGATTAAGAGATCCTGGTATACCTTGTGTAAGAAGAAAGAAATCTTGGATGGAGAAGAATAAACAAACCAAACCAAGGCATTGTAGTACATGTGGTGGTGATGAACACAACAATAGGACATGTAAGGGTGAGCCTGTTGGATCTAATCCAAAGAAGAAAATAGTGAGAATAGAGATTCTTGTTGATGGAGATACTATTGTTGTAGGCACTATAGATACAAAGAAGATCAGGAATACATCTGCATCAGCAACTGCATCAGCAAGCAAAAGTGTTGCTGCTGATAGATCTACATCAACCTCTGCTGCTGTTGCTGGATCCACATCTGTTGCTGGATCGAAAAGGAAGGCAAATGGAACTGTCGCACCTTCAACCTCTGCCGCTAAATCTACGTCTGTTGCTGGATCGAAAAGGAAGGCAAATGGAACTGCTACACCTTCAACCTCTGCCGTTAAAGCTACATCTGCTGCTGGATCAAAAAGGAAGGCAAAAGGTACTGCACCATCAACCTCTGCTGCTAAAGATACATCTGCTGTTTCACCATCTACCTCTACAACACCATTAACATCTGTTCTAAGAACGTAAATGCTGCACCAACCACCTCTGCGGCAGGTGGTGCTGGTTTATTTAGTCAAACTTACCATGGCACAGTTAACATCCAGAACCAGACAAATAATATTTGTGAACCATCATAAAAAAGGCAAAGAAAGCCTAACTCAAAGTATGTCTAGTCTAGTTTCTCTTTGTTCTAGTGGTCAGGTGGTGTTATGTTATGGTTTATTAAGACTTTTATGGTTATGTTATGCTTCCTAAAAACTTTTAAGACGGGTTATGTTATGCTTCTTAAAAACTTTTAAGACTGATTATGGTTGTAATATATTATGTTATTATCATATGGTGTTTGTTGTTATAATTTGAATTATTAGTGCAATTCATATGTTTTGCTTACATCATGAAAGCATTTTCCTTTCAAATTGTTCACATAGTGCAATCTCCTTATGCCCAAATTGTTTGTGTTGGAACATTACATCTTTTATATGACACGTGGCAGAACCTGGTAGTGTTAGTAATCAACGGTTGGATGCATTTACTCCGGCTACGTGTCGCAATCTGAGACAAAGGACACATAAGTCACAATGAGAAAATATTATATTGTTTTGGTAATTTTTCTGGACATCACGTGCGACTCACGTGTTTCCTTCCTCATCTCAGTTCGTCGAAGTCTTCGCATATGTGGCAGAATCTTAACGGTTTGGGGTATTTTTGTCTTTTTATGGCACGTGCGAAGTCGCACAAGTGGAGTTAACTGAGATTTCTAACAGTGGGGCAGTTTTCCAAAAAATTTTAACGTTGGGGAAGGTTTCCAAGATTGCCGCCCAAATTAGGGCATTTCCCCAATTTTCCATAATTTTTGCCATTCCACACTCATTACGAACAAGTAATTAAGTGCATATTTGTAAATAATCTATCCGGGTTTTCTGTTGTCTAATTGGTTTGGGGTCAGTGCTGTGACAAGGTCAACCTTGTGACAGCCATTTAAGGGCTCATTTTCTCTTAGATTGCTGCTCTGTCATCTACTTAATGTGTCTTAAGATCGAATTAATCCTTGTGAAGGCCTAAAAAACAATATTATAGGGTTTCTTCCTGTAACACAATAGTCTAATCCATTTTTTTCCAGCATACTCTCTTTAGAAAGATTTGTCAAAACTAGCCGGCACCAGTTATCACCTGTAAAGAGCTATTATGTTGCTAGACATTTGCTCAGGTTTCATATCTCAATTCTTACTTTCTTACAGGACTACGTACAATTGTTATTTAAAGCAGATGATAACTAACATGAAATATTCCAGCTGGAATAACAGACTGCTAACATACCATGACTAACTAATGTAAAACACTAGCAAACATCACTTATTGGTGACACTTGGCAGCAATAGAGAAGTCAGGAGATTCTCTAACACCCGCCACAAGTCTACGGTCTTACAAGAGACATTGAGATTGGATCATAGCAAAGTAAACCGAGTTGTAAACTGACTTTTCGTGAAAGCATCAACTATCTGATCATGAGTACCAAGATAACGCACATCCAATTGCTTGTTGGCAACCAGTTCACGAACATAATGAAAGGTAATTTCGATATGCTTCATACGATTATAAAATACTACCTCTGTCCCACTATTAAGTGACCTACTTTATAACTAATTTAGAGGTTGTTATAAAGTAGGTCACTTAATAGTGGGACAGAGGGAGTATATGATTTGTTGTAAGATAGGTAACACCCATATTATCACACCATAAAACTGGGGCCCTAGGAGAAGAAAAGTGCAATTTTGACATGAGTGGTTGAACCAAACAACCTCAGAAGTGGCATCAATAACAACCCTATACTCATCTTCGATACTCGACTTGGACACAATTTTCTGTTTTCTTGAATACCATGATATAAGGTTTGGACCCATAAAGATGGCCATGCCACTAGTTGACCTTCTGTCAATATAGTCACTAGCCCAATCCGCATCTGAATAAGCTTGAAGTTGCAGACTACTTGATCTTTTTTAACTAAAGGCCAAAAGAAAGAGAACCCCGCAAGTACCTGAGAATTATCTTAATAGCATTCCAATGACATTTAGTTGAAGATGACATAAATTGATAAGCTCTATTCACAACATAAGTTATGTCAGGCCTGAACTCCTATAAATTGTAGGACCATACATTAAAGGGGATTGAGGATCAAATGCTGGAGTAGAAATTGGTATGGAGCAAGATTTTGCATTGCCCATTTTAGCCTTCTTCAAAATATTGGTAATATATTGTTCTTGAGAAAGATTAACTCCATGAGCATTTTGTGTAGCCTGAATCCTAAGAAGAAATACAAATCTCCCAAATCTTTGATGGCAAATTCTGAACTCAAATTTTGAATAAGAAGAGTGACAGCTTGAGGAGAGTCACTAGTGACAAGATTGTCATCTACATAAATGAGGATATACAATACAGTAGATGTATTGATCTTAAAGAACAAAAAAAAAATAGTTTTGGATGCAGTAAAGACAGAGTGAGTACATAACATGTCAAACCAAGTTCTAGGAGATTATTTTAAGCCATATACTGATCTTTTGAGCATTCAAACATGATTTGGGAATTGCTTATCCTGAAAGCTTGGAGGTTGACTCATATACACATCCTCATATGTATCCATGCAAGAAAGCATTCTTCGCATCCAATTGCTATGTGGTCCATACCTTGTAAAGACTGATAGACAATATCATTCTGATAGTAGTGGGCTTAACAACATGACATAAAGTGTCCTGATAATCAATAACTTCAACTTGGTTATACCCTTTAGCAACTAATCTTGCTTTATACGTCTCAATGAAGACATCTGAATTTCTTTTAACCCTGAAGACCCACTTACAACCAACATTTTGAGAAGCATCTAGAGGAACAAGGTCCTAAATGCCATTCTGCAATAATGAAATAATTTCTTCACATATAGAGCCCCTCCAAAGTGGTATTTTATTTGCTGAAGTAAATGGATTAGGTACAATAATGTCCTCGTTGGCATATTGAGTCTCAGATGCAAATACTTTTGCTTTTGTTATCCCACTTTTGCCTATGGTGTGCATTGGATGAGCATTCTGCACTGAAGGTTGAGCAGTACAAGGTAGTGAAGGTAATGCAGGTATGTCAGGTTCATTAGAGATGGATGGAGTGGGTAAAGCTAGATAAACTAACATAGTGGACAAAGTAGCATCTTGAGTGGAAAAGGACACAGGTGAAGTAGTGGTGAATAGAGAAGCATAAGGAAAACAAAAACAACATGACTAGAGATGATAAGCTTATTAGTTAAGGGATTCAGACACCTGTATCCCTTGTGCATAGCACTATAACCCAGAAAAATGCATTTAACTGACCTTGGCTCCAATTTATGAACATTGAATGATCTCAAGCAAGGATAACAAGCACATCCAAAAGTTTTGAGAATACTGTAGTCTAGATTCAGCTGAAAAAGATTCTCTAAAGGAGATAGTTGATGTAAAGTAGATGTTGGCAATCTGTTAATAAAAAATTAACTATTTCAAAAGCATAAAACCAATAGGAAAGAGATAGGGAAGCATGAGAAAGAAGAACAAGACCAGTTTCTACAATATGTTTATGCTTTCTCTCTGCCTTTCTATTTTACCGATGAACATGTGGGTATTAAACTTTATGGCCTATTCTACAAGAATCCAGGAAAGTAGACACATTCTTGTACTCTCCTCCTCAATCTGATTGAACCATTTTAATTGAAGTAGCAAACTGTTTCTCAACATGAGTCATAAACTTGATAAAAGTATACAATACTTCAAATTTGTAAGAAGGAGGATAAATCCATGTAAATCTACTATAGGAGTCAATGAAATAAACATAATAGTTGAATCCATTTAATGAACAAATGGGAGAAACCCATACATCTGCATAAATAAAATCCAAAGGACTATGAGTATTATTTTTAGATATATATAATCAAAAGGAAAAGCATGGCTCTTAGAAATTTGACAATAACAACAAACATTACTGGAAAGATGAGTATCTATAATGTCAGTCACGGAAGATAAAACATGCTTGAAAGTCTTGAATGCTTGATGTCCTGATTTCTTGTGCCAATAAATTGTACTTGAAGATGTGGAGAATACTTGCTTGAGTTGAGCAGAGGAAAACTTAAAGTCATAGAGTCCATTTTTAACAAGTCCACTGAGAAGTTCTTTGTGCGTAACCAAATCCTTGACACAAAAACGATCAGGATATAATGATAAATATCAGTTCTTATCCTTTACAAATTGAAGCACAAAAATAAAATTCTTAGTGATAATAGGAACATGAAGGACATTTGTAAGAGTTAACTTAGTACCATTAGAATCAAAAATAGATAAGCCAACATGAGTTATAAGCAAACCTGATCCGTTACCAAATTTAACTTGATTAAAATCTTGATATTCAGAATGAAGATTTAAACTGGACGATTCTAAAGTACTATGATGTTTTGTACTGGAATCGGTACCCATGAAGTAGGAGTTGAAGAATCCTCATTGTAGACAACAAAAGCCTTAGGCTCAGGAAACCAAAAATCATCACTCCCTTCAACATTCTCATTAGAATACACATTGTAAGCCATAGGAGAATTATCTCCAGAATACCTATACCGACAATCGCAGGCAGAATGACCAGGTTTTCGACAAATTTGACATTTTATGTAGTAGTCATACTCCATAGGTAGATAAAAATTAGAAGAACCTCTACTAAATCTACCGTTAATCCGTCTACCAGATTGGAATCTGCCGCTAGAAGAGCATCTACCACTAAAAGGAGATCTACCACATGGTTGAAACGACCTCCCATTGAAAAGCTATTAACTCTTACACCATGAAAAGAAGGTGATCTAGAATAACCACCACGATAATAACCAGGAGAAAAATTCAAAAATTGAGAATTAGATGAAAAGTTACCATTGAAATTGCTTGCAGGAGAATGCTCAAACGAAGATGAAAATGCGGGGGCCTAACAACCACACCCAATATTTCGATTAGAAATATTTATGGACTAACTCCAACATACTTTCTAGAGAATCAACTAGACAGTCAGACTCAATCTAGAGAAAAGTATATCGAGGAGTTAATATCTCTCTCTTGATTTGATTTTACTCAAGCAAATAGAAATCTGCGAGTCTTTATCAAATACAAGGATAATAAACTTGGATGGTACCAAAGACCAATATCTAAGGATCAATAAATTTCCAATCAACAACCAAAGGTTGGATTTCACAATTGATCGATACAAACACACAACCTGTGATATTTCAATTATATAACAAAATATAATGCGATATAGAAATAACACAGACACCAGAAATTTTGTTAACGAGGAAACCGCAAATGCAGAAAAACCCCGGGACCTAGTCCAGATTGAACACCACATTGTATTAAGCCGCAAAAAACACTAGCCTACTACAAACTAACTTCGGTCTGGACTGTAGTTGAACCCTAATCAATCTCACACTGATTCAAGGTATCCTTACGTCTCTGATCCCAGCAGGATATTACACACTTGATTCCCTTAGCTAATCTCACCCACAACCAAGAGTTGTTACGACCCAAAGTCGAAGACTTTAGTAAACAAATCTGTATCACACAGAAAAGTCTACAAGGATAGATAAATCTGTCTCCCATAGATAAACCTAAAAGTTTTGTTCTGTCTTTTGATAAAAATCAAGGTGAACAAGAACCAATTGATAAACCGGACTTATATTCCCGAAGAACAGCCTAGTATTATCAATCACCTCACAATAATCTAAATCGTATGGTAGCGAAACTAGATATTGCGGAATCACAAACGATGAGACGAAGATGTTTGTGATTTCTTTTTATCTTGCCCTATCGGAGATATAATCTCAAGTCAATTATTAAATTGAACTCGTACGATAGAAAATGGCAAGATCAGATCGCTCAACTACAAGAGAAGTAGTTTCGTATGGCTTCACTATCCCAATGAAGTCTTCCAGTCGTTAATCGACAGGGTCTCGAGAAGAAACCTACGATTAAAGGAGAATCTACTCTAGCAAACTAAGTAGTATCACACAGGAGGTGTGGGGATTAGTTTTGCACAGTTGCTAGACGTCTTCTTATATAGTTTTCAAATCAGGGTTTGCAATCTAAGTTACCTTGGTAACAAAGCATTCAATAATCATCGTTAGATGAAAACCTGATTTATCCAAGCTAATATCTTTCAACCGTTAGATTGAAACTTAGCTTGTCACACACAAATGAAATGTATTCATTTAGGTTTGAGTAACCGTACCTAAACGTGTACATTGGTTGGTTCACAAATGGTTGACCAATGGTTAGCCATATGAGTGCTTTCATATTAACCGTATTCATCTTTCTCATAACTAGTTCAAATGACTCATAAGAAATAGTTCAAGAATTGTTCAATTTCTTAGGTCTTTATACATAGACACAACTGAAAAAAAATCGGTTTGATTCATTTGAATCAATTCATGAACAATATACCTACGGTTTGCAAAGATTGCATTCCTTATAATTTATTGTTTTAAGTCCATGAACTACCGATTTGAGAAATAACTAGCTTGGGTACGCGTACGGGTATCCGTACCTTAGCTACCGAATTTTGAGTTGGTTTTAGTTTCCAAACTCAGCAGACTTTTTCGGGTGAAAAAGTTCCGCCAGTACGCGTACGGGTACGCGTACCTAAGGTGACTGGTTTTTGAGTTCGTAAACTTCAAACTCAGCAGAATTTCACAGACGTGAATTTCCGCCAGTACGCATACGGGTACGCGTATCCAACCTGTCTCCTTCACCAATACCGCATGCACACATTTGCACACACTTGGTTTCCGGCATATGGATTTATACATTAATGTGCGAACACACTATATGCTTACATCCGTAGGTGGTTACATATTCTCAACTCTATATTTTAATCATTGAAACATTCTTCCATAATGTTATAACAGTCGTTAGACATAAAGAATCGACTATCGTCATCAAAGTTATTTTCAAGATTGAAACGTCATCATGACTTTCGTCACGAGTAAAGATGAAGATGGTTAAAGCAAAAGCTTACCAACACGTATTTCGAGAAAAAGATAGGCGAGTAAACTCGGCTCGAAATAGTAAATGTGTATGTATGAAAACTATCATACTTATACGACTTTTGTCTCAAGAGTAGGAGATAGAGTAGATAGACTTTTGAGTGACAAGATGAGTTCAAGTCTCCACATACCTTTTGGTCGGATGAAGTTCCACTGGTTTCTTGAGTAGTTCTTCGTCTTTGCAAGATAATCGCCATGGAGTCTGGAGCTCAACTATTCCTAACTATCCTAGACCGAGACTTAGTCATAAGTATACTAGAAATCAAGACATATAGTTTTGATCACTAATATTAACAAACATGCTTGAGATAGCAACGCATGCGATTTCGACCGAGCAATGCTCTAACAGAAGTTGAAGGAGATAATTTAGCAAATTAAGGCGGTTGATGAGCAATATTTGCAGATGCAATAGTCAAATTGACATGTGAACCAAAAATAACTCGAGCTTCTTATGATAAGAGAAGACCTAACAAATCTGATGAAGTAATATGATTAAGATTCTTTAACTACTGAGTGTTAACTGATGTCTTGAAAGCATTGAATTCAGATGGTAAGCCTTGAAGAATATAAAACACAAGATTTTCATTATAAATTGCACAATCTACCCGAGCAAGTTGAAAAGAAATAGACCGAGCCTTGTTAAAGTAATTATGCATGGAATCAGAGCCTTTATTGACAGTGACAAAATCAGTTTTCAATTGCATAAAAAGAGATCTGGTGGTAGCGTTATAATTGTTCTCCAATCGAATCAAAACCTTATGAGTAAGTACAATCTACAACCTGAGAGTGAATTTCTTCAGTGGGAGCAGAAACTATCCAAGATAGAGAATTACTTGATCCTGATTGATTCAGTATATATAAATCGGATTATGAACAAAGTCATGATGATCATCTGGATTTGTTGATGTAGTCGGATCAGGACGAACATATTTCACTGGACATTGAAAGGACCCATCAACAAAACAAAAGAGGTTGTAACTACGTAAAAGTGGTACAATCTGGGATTTCTGGAGAGCACAGTTTGTTGTTGATAATTTTGATGGAGTTTTGAAAGTAAGAGAAATATGATTGTTTGGAGATGAATTCAGAGAATTTGAGTTATCCATTAATGGTGAATTTCAAAATTGGAGTCTAACACTATGTAAAGAGCTATTATATATGTTGCTAGACATTTGCTCATGTTCTTCATTTCACAATTCTTACTTTCTTACAGGGCTATAATTGTTATTTAAAGCCGAAAACAACCAACACGAAATATTATAGCTAGAATAACAGACTGTTAACATGCACCATATTTGACTAACGTAAACCATTAATAGACGACACTTATTGGTGACACTTGGCAGTGGTAGAGAAGTCAGGTGGTTCTCTAACATCACCTAGTTGGGAATTGGGATACATATCTTGAGAATGTTGTCTTTCATCACACAAACTAAAGTCTCACAATTACAATTGGTTGCCATAATTCATATCTTGACAATAGTCTTCCAAACACATGATTTAGTAGATTGTACATAATCATATGCCAAACTTTTCATTCTGAGCGTATCAAATGCGCCATTGTAAAACAAATGGATCTATTTGTGTTTGGAACACGGTTTATGTACACCAGCGCGCCTAGCAAACGTTTGATCCAGTAAAAGCTGCAAGCTTTGTGGAAGCATCTTATGATAAAATATCAGTTCTTAATCGATTACTATATTATATGGACAGATGTCGACCTTGCACCTGCTATGACGTAAATATATGCCATTTTTTCCTTCCAAATGTGTAATTTTATACTTCATCCCCCCCTTCACATAGTCAATGAATCTCATCCGTATATACAACTAGCTAGTATTAGTTTATATATAAATGCAGTTAACTTATTCATTTATCTTCTTGCTTAAAATAATTAACAGATAATTACTACTAATTAATCTTGTAGCACAGAGAGACGACCGACCATATCAATGCAGAATGAATGTAATAAGTAATAATTTGTTGCATTTCCTCTCTAGAGATTGAACGTGCTAAGTAGTTACTCGGATAGGTAGAGAGACATATACAGAGAGAGATAAGGAAACCAAAAACAATCAAGAAGAGATTATTGGTGATTAAAAATGAAAAGGAAAAGAGGATCAGAGCAAATACTGGGCAAGGATGAGATTGATGAGTTCAAGGGGTCTGAAATTAGGTCTGCAATTTTAGAGCTCTCTAAGATTTCATCTCTTCATCAGCATGAGCCTGCTTCTGTTTGCGACTCAAAGAACGATGTTGCTGCTGATGCTGCAGCTACTACTGTGGCTAGCACTACTACTACTACAAGTACTAGTATTGCTCATTTCAAGACTCATGATCATCATATCCCTACCAAATCATTTCTTCATGTCTGCAAATTTCTCTTGCTTCAAGTTCTTGGTTCGTCTCTCTCTAGTTCCCTAATTAATTAAGCTGTTTCTTCAGCATTAAATATAATATTAGTTAAGCAAATATCAATTCGTCATGTTCTTGCAGATAAGGTTGGTCCGACAATGGCGGTATTGAGACAAGATGTGCATCAAAATATTCGGGTAATTATTAATTTTGTAATGCAAAAACTCTAGTCGAGGCCGAGAGTAGTAGAGACGACAAATATTGATCAATAATGTTGCACGAGAATAGTAAGTGTTACCGTTCACCTGGGGAAGACCCAACCAACATACAAGTTCTTTTTCTTTTAGCATAGATAGTAGATACTAGCTATGTTTCGGTTATTGTACCTAACTTCGTGTGTAGGGCACACTTTTCTGTTTAATTTTCTTGAAGGGTCTAGTACTTAATTAAAGCCGGAATTCATTTCCGGTGCATGAGCCCATTCAGATTTGAATTTATATTTAAAAGGGTCTGAATTTTTGGAGTTGGACTTGTAAGTAGTTACTACTTAGTGAGAAAAGTTCAAAATAAACGATGTTAATAATAGCGTGTTTGGATAGCATGTCAAAAATAGTTTATCGATTTCTAGAAATCGAAAAATTAGAAATCAGTCTAGGTGTCGAATTTCAAAAGACTTTTAGAAGTCGAAAATGTAATTTTTTGTGAGAAGCAAAAGTCAGAAATAAATTTATATCCAAACACGTTATAAAAAAGTATCCGAGTATTTTTGAAAAATTAATAGTATTTTTAGTTTATTGGGTTGAAGTTCTTATCAAGAATGTGATTTTAGGTTCTCAGGGGGGGTCAACCGTAAGATATTGAGTTTTAACAGTTAACATGATAGCATTAAAGGACTTGATCATTTGAATCTCTATCAGCCTCTTTGAAATGACATCGAGAAGAAAAAGTCATTGTAGTGGTGATAAAGTAATTGTGTGATGATATGAGTTTTGAACTCATCAACACCAACTCATTATCGATCAATATTAGAAAAAAAATAAAAAAAATTGGTCATACAGGAGTATTTAGATTACTTACGTTGGTCCTGTTTTTATTTTATTTTTTGAAAGAAAATTTCTAAAATACACTGTGGGGAGTCACTCTAAGACCACCACTTAGTTACATGATTTCTTAAAGCAAGGATATAAGTGCACCTTAGCTTAGCTATAATAGTGGGGTTTTTTCAGCTAAGACAAAGGTAGGAAAAAATGCAACTACTATAGATGACCATCGGATTTTTTTTATTTATTTATTTTTTATTTTGTTTTTTGCTTGCTAGGAGAAAAGAATATATTGAATTTCTTTCAAAAAAAAAAAAAAGAATATATTGAACGGCTAAAAAGAGATACAAATTTGATCCTGCCTGATGTTGTTTAGAAGGAAAACTGGTGGAACTGAGGGCTAGCACTATGGAGAGGGATATCCCTTCCCTATCCCTCTCAATCCCTCAAAACACTAAAAACCCAAGTAATATGGTCTCCCATTTTCATTGTAGGGAAGAGATACGGAGGGTTTCCCTACAAGGCTAATCAGATCTGATCACCCTTGTAGGGAAGGGAAATCATACGCGTACTGAGTACCCGTTTGCTTTTTCACTTTACGAGTACTGAGTACTCGTATTTTTTTCTGGTTTTTAAACTTTTACCTTAAAACTTCTCTTTTTCACTCTTTTTTTACTAAAACTCGTTTTTTTTACCTATTTGATATATATTTTTTTACCTAGATAAATATTTTTCCATGAAAAAAAAAATTACGCGTAGTGAGTACCTGTTTGACACTATTCATACGGGTACTGAATACGCGTCTAGTGTAGGGAAGGGATGAGGGAACTCCATAGCAAGATTGCCTTTCAAGTGCCATCCCTTCCCTACATTTGAGGGACAGGGAAGGGATGAGGCCAACCATAATGCTAGCTCGGAGTCCCACCGTCAACTCTGGCATTTTTTGCCATTACATGTGTTACTTCATTAGCATTCTTTTTAACATGGGAACAAGGCCAAAATCTAAATTGTTTTAATAAATGTCTACATTCTGCCTACAGATCAATTTATTGCTGGTACTAAATTTTTATTATCTCCTTATAGATGGAAGTTAAGAGCTTTCTTAGCTTTTGTCTATTTAATAGCGTCCAGTGCTGCTCCCGTTTGCTTTTGTTCTTTGTTTATTGCTGTCGAGATTTCTCTTTTGGCTTGCATGAAGTTTCCTGTAGAGCCGCGAAGTATTAGGCCTATGTCAATGGAGGAATTTCCATCTATAAAAAATATACTATCTCCGTCCCTAATTAGATGATCTATTTAAAATTTACTAGTAAATTTAGAAATGATTTATCTCTCAAACTATACAACGGATTTTCATAAATTTTTTATCATCGGAAAGCATTTTAAAACACCTATCTAATGAATATAAATATGGCTATCAAATTTTACATATTTCTTATAATAATACTAATCTATCACTCCACTTATTTATGGTATAGGTCATCTAATTAGGGACCTAATTAGGGACGAAGGGAGTATTAAAATTCACGTTCAATTCATTCTCCTTTGGAGGGTTCCATTTGTGGAAACTGAGACGAAAATTCAATTTCTACCTAAGTCCCTAAAATTAGAAACATAAAGAGGCTAATTGGTGGACCCAAAAGTTATTTTTGAAGGAAATTGAGTTTCCACCAAATATTTATGGCGTAGCTAACTACAGATATGAGAGAAATTCTCTACCATAGCAGTTGCTCCCAGTTCCACAGTGGATATTAGCAAAGAAAGGCACCATCAGTTACATGGTCCCTTTTAAAGAAGGCGTAATTGGGGATACTTCCACAAGTTGGGAGATATTCGAAGTTAAATGGGGTTATATATTGGTTAAGGGGTCCTATTTTTTAGGTATGAAATAATCATATTATCCTTACCCTAATAAAAATTAAAAAGAAATTTTATTAGTATCCCCCTTCACTTTTCTTCTCCATCAAAAAAAATCACACAAATCATGATGAATAATTTTTGATTTAGATTATTGAAAAAATCTTTTTTGAGTAGCGACGCAAATTATGATAATCAAAATGATTTGAATCAAAACCATCTAGGTTATCAAAAAAAAAGTCGAAATTTTATTTAAATAAAATAAACCATTAAATTTCAGTAGCAGGTTAACATTCGATATTGTTTTGTCGGATGAATACAATATCGAACGTTTAGTAGGTATTGTTTTGTCGGATGAATACAATACCGACTATGGCCCTGTAAATGCAAAATTTGATTGACTTAGTGCTTGAATTGGGATTCGGTTTGGGATTTCTTCCTGGATGAAAGTTTGGTTGTCCACAAAAGGTTGCAATTAGGAGTCATTAAAATCAATTTAAACACCTTCTCATATCATACAAATCTTCCAAAGTTCTTCTTCTTTTTCATCTAATCAAAATATATTATTTGAAATATCCCCAAACACACTTGGATAAGGGGTACTTCAATCACTTCATAATGTTTTTTTTTCTTTTCTTTCGAGTATCCCTTAATTTGTGGAGGTATCTCTTATTTGTGCCTTCTTCTTAAAATGGTAAAATATTTGTTACATAAGAAAGCTGGGAGCCTCAGAGGCTCAGACCCAAACTGATTATGACAGAAGCATTTTTATCAAGCTTTCGAAATATTAAGAAAAATTAAATTTAGTTACTTAAACACAGTTTTGCATTTCAAATTCCATATTGACGGAAATAATGACGTTTTTTCTTATCGAAACTGGAAAAAACTGACAGATAAATAGAAACAGAAAAATCCAAAAGACAAAAAAACACTCATAAGAAGCTGGAAAGTAGGAAGTTAGGAAGTAGGAACTGTCTCTGTACTGTCCTATTATCGTTTTTCCCTTTTCAACTTATCTCCACACAGATCTAATTGTTCAGATTTGCATATATATGTTCGTTTTAGCCACTAAATTAGTAACAGTTATCCATCATTAAAAATGTGGCAGAGATTAGAGAAGCTACATGACATGGATCCTTCCATGTACAGAAATGTAGATGGAATATTGAAGAAAGAGGCCGGAGAAGGGACATCGAGAAAAACCTATAGCTGTACTCGAGCATTGGTTTGGCTTACCAGGTTACACTTTTTCTGGATTTTTTTTCGTATTCATCTGCTACAATAGTGTAAATTTACAATGGTTTTGAACCTTTTTATACTATCATGGTTCCCTTACGAGCCATTTAATAGGAGGTACACTTCTCCAAAATTTGTTTTCTTAATTGGTGTTGGAATTTTCGGAAACAGAATTCATGAAAATCAAAAACATGTGTCAACATATCATTTGTCCCCCATGTCCCCTTCAAAAAATGCCCCCATCAA
The DNA here is from genome assembly GCF_003573695.1 of Papaver somniferum. Lineage (NCBI taxonomy): Eukaryota > Viridiplantae > Streptophyta > Magnoliopsida > Ranunculales > Papaveraceae > Papaver > Papaver somniferum. The sequence continues at coordinate 111,495,012 of NC_039366.1, read as the reverse complement.
AATTTTTCTCTAACATATCTACCAAGTGGCTGAACATGTCATAGTTATATGTACTGCCAGGTCCTTGGATTTCGCAGTATCTTTGTTAGAGAAATTATGCAAGGAAACATATGGAAATCTGAAAAAGGCAGTTGAAGAATCTTATGAGGTCACTCTGAAGCCATGGCACCAATGGATATCAACTGCTGCATACCAGGTAAGCACAAAATAAAAATCGATCGAAATCTGAACTGTTTCTAAGATATGTATGTGCTCTAATTTAGTTTTAGCGGCTCGCATTGCAGTTTGTCTGCCCAACCATATGGAACACGAAAAATGATTTATTTTTGTATACAACTGTTTACAAATGCTAGCTAACAATAGTACAATTGGTATTGTGAACCATGGTCAATGACATTTAAACCTCAAGAGTCTCTTATCCCTAGCTATAGCTGTTTAGCATCTAAGTTGTGTTGATCTTCAAAAGTAAGCTTCCGCATATATGCATCCATGATCGTCTTTTCTATTGCAGCTAATGTCTGTAGTTGCAGTAATAGTTACAGTATTGGCATCTTTATTAGGTAGCTCTGAGACTGGTTCCTGGAGACGCCAAAACCTTCATCAATTTACTCATGGCTCAAGATGAAGACTACGACGACCTTAAAGAAGAAATTCTAAGCTTGGTTTCTTTGCTTAAGCCAATTCTAAACGAGGTTCATTGTGTTCTGGTAAGTTAATTATCACATAACATTTACATCTTTTTATTACTTGACAACCACCTACCAAGCCAATTAGCCAGTGCAGAACATTTCTAAATTTCTTTTCCTCTTCCTCTTCCTTTTTCTGTCTTTCACTTATTTTTAATGTATTGCCATGTCTTGCTCTGCAGAGAAGCTTTAAATCGGATAGGTTAAAGTCCAACTCCAGATGAATATCCAACCACGTAAACAACAGATGGAGTTGCTTGTACGTACATGAGTTGGTTTCTTAAGAAGGTTGTTAAGATTTTGTACATAAAGTGGTGGCTAATTTGTAACTTTACTTACATTCAGGGTAAGATTTACTTTACTCGCTCAATTCGTATATCACATATTGTTACCTCCCTAATGGCCCCAATTAGAATTAGGTCTCCCTTCCATTTTGTCCAAAGTTTGTGTTGTTGTAAATTTTTAAAAGGTGCAGCGGCTTAATATTTGGCAACTGAATTTTTTAATTAAGTAGACATGGTTCATAAATTTACCTCGTGTTTTTAGGGGCCACTCAAAAGGATTTAGGGGCCATCAATTTATACCCATCCAAAGACTCTAGTTAAGGGGTACCCTATATGATATTGAAGTTACATAAATGTCCTTCTGGTAAAACCGTATAAAAACAAAATCAAAAAAAATTCTACTCATTTCAACTCTTCTTCTTCCAGTTTCATATCTTCCGATTGTGGAAGAAAAAAAACTTTCCTCGTTCAACCGAAACATCGCCGCGAATCGTAAAATCAAAACATCGTCGATTCGTTTATAAAACAATGGATAAGGGAAATGAAACCCACAGACCTAGAACCAAAAATGTTGCTCGGGGTATCGATCCAAAGATTGGGATTTTAGCAAGAAATAAAGAAATTCTTGCTGCAAATGAAGAAGAACGCGAAGAACGCGAAGAACAAGTACCCGGCAATGTAGTCGGTGGTGGCGATTCCGATAGTCAAACACTTCGTCAACTTCAAATGGCCCCAATTAGGTAAGAATCTATCATTTTTGGTGTTTATTTCGCTTTAATTCGTCGAATCGAGAAAAAAAATTTCTAGAGTTTTCGGTTATTTATCCAGATTCGGACGATATTCATGCTCATTTACTTCCGAATGTAGTCGTGTTCTTCATTTCTCAAGAACATCGACAGTATTCGGGAGAAAGATTTGATGATTATCTGCCGAATATTGGTGGCCATATCTTCCTGGATACAAACTGCTAATAATCGGTAGTTTAATGAATTTTTTGGCTACCGAATATATTTAAGTAGACACAGAGTATTCGGAAGAACACTCATTACCGAATGTATATATTGAAAAAATTTCAAAATTTCTGATATAGGAAAAATCCCATTTTGGGGCCAGTATTTATTCGGAAGACAATATAATGTTTTATACCTCCGATTGTGTAGGATAAAATTTTAGAGTTTCACTCCAGTTGATGAATATTCGGTTGTAAACATGTTTAGTTATATTCCGATTGTTTTTCATTCGGAAAAAATATGTGTCTTCTTACTTCCGAATTTGTACATTCGGGTTATAGATGTGCACTTTGTCTTCCGATTGTGTAGGATGAAAAATTTACAGCTTCTGAACTCCAATTGATGCATATTCGGTTGTAAACATGTTTAGTTATATTTCGATTGTTTTGTATTCGGGAACAGTATGTGTCTTTTTACTTCCGAATGTGTTCATTCGGGTTATATTTCCATACTTTGTCTTCCGATTGTATAGTTTGTAAATATTGTTCCTTTCTTTGTTGTTTAGACAAAGTCGAGATAGGAGGAAGAAAGTGACAGCTAGTGCTACGAGGGAAAGGAGCGCCAAAGATAATTCAAGTGCTCAACAAAGCTTACAAGAACAAAGCAGTCAACAAGGAGTGCAACCAAGTGCTGAACAAAGTGTAGAACAACAAGGCAGTGAACAAGGGGTGCAACCAAGTGTTGAACAAGCCGCTCAACAAAGTGCAGAACCAACTGCTCCACAAGTTACACCCCACCATGAAATTGAACCAGTTGATCCAGTGCCAAGAGTAGAAGAAGAAGGACAATCAAGTGGTACCCAAAAAGCCAAAAAAGGAAAAGATGGTGTAAAGAAGGATATTGCTAAGAAAGCATCACATCTTGTCCCTCAGCACTTGAAGAAGAAGGGTATTCTAGCAGGCACAATTCTTGGGCTATCGGCGAATGGAGGAAAATTGTTATTTGGATACAAAGACTCATGGGCCAGATAAATATACGAAACCGAGGTAATAAAATTACTATTTTTTATTAATGTATTGTCTATGTGTTATATCGTAATATTTGTATTAAGGATTTTTTTATGTACTTTAATAGGATCATCAAGATGCGGTCCGTCTACTCAAACCTACCGCCGCACCAACAAAAATGCTTGCGTGGCCTTTATCCGGTGAATGTGAAAGGTTCAAGTCAATTGTTGCCAACTCGGGGTTAGCTAATGCCGCCGAGAATTCATTGTTGGAACATGATCGTGTGGCCATATCGGCGTTCGTGAAGAGAATGTATCCTGAGACCGATACTTTCCATATGTCGTTTGGGGAGATGACGATTACTCCGGATGATGTTGTGCAGATTCTTAACCTTCCCGACCAAGGCACAGCTGTGAAGTTTAACTACACAAAGCAGTTAAGTTGGGCAAAACTTTATGCTCTAACTAAAAAGTGCTTAGGTTGGGATGAAGAGACAACAACAACAGAGTTTAGGAGGCATGCAAGTTACAGAACAAGACAGATCAACATTACAGCTTTGATGAATATGTTTCGAGGCACCTTGGAGAAGGAAAAGAATGGAACGTTAACTGATGAGCAAGTGAACCACGCTGCCACCGCATATCTCCTTTGTGTATTGGGATATGTCATATTCCCCAATACTTCTGGCAACCGGATCGACGCCAACCTTATACAACTTTTGGATCCTCTCCATGAAGTCGGTGACTATTCTTGGGGCACGGCATGCCTAGCATTCTTGATGGAAGAGTTGAGAAAGGCTTCGAGGCTAGGAACCTGCCAAGTTGCCGGGAATGTGGCTCTATTGCAGGTTTTTTCTTTAACTCTATAACTCACTCTATAGTTATTCAGTAGACAATACATATGTTGCATATCCATAACTCCAAATGACGCATATTCGGTAGGAAATTATCCATCTCTTTTCACGAATGTTGGTTATTCGGTGGTTAGGTACTTACTTTGTTTTCCGATTATATACAATCGGAAATATTCTTTTGATATTAGAACCGAATATACAGGCCAGAAAAGCTATAGGTTACTGAACTCCAAATAACGCATATTCGGTAGGAAATTATCCATCTCTATTTCCGAATGTTTGGTATTCGGTGGTTAGGAACTTACTTTGTTTTCCGATTATATACAATCGGAAATATTCTTTTGATATTAGAACCGAATATACGGGCCAGAAAAACTATAGGTTACTGAACTCCAAATGACGCATATTCGTTAGGAAATGATCCACCTCTATTTCAGAATGTTTGGTATTCGGTGGATAGGTATTCAGTTTTATTTCCGATTATATATAATCGGAAATAAAGTTTGGAAATTACTACCGAATATACAGGACAGAAAAACTACAGGTTACTGAACTCCAAATGACGCATATTCGGTAGGAAATGATCCATCTCTATTTCCGAATGTTTGGTATTCGGCGGATAGGTATTCAGTTTTATTTCCGATTATATATAATCGGAAATAAAGTTTGGAAATTACTACCGAATATACACAATCTATTTACTAAAACTTGGTTTCTTATGTATATAGGCATGAATCTATGACCACTTCCCTATCCTGAAGTTGGCCGGAGAGAACCCGGGGTGGTGCAAAGGTACTCCTAGAGGAACAAAGTATATATTTAAAGACAACCGTTCTAGGAAAAAAGAGCAGCAGTTGATTCGCATGAGGGAGATTTTGGACCAATTGAAGGCCTCGGACGTATGCTTTGATCCATACAAAGAAGATCGATCCAGTGGGCATATAAATGTTCGGTCGGACTTGTCCCTTTATTTTGGACCGTTTTGGCACCCCACAGGATATGTGATGTATAACCCCTCTAGGGTGATGCGACAACACGTGTATATACAACAACAACCTGTGGAGAAAATGGGGGATTACTACAAATTGGAGTTGGAGTTGTGCTCTTCTAGTGGTGATAATCTCACGATTGTTCACACAGGCCCACCTACTGTTCTTGATAACTGGGATAAGAGGAATGACTTCATTATCGACACTGGTAGCCGAACCACCCGAGGTGATGAAAATTCTCCAGAATATATGAATTGGTATAACAAGGTATCACATCCTTTGGTTATCCGTGAAATCAAATCCAACACTACTGCGGCGGGTTCAAGTTATAATTGTATCATCAAAGACAAACCAGCTGGTTATGATAGACTGGTGCGTGTTCTTATATTTTTGTTCATTTTATATTATTCCTATAAATCTTAGGTAATTACCGTTTGATGTTATGTCATTACGTATAAAAAACAGGTGAATAGGTTCAAGCGTGTTTCCAAAATGTTAACTGCATGCCTGAAGAGCGGAGATCCCATGCCAGCTGAGAAGATCAAAGAGGCTAGAGATCTAGTTGATAATATGGATAACGAAGATTATGCTGCCCAGTTTGGGGAGAAAGTCACGAAGAGGCATCAGCCCAAGGTGGCAGTATCAAAGACGGGTAAAAGAACTCGAGCTTCATCGAGCGCTGAAGCTTCTCCAACTGAAGCTGCTCCAACTGAAGGTGCTCAAACTCGTGGTCGTGCAGGACTGGGAGGTAGTCACGGTCGTAAAGTAAAGAAGAGCAGATAAATGACAATGATTTTTGTTGTACATTCGGAAATTTGTTTGGGTAACTAAGTTAGACAAGTTCAAATGACAATGATTTGTGTGGTATATTCGGAAGTTTTGGTAACTAATTTAACTTCCGATTATTTCAAAGACAAAATTTGAAAAGTATAAGTTTTTCCAAATTCTGATTTTTGGGCCATCGTACATTCGGAACTTTACAAAAAACTTATCCTCCGAATATTACAAGATCAAAACAAACCACGCCATGGCTCCAGGTGGTTCCAAGGGCCAATATTGAAGGTTAGACAGCCCATATTCGGAAGTTTTGGTAACTAATTTAACTTCCGATTATTTCAAAGACAAAATTTGAAAAGTATAAGTTTTTCCAAATTCTGATTTTTGGGCCATCGTACATTCGGAACTTTACAAAAACATTATCCTCCGAATATTACAAGTTCAAAACAAACCACGCCATGGCTCGAGGTGGTTCCAAGGGCCAATATTGAAGGTTAGACAGCCCATATTCGGAAGTTTTGGTAACTAATTTAACTTCCGATTATTTCAAAGACAAAATTTGAAAAGTATAAGTTTTTCCAAATTCTGATTTTTGGGACATCGTACATTCGGAACTTTACAAAAAAATTATCCTCCGAATATTACAAGTTCAAAACAAACCACGCCATGGCTCCAGGTGGTTCCAAGGGCCAATATTGAAGGTTAGACAGCCCATATTCGGAAGTTTTGGTAACTAATTTAACTTCCGATTATTTCAAAGACAAAATTTGAAAAGTATAAGTTTTTCCAAATTCTGATTTTTGGGCCATCGTACATTCAGAACTTTACAAAAAAATTATCCTCCGAATATTACAAGTACAAAAAAAACTGTTTCCTGGAACCAAACAACACCATAATCGGAAAGAAAGTTGACTCATAACATAGCCGAATATTACAATCGGTAGGTTGTTTAAAAAAATAATCTACCGATTTCGTATTATCGGCTAGTTTTTATATTAATAATACTCCGATTACATCCATTACATAAAGTTCAAACGGCCTTAACCTTACAATTTCGTCAAAAGCACCTAAATCCATACTCCTAATTGACCATAAAAGTATTAAAACAGATCATAACTTCCAGTGACCATAGAAATTGTCCCTCTTGATTTTGTAGCATCCTTCATGTTCAAATCGTTTCCCGTAGAGGTCCACATACCGGCGATCCGCAAGATTTCTCTGAAATTACGAATGAGTAACAAGTTAGTACTAACTTTTGTTAATGTGAGTTGGAGTTACAGAGATACTTACTCGTTTTTCATACGTCCACCAAGGAAAAGCGTTCCTAACAAACCGTTCCTCATCTTCAAGTTTGTCAATCTCCTTATCGAGCGCATTCTTTCTCATCTTAATATCATTGGATGATCTTCGAATTCAATTACCATCTAAGGCCTCAAATACCATTAAGATACGGTTCCATATCTGCTCTTCGGATTCCGAATTGTGGAGCTTGTGAACACGATCATGAGCAGTTACCACAACCCACGCTCTATAAATAGCACAATCTTCTTCTTCTGCAAAAGCAATATCCATGTTTTTTGTTATGAAAATTAAAACTGAAGAGAGGAAAGAGTTTGGTGCAATTGGGGTGATAGATATGAGTTTCTTCATATAGGTTTAGGGTCCAACGGCTCTTTTTGTTTTTCCCAAAAACTCCAACGGCTAATTTGACGAAAGTTGAATGTGGAGAAACCAATAATCGATAGGTATTGTATTTAGCATATCTACCGATTATGGTAGCTTTCAAAATTTGAATTTGGAGCAACTTATAATCGGTAGGTTTTGTAATATATTTAACTCCCGATTAACGCTGCATCCAAAACACGAACCAAGTGGTTATGGCTGGCTGTGTACACTCCCGATTAATGAACACAAATCATTCTAATACTGCACCGACTACAATCGGAAGTCTGGGAAATATTTTGGCTTCCGATTGCAATCGGAGGATAACAATGTTATCATATCCTCCGAATATATAAGGGTAATTTCGCCATTACGCGAGATAAGGGCTGGCTACATTTTTCTTCTGGGTGACCTTTTTTGTTTTATTGTTGGCCCCTAAATCCTTTCGAGTGGCCCCTAAAAACGCGAGGTAAATTTAAATCTTTAAAAAGAAAAAGTTGTTATATTTTCATTTTCTAGTTGAGCCCGTAGTCACCTTCCGACTCTCCTCCTCACAGTCTAAAAATGTCACCATCTACTAAATCGTAGAGTTTAGAAAACAATGAACCCTTTTGGGTGAATGAGAGTGGTGAACGAAATGTCACTTAAGACATGAGGAGAGTAGAGCATTTCCTTGCGCCTATATCCAAATTTGAATAATTGAACCGAAGATAATATTTTAGAGAGGACAAATATTAGAACACCGTTGTCACGGTAAGGAAGGCCGACCTAAAAACACGAAACACCGTTGTAGTAGGAGTAAAATAAAAAATTTGATCCATGAAGACAAATGCAACCAATTTGCTTTTTAACAGAAAATCTTACCATGAGATATAATTTTCACAGAAACAGTAAGGATAGCATGGTAATTACAATAATTAATTTTATATATAGACAAGAGTGTGGCCACCTGCATATGCACGTGCTGAATCGATGGCTGGGAAACGATCAAGAAAGTGGGAATTCACTAATTCATGCACAACCCTGTTACATCGTAAAAGTTGGCTAAGCCTAATCTCGTTACTTTAAGAAGCATCAAATTCGATGTCCAGCTACTCTATCTACAGCACGTATTGCAAAGAGGCATGCATATTCAACAGGTGTTAATGAGGATAAAAAAAAAAGAAAAAAACGCAGCCCTAAACTTTTCTTTCTGTTTAGTTTTATCTTTCTCTCTCACCATTCTTAGATGCAGATTCAAACCTAGTGCGGTGGTGGCTCAAGACTTAACTCCTAAATAGAAGCGATCTCTTCGTTTCTCTTTTATTCTTCTCTCTTCTATTCTTTTCTACTCCCCTCACAGAAGCACAGCCATCGTTACCTATTTGCTAGTTTACAGTCGTTCATCTTGCTAGATTTGCAAAGAACAACCACACCACCTCCATCTTCTTCTTAACATTCACGTACGAACCAACATGATTGACGAGTTCATCAACAAATTATGGTAAAGGATTTCGCTCAAAATCCAAGAAGTTTCATTCTCTAATTATTATGAATCAGTATCATGTATCGTTTTATGTTCGTTTTCCTTTCCAATTTTGATTTTGTTCATATAAAATTACAAAATTGAAACCTTAGATTTTTCTAATTTGGGTTTATTTTTTATTCTACTGATTTCATGGTTTTCATTATATTAATCACAAAGTGTATGTTTTTGTGATTCTGCGGTTTATATCTTTACTGGGTTTGTATTAGATTTTGATTCAATCTTATTTTTGTTGTATAAATTTGATTGTTCATTGAAAAGTATTCACCACAGCAAGTATGGAACCTGCACTAGTGGGTTATTGAAATGAAGAAATGGGAAGAATAGCAGTGGTGTGTTACTGTTGTAAATGGGGTTCTGTGTTGTTGTGTGTTTAATTGAAAATAATAAATGTTTGAGCTCAATTGATTTTAAGCATGAATTGGTGACGGTGGTGCTAGGTGACGGTGGTGTTTCTGGTGGTGGTGGTGACGGCGGTGATGGTTGTGGTCGGTGAAGAAAGGAGGTGGTGGCGGAGCTGCTGGAGTGTTAAAAAGAAGAATAAAGAGAAAGGTCGAATAATCACAGAAATCTGAACGGCTCACATCAATTCAATTCCGTGTTTTTGAGCTATCTGATCCAACAGACCAGATCTAAATGGACACAGAAATTCTTCTAAATCTTTTTGCAATTTGCGTTAGAGGGTCCACGGTGGACGATCAAACCTATAATTATGGTCCATAGAAGAGACACAACGGGACGGAGTAAAGACTAAAAACCGGATCAAAACCAAATTCCAGACTATATTTAGTCTGGGATCAAGACCAAAAATATATATAGTCGAGCGACCGTATAATGTTCGTTTATCACCGGGCGGGTATATAATGTGATCATGCTGATGAGGCGTGCATATAATGTGATCATGCTGATGAGGCGTGCATATAATGTGATCCTGGTGATGAGGAGTGCATATAATGTGATCCTGGTGAGGCGTGCATATACAGTTTGCCGGCTGGCTGATTAGGCGTTCATATAATGTGATTATGTGATGTGATCCTGTGATGGGACTGGCATATAATATGATCCTGGTGATGGGACGGGCATATAATGTGATCCTGGTGACGGGGCGGGCATATAATGTGATCCTGGTGTATACTTTTTCTTAGCTACCAAATTTACTCTTCCACCCTAGTGTAACACCACAGACTAAACTTAAATTTGGTCGTTTTTTTTTTGTCTTTGGTTATGATCGCATCACTGCAGTTGCTCTTAGGGTCCATTTGATAAAAAAGTGGCCATAAAATTGACTCCCTCTCTACGAGCCCGAAGGCCCAAATATGAACCTGGTCTTTTCTATGGCCTAGTACAAATTGGACAACTGTGGCTTCGATATTCGTAAAAGCATGGGCCTGATATAAACAGTATAAAAAACTAAAATTAGAGCAATGTAGTAGAAGAGAGGAGAGAATTTTGTTAAGCTTTTGTGTGTTCATACAAGTAGGGAAAGACCTCTTATATAAGTTCCACCACGAAGGTAATAACAACATTAATTACACCATGACTATGGAGGTTACAAGAGTTACTGTAACACTCCATATTTTTAGCATGGCGTGTAGTCAAAGGTGTGTCATGGCCTGAATTGAAGCTTCATCTCAAGTTTTTGTTGCGTGTTAAGAGGAACATTGGCCTAAGACCAATATGACGGCAAGCATTGCCGTTGCTAAGGCATATTGGCCTATCGCACCAAAATGGCACATTATGTTTGACAAGGGTCAATATCGCACCAAATGGTGCATCATGCCAGAGCAGGCTGGCCGAGACAATGTACACCATCATGGTTGTGAATATTGGAATTGGCCTAAGGCCAATATCGCATCACAATGATGCATTAGGTCATAGCAGGCTGAACGAGGCAATGTACAGCCAACGCAGGCTGGACGATCATATGGATGGACATTGGAGTTAGCCTATGGGCCAAAGTTGAAAATACAACCATCATGGCGCTTCACATCTCCGATCCATGGAAACGTCCAACAAGCACCTCAAAAATGTGACTTGGTGAATGTCAAACTGATCACCCAGTTTAAGTTGTAAAAATGTCAATAAGACATATATAGGGAGGTGCAGTTGGTTGAAGGTGCATACGCGGACTATGGACTAGTAAGCTTCACAACATAGCCAGAAGAGCATAAAGAATCTGTAGGCCTTATTTATAGCTGCGCAGACTTGCCAATGAGACATATGATGTGAAGGCATCACTATGCCATGCTGCGGAGTAAATATGCATCACCATAATGCATTTTGATGGAATGACCTATACGGACCAGGCTATTATTGCTTGGCCACGGGGTTGCAACACAAGCTGCTTAAGTTGTTGTCCCTTCGAGGGTGAACTGCAATCCGTACTTGATCCCTTTAGAGTAGGGAAGGGTACATATGCAGTCGCAATGAGTTGCAACATTGTAGGTACAGAACGTTGTCGCTCATATCATCTAATTGCGAGATGATTGCAACGTATTGGCCTCTCATATCATCTGGCTCGGTAATGCGATGCAAGAGACGATTGTGGCCAAAATTGATGAGGCGAGTTGCATTTAACTCCTTGGATGCTCATACTTCATATTAAGGCGTTCGACGTGTGCCAGGAAAGTTAGCGGAGCTTGCATAAGCCTACAACATGAGCCTGATTAATGCACCCTTACCACGACCAAGATCAGTTCATGATTTCAGCAATGCCTAAGATAAGTAATAAAGGTGGAATTAGCCTGCAACGACCTATTCACAAGTCTAAGGAATGTACCATGCCTGGAAAAGTCTCGGAAGCTAGTAATGCATTGGAAATGACTTTTATGGCTTTATACCCTTCGCAGAACAAGGGTAAATTAGAATAGTGTGGAAACTAAGTTAGTTGTATCATGCTTGTTGAGCATGCTATCAAGGACAAATGGGCCTGCATTTTCCTGGCATGAAGAAGTATTTTAATGCTCGGTTAGTAGCATTAGAGTGACACATAAGGGAGTTATGACCTGCGCCCCCTGGCACGATAGGAGTAATTTTCCGATCCGTCTTAGTTATCAAATTAACACCTACTAAGTGGGTAGTAAGTGTTTAATTAGTGTTGGGTTAGTGTAGTGGTGGTTCATCTCCTTAAACATTTCATAACGGGACCAGCATTTTATTTATTTTTATCTTTTAAGTTATGGATTGAGGTTATAAGAGTTAACAATCTTAAATAGAGGATGAGGAAAAGTACTGCAGGGTGACGAGGTGTCAAACTCATAAAAGATATATTCCTTACTTTTCTTACAGTAATAAGTAGCACAATAATAAGCAGGTTCGTTCCTAAGGGAGAGTTGAGCTAAAGTTGTCGATTTAATTTCTGAATATATGAATAATGCATAAAATATAAAACAAATGTGAATGTGAACAATGAAGATGAGAATAATTAGGGGGTATTCCTCCACTAATGAACATGAATCTCCTTCAAAATACGTTTATTAACAATCCTAGACAAGTTATAAGTTCAACAAGTCTATTAAACTCCAAAGTCACTTTGTAGAATAAGTTATCTACTCGTTTCTAGTCAATCAAGCCACTCTGAATAAGCTCTCTAGTGTAACTACTCGAACCAGAATTGTTAGAGCATAGCTCGGCCGACCTCTCATGCGTTGCTATATCAAGCATGTTTGTCAATGTTAGTGATCAAAACTATGAGTCTTGATTTCTAGTATACATAGCTAAGTCTCGGACTAGGATAGAAAAGTGCATTTGAGCTCAAGGACTTCATGGCGATTCATCATACAACGACGAAGATCTACACAAGGAACCGTGGAACTTCATCAATAACAAGGTATGTGGAGACTTGAACTTATCTATCACTCAAAAGTCTATCTGTTCTATCTCCTACTTCTTATGAGACAAAAAGTCGTATGCTATATAGACTGGGTCATACACATTTGATATTTCGAGCCGAGTATATCTCGCCTATCTATATCTCGAAATCATGTGCTGGTAAAGCGTTTCGCTTTGATCAAGTTTATCTTCACCTAGTGACGAAAGTCATGAAAAGTTTCAATTACTTTGAGAATTGATCTGACGTGAAACGGTATGTGAATAACGTCTATATAATGTCCTCTGAGAATGTCTCAATGATTGGAATTAGAGTTTAGATTACATAACCATGTATTCCTTAATCCGAAGTTTTCGAACTTTGTTGATTGAGAGAAACCGGAGGAATTGGCTTTGCCAAGTCCGCGAACCCAGTCCGCGAAATGACGGAAGTTCTCTTACCGAGAATTTCTGCTGGGATTTTCCAAAAACTCGTTTGCGTGTTTAGTCCGCGAACTCAGTTCGCGAACCTAGTCCGCGAACTGGCGGAAGTCTCTTTGCCAAAATTTTCTGTTGAGTTTGGAAAACTCTACCGGTTGTCTTAAGTCCGCAAACTTGTTTGTGACATTAAGTGGTTATGATCTAAAGATGTGCTATGAACATGAAACTTAAATTACTAAGGAATGCTTTATGCAAACCGTAGATATAAAGTTCATGAGACGATTCATCGAATCGAATCATCTTTATTTCAATTGTGTCTTGTGTAGTTACATAAGATCTCATAGCAATTGAACAACCTCTAACTAATACATTTGAGTCAATTGAACTAGTTATGGTGAAGAAGAACTAGGTTAATATGAAATGCTCATATGGTTAACCTTTTGGGTTACTATGTTGAACCAACATACACGTACACGTTTGGGCACGGTTTTCACAAACCCAGTAAACGTCTACCCAAGTGTGTGTGACAAACTAAGTTTTCGATCTAACGGTTGAGAAATATTAGCTTGAATCTAAATCAGGTTTTCATCTAACGGTGAATATGGATTGCTTTGTAACTAAGGCAAAACCCTGATTTGAAGGCTATATAAAGGAGACATCTAGCATTGTGCAAAACTAATCCCCACACGTCTGTGTGATACTAGTGCGCTCGCTAGAGTCGATTCTCCTTTAACCTTTGGTTTTCTTCTCTAAAACCAGGTTAACGATTTAAAGAATTCATTGGGATTGTGAATCCAGACCGATACTACTTTTATCATAGTTGTATGATCTGATCTTGCATCTTCTATCGTACGAGTGCAATCTTTGATTGGCTTGAGATCGTGAGAGTTCTCCGATAGGCAAGATAAAGAAGTCACAAACATATTCGTCTCACTGTTTGTGATTCCTCGACAAACCGCTTGTATAGTCAAGAAGGATTGTTGAGAGGTGATTGATTAATCTAGGCTGTTCTTCAGGAATATAAGACCAGATTATCAATTGGTTCCTGTTCACCTTGATTTTATATCTTAAGACGGAACAAAACCTAGGGTTTTTCTGTGGGAGACAGATGTATCCTTTGATAGACTTTTCTATGTGAGACATATTTGTTTATTATCAAGTATGCGATTTTGGGTTGCAACAACTCTTAGTTGTGGGTGAGATCATCTAAGGGAATCAAGTGCGCAGTATCCTGCTGGGATCAGAGGCGTAAGAGTACAACTGTACCTTGGATCGGCGGGAGACTGATTGGGGTTCAACTATAGTCCAGTCCGAAGTTAGATTGGAGTAGGCTAGTGTCTGTAGCGGCTTAATACAATGTGTATTCAATCTGGACTACGTCCCGGGGTTTTTCTGCATTTGCAGTTTCCTCGTTAACAAAACTTCTGCTGTCTGTATTATTTCTTTTCCGCATTATATTTTTTATATAATTGAAGTAATACAGGTTGTGCGTTTAATATCATCAATTGTAAATCCAACCTTTGGTTGTTGATTGATATTGATTGATCCTTGGATATTGGTCTTTGGTACCGTCCAAGTTATTCCTTGTGTTTGATTAAAGACTCGCTATTGTTTTAGCTAGAGTAAATCAAAACAAGTGAGAGATATTGACTCCTTGAGATACTTTGATCTAGATTGAGTCTGACTGTCTAGTTGATTCTCTAGCAAAGTATTTCGGAGTTAGTACATACAGTTTGCTAAGCGGAATATTGGGTGGTGTTGTTAGACCTCCGCTTTTTCAATTGGTATCAGAGCAGTCAAACACATTAACGACCTCACAAGTCTGTGTTTTTAGCGATCTGACTCTATGGACAGAGGTGTTATCTCTACTAACGTACCACCAGTCTTCGATGGATCCAATTACTTATGGTGGAAAATTGCTATGCGAGCTTTTCTTCAATCGCGTAATTTTCCATCATGGGTGTATGTGGTTAATGGATATGATGCTCCCGTTGTGGCAGTTGGTTATGTAAACGTTCCCAAACCTATTGGTGAATACACCGCTGTTGACATAACTGTTGCAAAGCAAAATTCCGACGGTTTGAATGCTATCATACATGACATTACCCACAAATCTTCAACATCATGTGACAAACTGCACTAGGTCTAAAGATGCTTGGGATATCTTAGAAACCGTATTTAAAGGAAACTCCAGTGAAAAGGATGCTAGGCTTCAAAACCTTAATTCTGATTGGGAGAACCTTCGTATGGCAGATGAAGAAACATTTGATGAGTTTAATCACAAAGTGTCTGAAATTGTTAATGCATCTTTTGCATTGGGTAAGAATATTCCTGAAAAGGACATTGTGATGAAAATTCACAGGTCGCTGCCATCTAGATAAGAGACTAAGAAGCATGCCATCGTTGAGGGGAATAACCTCGATAATCTTTCCAGAAACACCTTGGTTGGAAAGCTTAAGATCTTTGACCATGAGCATACATCCAAAGTCGGTAAGGATGTTGCCTTTAAATCACAAAAGAACACTAAATTACTTGTCAAAGATAAGAGTGTTCATGTCTCTGAGGATGATTTTTCGGATGAAGATCTTGACAAATCAGTCTCCTTGATCACAAGACAGTTTAGGGATCTTCTATTGAAGAGAAGTAAACGGTTTTCAAGAGACAAACCTAAGTCATCAGACAAACCTCACAGTCGCGTACCTCCTAAAAACAGGGATGCTGACGAGGCTGATGACGAGGACATGCCTCAGTGCTTTAAGTGTAAGGGTTTTGACCATTTTGCTAACGTATTCCCAAATTGTAGAAAATACACTGGGAACAAAGGTCTAGCTGTAACACTTGATGAAATGTCTGAAACCTATGATCCGATGAAGATAGGAAATCAAGTGTAGGGCTTCTTTGTGAAAACATCGATTTTGATACTTGTAGAAATACATATATCAACCTCAATGGGTTCAGAGAAGAGGGAAACCCAATCAAGCTGGAAGATTCACTGAATACGATAACTGGAAACCCTATCAGTGATGTTTCAAGATCAACTGTATGTCTAGCTTCTTTCACATCTCAGATGCCTGAATACTATCCAAGATTGACGTGCTCGTTTTGTTCGATGAAGGGACACGAACTATCAAGGTGTTACAAATACAAGCACCAAATGAGGCATGCTAGCAAACTTAAACGAAGAGCAGATCAATTAGCAAGGAAGCTGAAACTTGCTCAGAAGACCGCCGAGGTATGTAGGATCTTATCTTCGTCTAATAAGTTGGTTTCCAAGGATAGAATAAGACCATTTGAAAATAAAATATGGTCAAATCATTTTGATAGACAAATATCAGAGGATTCCTCCCATGAGGAAAAAGATGGAAAAATCGTTGTTCATCGCAACACAACTTGATTGTGTTGTTGGGAAAATCTTGTCTCATGTGCCTGTTCGAAAAGAGACAAGATTGAGTGTTGATCCAGGCTTCAGAAAAGTTTTTCCTTCTTTTCTTAGATTTGTTATTTTTTTTGTCTATCAAATAAAAGAAATGGTTATTATCGATAATTCTACTCTTTATAAGGGTTTTAGAGTTGGGCGTATACGAACCTGTCAATAGGTTTCGAACCCTACATTCCTTTTTCCTTTTGACATCCTTTATAGGACTGCTTGTTGAGTTAAGTGATTCCATCACACAAATCCAGTTGTTCATAACTGTTCTCAAAGCACTATGTCGTCATATGGAAAGGATGTCAACATGATTCTTAAGTCTTCAATCAAGGAAAAAGAGAAATCTCCTGGTTCTAAGTCCCTGAAAAGAAAAAGAAGGAATACAAGAAAACGCAGGGCTGTTCCTTCTAACTCTCAGAAGTTTTCTGATGTTCTTGATGAGTTAAAGGAAATAAGAAGGGATATTTATGAAATAAAGACATTCGTGTCTATATCTTTGGAAATTCAGAGGACCCTAATTCGACCTCTTCATCCAAGACAGTTCGTGGGTATTGACACTTATCTCCGTGAACCTTATGTCCCGATGGTTGTCGATAACAAGGAGTTCGGGAATGATAAAGAATTTCTCAAAGGAATTGTTGCCTAATATGTCTTCTTTTTGGATCAGTTGGAAGAATAACTAGAGCTTTGAATAGCGATGATTGTGACTACACATAACTATTTTTGTTTTCATCTTCTTATGCTTTTTTTTTAGGTTTATTTGGTTTTTAAATTCTAAAAATATTTGGAGGATGATATTATTGCAGTATTAATCTGTTTTGAAGTACTGCAATATTTTTTATGGGATATGTATTGTTTGCGTCCGTGAACTTGAAGGTCCCATATTTTGTCAAAAGTAAAGTCGTTCATAAATTGGTGTTCGTATTGATGAAAGGACAAATGTACTTTTGACAATTACAAAAGTTATGCCTATGCAGTCATTTATTTGATGGAAAATAGGATGAAATCTTTTGTTTGAAAAGGATAAAATCTATTATGTCGTTATGCAAATAGTGATGGAAAATAGAATAGATCCTTGTATGTTATCCACGGTATTGATCTTCATTGATCCATTTTGTTATGTTTTACCGTGAAGGCTCCATTGTGTATCTTATGTTGAGCACCTTACAACTACGTCGATTAATATTGGCCTTGTGGTTGTTCCATGAGATGCTATATGTTGAGCATTCTTGAACTAAATTAATCATCTTGATTGGTTATTTAGTTATTTGCTCCGAAAGTCTTCTTTTGTCGAGCAAAATCTTTTGACAATTATATTGATTGCTTCGGTGATTAGTTTGGTTGTGTATTCCAATTAGATTAATTATAGGTTCTCTTGTAATTAATCTAGTTGAGTTTTTCATATATTCCACAAGTTCTTGTGTTGAGTATATGAACGACTATACTAATCATGTTCTATTGGTTGATGTAGTCGTATATTCCGTAAGGTTTTCCTTATGTTGAGTATTTAAACGATTAAGGTGGTCATCTCCGTGTGGTTATCTTAGTCGTAGCTCCGCGAGTCTTCTTATGTTGAGCACAATCAATTAAATTGATCACTTTTGTGGTTTGATTTAGTTGCGTATTCCAATTAAATTAATCATGGATTTACTTGTGATTAATTTTATTGAGTTTTGGATATAGAAAATCATTTACATGGTTTTTGTTGTCCAATTAAAAATCCTTCTTTTCTTTCGAAATTAAGGTCGCTCTTGTTGTTCTTTCGGGAATGACATCAAATGGGGGAGAGTTCTTTTAAACTTGTGCTTAATGGTAATATCTTGCGGGGTGTGCGGCTGTGGAATTTTATAGGGGTTATCTTTTATCTTAAAACTCCTTGATGAATACACTTAGCTTCGGCTTTATGACTGCATCTAAATTAAGTTGGTATGTATTTTTCTTTGAGTCTATGAAATGTCTCTTGTGGAAATTTCATTATGATCCCGTTCTTTTACCTTTGCCAATTTTATTGACAAAAAGGGGGGGAAATAATGTAGTTCACACTACAAATACATATGTTTTCGGATCATTGTGTAAGGGGGAGTGGTTTCCATGATCGAGATGGAGTATTGACTAAGGAGGAGTGATACATATCACCATAGTATTGTTGTTAAAGTCGTGATGCAATTGGACTTTGATGTTACATAATGATACTATGACACTGTATAATAATGATCGATAATCTCGATTTCTCTCATTGTTATAGCTACGGATCTTCAAAAATGGTGGTGCTAAACTTACAACCTTTGGGATCATTGGAGTACTTGGAAGGACGAAGATTTCAAGGAACGTTGAAAATTAGAATATGGAATAGGAGCCACTAAAGTTTATCTTTTTTGTATTCCATATGTGTTAATAGTTTTGTCACTAAAATTGACAAAGGGGGAGATTGTTAGAGCATAGCTCGGTCGACCTCACATGCGTTGCTATATCAAGCATGTTTGTCAATGTTAGTGATCAAAACTATGAGTCTTGATTTCTAGTCTACATAGCTAAGTCTCGGACTAGGATAGCAAAGTGTAGTTGAGATCAAGGACTTCATGGCGATTCATCATACAACGACGAAAATCTACACAAGGAACTGTGGAACTTCATCAACAAAAAGGTATGTGGAGACTTGAACTTATCTATCACTCAAAAGTTTATCTCTTCTATCTCCAACTTCTTATGAGACAAAAAGTCGTATGCTATATAGACTGGATCATACACATTTGATATTTTGATCCGAGTATATCTCGCCTATCTATATCTCGAAATCATGTGTTGGTAAAGCGTTTCGCTTTGATCAAGTTTATCTTCACCTAGTGACGAAAGTCATGAAAAGTTTCAATTACTTTGAGAATTGCTCTGACGTGAAACGGTCTGTGAATAACGGCTATATAACGTCCTCTGAGAATGTCTCAATGATTGGAATGAGAGTTTAGATTACATAACCATGTATTCCTTAATCCGAAGTTTTCGAACTTTGTTGATTGAGAGAAACCGGAGGAATTGGCTTTGCCAAGTCCACGAACCCAGTCCGCGAACTGACGGAAGTTCTCTTACCGAGAATTTCTGCTGGGATTTTCCAAAAACTCGTTTGCGTGTTTAGTCCGCGAACTTAGTCCGTGAACCTAGTCCGCGAACTGGCGGAAGTCTCTTTGCCGAGATTTTCTGCTGAGTTTGGAAAACTCTGCCGGTTGTCTTAAGTCCGCAAACTTGTTTGTGACCTTAAGTGGTTATGATCTAAAGATGTGCTATGAACATGAAACTTAAATTACTAAGGAATGCTTTATGCAAACCGTAGATATAAAGTTCATGAGCCGATTCATCGAATCGAATCATCTTTGTTTCAATTGTGTCTTGTGTAGTTACATAAGATCTCATAGCAATTGAAAAACTCTCTAACTAGTTCATTTGAGTCAATGAAGTAGTTATGGTGAAGAAGAACTAGGTTAAAATGAAATGCTCATATGGTTAACCTTTTGGGTTACTATATTGAACCAACATACACGTACACGTTTTGGCACGGTTTTCACAAACCCAGTAAACGTCTACCCAAGTGTGTGTGACAAGCTAAGTTTTCGATCTAACTATTGAGAAATATTAGCTTGAATCTAAATCAGGTTTTCATCTAACGGTGAATATGGATTGCTTTGTAACTAAGGCAAAACCCCGATTTGAAGGCTATATAAAGGAGACATCTAGTATTGTGCAAAACTAATCCCCACACGTCTATGTGATACTAGTGCGCTCGCTAGAGTCGATTCTCCTTTAACCTTTGGTTTTCTTCTCTAAAATCAGGTTAACGACTTAAAGAATTCATTGAGATTGTGAAGCCAGACCGATACTACTTTTATCGTAGTTGTGCGATCTGATCTTGCATCTTCTATCGTACGAGTACAATCTTTGATTGGCTTGAGATCGTGAGAGTTCTCCGATAGGCAAGATAAAAAAGTCACAAACATCTTCGTCTCACTGTTTGTGATTCCTCAACAAACCACTTGTGTAGTCTAGAAGGATTGTTGAGAGGTGATTGATTAATCTAAGTTGTTCTTCGGGAATATAAGACCGGATTATCAATTGGTTCCTGTTCACCTTGATTTTATATCTTAAGACGGAACAAAACCTATGGTTTTTATGTGGGAGACAAATTTATCCCTTGATAGACTTTTCTGTGTGAGACAGATTTGTTTATTATCAAGTCTGCGATTTTGGGTTGCAGCAACTCTTAGTTGTGGGTGAGATCAGCTAAGGGAATCAAGTGCGCAGTATCCTGCTGGGATCAGAGGCGTAGGAGTACAACTGTACCTTGGATCGGTGGGAGACTGATTGGAGTTCAACTATAGTCCAGTCCTAAGTTAGCTTGGAGTAGGCTAGTGTCTTTGGCGGCTTAATACAATGTGTATTCAATCCGGACTAGGTCCCGGGGTTTTTCTGCATTTGCAGTTTCCTCGTTAACAAAACTTCTGCTGTCTGTGTTATTTCTTTTCCGCATTATATTTTTTATATAATTGAAATAATACAGGCTGTGCATTTAAGATCATCAATTGGAAATCCATCCTTTGGTTGTTGATTGATATTGATTGATCCTTGGATATTGGTCTTTGGTACCGTCCAAGTTATTCCTTGTGTTTGATTAAAGACTCGCTATTGTTTTAGCTTGAGTAAATCAAAACAAGTGAGAGATATTGACTCCTTGAGATACTTTAATCTAGATCGAGTCTGACTGTCTAGTTGATTCTCTAGCAAAGTATTTCGGAGTTAGTCCAAACAGATTGCTAAGCGAAATATTGGGTGGTGTTGTTAGAACCCCGCTTTTTCAAGTATGTTATATGAGTCGGATTGATCCTAACCACATGCTCGTAAGTTCGACATGTTAACTTAAGGTTGTCATCTACACATCAAAATCCACAAAATCCCATTACAACGTTGATGCTTTGCCACTTATGATTAAATCACCATAACAATTACGGATTAGGCTCAATAATCTAGCATTAGTATTACAAACAAATTATTTGATTGGCCACTCAAACACCCTGCAAAAAATTCATGGTCATAATCGCCGTAAAAGATAACAATAAAACAATATAAAAAGAAAGATTAACTTGATAAAATATCAAAGACAAGTCACATAGCTTCGAATTATCCCCAACCAAACAAGGATTTATCTATTGGAGTTCATGACACTTAAAATAAAACAAATATATACGAAACCAAATAAGCAAACCCAAGCAGCAACAGGTGGTAATGGAATGAATAATTGGTGATGCAGTTGTGGTATATGGACTGGAGACTACTGGGCTTAGTGTTGTTGTGGAAGGTCTGGTACTGAGGTGGTCGTAAACTGGGGCTACTGGTGATACAAGCTAACAAAAGATGATGTTGGTGGTGTGCTGATAATGGATGTAGTGCTGGATGTGGAGAGTATATGCAGGTGATGGTGGTAATGCAAACTGGTGATAGTGCAGGTGGATTTGTATGCAGGTGAGAGGGATGGTGGTGATATGCAGATGGTGGATGAATGCAGTATGCAGGTGGAGATGAAAGTCTTGGCTGTAGAGGGGTTTGGAGAGGAGCATAAATCCTCTCTGTTGGAGATGGAAGCAGTTGTGAAGGGGGGCATATGGGATCTCCTCTTACTGGCAGTCGAGGGGTCTTCTTTTATAGCTCAACATTTTCCTTGCTGCAAACTTGGATTCCACGCAAAACCAATTTCCTGTTACATCGCGACTTGATACCCAAACTTCCTAAATCAACACAAATACTCAGACCTTCCAAATCGCATCCATCCATCTTCGATTTCAGCGGCAATAACATGACATCCCTGGCTGTTTTCTCGGCCTAAGCACAGACCCAAAAGTGAAATCAAACTCCCATTAGTTGTCCCTTTCTTCTCGCTCTCGAAACCATTGTTAATCCTCATCATGAACTCACAAACATATGGCTAACCAGTGGCCAAGGGCTTGGTTCAGTGAATGATATGAGTTGCGGCAGAACTGGCCGTTCATTCAGGCGTTTTGTCAAGCACTATGTGTGCAGTTTGCTGATGATATAGAGGTCGTCCGAAACTGACCTGGGACGAAGCGAATATACAGGATCTGACCGGAAAGAACTTGGAGAAAGAGTTGGTGCTTGACAGAAATACGTGGAGTACAAGAGGTATGTGAACTGACCCTCTTATCTTTTGACTATCCCTTAACAGGATGATGGAGAATCCTGCAGTTGGCCCTTCACGGCATCAACAAACGAAACCTAAAGAAAGAGCTGACAACCGACAGAACTACCTGAGGTATGTACACGAGGTACGCGAGCTGGCCATGTTACTTTCGATTACCTCTCTAATACAAATATGTAATCCACGAACATGTAAACCAACATGGCAGAATTGTGAGGGAGGACTCCTTCCGTAGCTCTGCAACTCGCAGGTTTGTAAAGGGAGAACCACCCCAGCCCTGCAGTCGGAACATGGAATAAGTAGATGTATTGTTTTAATGGTCATGAATGTGTAATCCCATTGAAATGATGACTATTGCACCCTCTGTACCGAAAAAGAACGAGACACGGAATGTGTCAAGGATTTTTCTTGTCTTTGTACAAGTTGTGTCTAGTCTGTAATCCGACGTAAAACTTTTCGCAACACTTTTATGAGACAATTCTTTACGAGATAGTCTCTAGCCAACCCTGAACTTGTTTCGGGAAAAATGGCTTTGGTTCTGGTTCTGGTTATGGTGAGATAATCTCCTTGTTGATTCAGAAGATAATTCTATCTCCTTCCCTGTAACATACACACAAAACCCTTTCATTCTCATCATTTCAGAACTCATTCTGATATTCTAAAACTTCATTAGTCCTCAATCATAACCATTAATTCAACGACAGTAACAGCAGGTATATATTCTTCCCTGTGTCGTCTTAATTAAAACTCAGTCCCTGGTTCTAGCATAAAATCTGTATTTGTCTTGACCTCTAAATGTCTTTCGGTCCTTCTTAGATACTGAGTGCTCTTCGATTTCTTCCGTCAGTTCACATCAAATCAATGGAATTAATCACTTTTATGGCTGGACCAATAACATCAGCTTCAAATTCTTTATGTTGTCTACTCGGCAGTGGTCTTCTCATTCTTCCATGTTTCTTCAGTTCATAACTCGAGTTTCCTTCTTCATTTCGGCTTTGAAAACTGACCTAACCCCTTGGCACGCAATCACAATGAGTGGTTTGGCAGGAACCTTGGTTGCAGTGAGAATGCGGAGTGCAAGAACTGATCGTGAAACACACTGCTCAACATAGTATTCAACTGCTAAGTCATAAGGTATAGAAGGTGGTGGCCCTGAGTACAGACCCAGGTATGGGTTTAGTGACAACCCCGAATAATAAGTGCCTGGTGCTCCAGTAAATTGCAATGTTGGGATATTACAGCCTTGTCCATGCACGCTTCCATCCTGCCAATGCCAAGTTCGCCAACCAACGCCATAAACCTCTATTTTTCTTCTTTTGTGTAACATGGCTCCAAAAATTCCTACAAAATGCAAAACAAGCATAATATACATAATTCATACGAAAAATAGCAAAGAAAGCATAACCAATTGATAATAAATCGAGTTGTTTAAGGCACCTATCACAGGGAAAATAGACTTTTCCATAATCAAGCCAGACCAAACACGTACTTGTCGGTTAGATAACTTTCACATAGTCGGATTTTTCGTCCATTTTATTTTGTCCTCATTTATTCAGTAGGGAAGGAGCTACTTTGCCTCTACATGACATTCATAAGACAGTCAGATCATTTTTTTTTCCCCATTTCGCTACTTCATGTGGACTTTAGGTATCTCATCCCCCATATTGCCAGTTAAGGGAATGATAAGTGCATAATTTACATGATTTTATTGTCCATTTCATACTTGTTTTAGCTATATTTCTTGCATATTTTCCTTGTATTACTCTTTTTTTATGTTTTATTTGTTTCTTTAGGTGAATCATCCGAAATCAATGGAAATAAAGTTAAAAGGAGCCAAGAAGAGGAAAGGAGTTCATTCCCGCATGAAACGACGGAGTTGGAAGGCTCAAAGACAACTCTTGGATACACGTTCCAGGAAGATTTACGGTTGGGAAAATCTCCTCAAAACCCAACCGTAAAATAGATGAATTTCAACATATTACACAGGAAGATTTACGGCTAGATCCAACCCAACCGTAAAACTGAGTGAAGATATATGAAGGTTTGGTCATTGCTATGTTGTAGAGGACGGCGATACGAACGCAACGCAAAAAGAATGAGGTCCATCGGACATCGTATGAAAAAATTATAGCCAAAATAATGAAGAACAAAAAGTATCCAGGAAGAATTACGGCCAGGTCCAAGAGACTCGGACCCAACCGTAATTCTGGGATTTTCAACATTATTTTCTGGTCAGAATTTCGGCTGGGTTGAACCCAACCGTAACTCCGGTGATTTTTGGCGAATTTTGATGGTCGGACTTACGGTTGGATTGATGTTAACGAACCCAACCATGACTAAGGGTATTTGGCACGTGTGTGAGACTACAAATCGAAGAAAACGCGGGTCCGAAAGGATTTTGAAGACCTAATTCGTGAGAACTATATAAAGACACCTCCTAAACATTAAGAAGATATCTTTTTTACATTATTTTGCAAGTCTTTGAGGAGAGGAACAACATAACGGAGAAAGCTAGGGTTCGGAGCGGTTCTTATCAATCGTAACGATTTCTTCTCTAGTTTATCAGTTGTATAACATGGATGCTCCTACATTCATGAGTAGCTAAACTGATACTTTATTGAGGATGAATTCTAAGTTCTTTACTTGATTTGGTTTAATATATGCATCTAGTTTGATTTCTTCATATGATTATCGTTTGCTTCTACTTTGATTAATGCTTATGATTGATAAATTGACTGCTCTAGGTGGCCAATCATAGTAGTTTATTAATTGATCTATTGCTAGTAAAGGGTTAGGATATCCGTGTAATTGTTGAATAATCCTTACACAAGTAGAAAACGTGAGACCTTGCAGAGGGATTCTGTGGAGCAATCGCGTGTAGAACAACATTAGAAAGTGGACCTTGCGTTATGAGTCTAACTACTAAGATTAACCTAAGTCTTAAAACTAAAAGCATTCTACCAAGTTACACCTTGAGTGCGCTACTACTTGGTGGCTTGGATGAATATAATCTGATATTCGAGCGCTTCGGTATTCAGTGACCAAAGTACTTTTGGGGGTAGCAGTGCGCTAGTTGTTATCCCACAGTTGATGATAATGTACGATTAATGATGAATGAATATATTAACTCATTGACGGTTTAGTAACGAAGAATGATTCCTCATTCATCTCTCTCCCTATTGCTTTCAACTCAATTTCAATTGCTTTATTTACTTTGTTTATATTCTAAATAAAACCCCCCAATTGTGACCCTTTTGACAAGTAAACTTCTCGCTCTTCGTGGGAACGATCCTTGATTCCATTATATTACCAGTTAATTGTGTGGAAATAAGTGATTTAATTTGATTGCACTCACGACACGCATCAAATTTTGGCGCCGCTGTCGGGGAGCAATCGAAAGCTTTTTAGTTGTTTCTTTTAGTTTTATTTTGTTTCAGATTTTTTTTTTTAGTTTTTAACTTTGTTTTCTAGATTTTTGTTTTAGGTACTTAATCTCTGGCATCGAAGGATTGGAATTACCAGAGGTGCGGAATTCAAACTCGCAAGGGAACGGTACTACAAGCACGTCCAAAGTTGTAAGAAGAACCTTCTACATCAACAATGGTAAGCAGTACAAATAATCCACCTCTACCTCCACCTCCGGAGAGGAAGACATTGAGAGATCTAACATCACCATGTTTAAAATCTCAACCTCTATGTATTACTCTAACCGACACAGTGGAACTTAAGTCAAATCTTCTTCATTGGGTTCCAAAGTTCAAGGGACAACCGGGTGAAGATCCTAATCGACACCTGCAACAGTTTCAGAATACAGTAAGAAGTATGAAAAAGAGCGATGATGATGATGATGATACAGCTTCTCTACAAGCTTTTCCGTTTTCATTAACAGACCAAGCAGAATCATGATTATATTATCTCCCTTCCGGAAGTATTACCACATGGACCGGAATGAAAAAACTATTTTTAGAGAAGTATTTTCTTACTTATAAAGCTGCAGCTATTCGTAAGGAAATCAGTGGAATTGTTCAGATTACTGGATAATCTTTGTACGACTATTGGGAGAGGTACAAGAGATTGTTGGCGAGCTTCCCACACCATCAGATACCACCACAACTTATCATTACACACTTCTATGAGGGGTTACTACCGCATGAGAGACACTTGATTGATGCGGCTAGCAGTGGTGCACTGGATAATAAAACTATCAAGGAGCTACTAGTTTGATTGAGAGCATGGCTTCAAATACACAACAATTTTATATTAGAGATTCATCGGTGTTTAGAAGAGTTAGTGAGATGGGATATTATTCACACATGGAGGAAACCGCAAATGCAAAAAAACCCCGGGACCTTGTCCAGAATTGAATACTCTCAGGATTAAGCCGCTACACAAAATTACACCTAACTTCGTATAGTTGAGACCAAGTAACTAACCCTATAGTTCACTTAGTTCCGTCTGTATTCCCACGCCTCCAACTTATAAATAAGTCACGTACTTGGAACAATTCATTTGGTTCGTATTCCAAACAGTAAAGGAACAAAAAATCTGTTTGGTCTCAACTCTATTCAACCAAGTGATATGAGTCGGACAAAGGCTCTTTCGTTTATCTTAACATAAACTCCTTCGTCAGGTCCTTAGATCTATCTTATATTCAATCACCTAAAGGTAATCAATTAAGATTAAGCCAACAACACCTTTAATCCGAAGAATCGTGTTGATGCCGATCTACTCAATTAATCAATCCAATCTACCACAAGGATAAACCGATTATTAATTGGATCCTCTTTTACCGAAACAAGTATTGTGCACACTAAAGAATATAAAACCCAAGTTAGATCTTCAATATCTTCTTTGTCTTCAAATCTTCTTAAATCTTCAATAAAAACCTGCACACAATCACTTGAATCTCTTGTGATCAATCACGCACAGAACGGAGTCTGTTAACAATGGATTATCACAAGATCGTCTTTAGAACTAACAACAGTCTAAAGATCCCTGTCGAAACTCTGAACTAGTTTGAGTGAATCTTATATCATAATAGAAGATTCTCAAGAATAAACAAACTAGGTGCAATCAGATTTTAACCACCGTTAGTCAATCAAATCAATTGAAAACAAAAGATAAACCACAATTATCTAGTTTCCCACCAACGGTACACGCTAGAGCTTCTCAATCCCAAAGAAGAATTTAAACTGAGCGCCCGTAAGAGATTTTGCCTAATTAGGTTACTCTCCTCTCCGAATAGGCGGCTACACCAGTAACAACAACAAAAGAGTAAATCTGTCGTTACGAAGGATTAGTTTGCTAGAAAGGAAAACTTCGTGTATTTATAGACAAGGAAGTTTGGACACCAAGGAATTTCCAAAACCGAAAATATTCTCAAGATATTCATTAAGGCACAAATTCGGTATCCATAATTCCTGGAAATGCTCTGTCCAAATATAATGATCAAAATCTCTCGGAAAATATAATTAGTAAATGCACATTACTAATTCTGGAATTTCCCTACAAAATGAAATTAATAACCTTAATTAAAAGATTATTAACTTACTTATGTTTCGATCCTGGGATTCTCTTCCCTTTGCCGTTAAGGAATTTCTTTGAACAATTAAAGAAATAAACGTTCATAGCACGTGTTCAAATTTTGTCGGCATCTTAACTTTGTAAGTTCTCTTTCACACTTACAACCTTGAAACCAATTTGCCACACTTCCAAACAAGTTTAGAATTGGTTCATCTGTCTTTCAAGAGCTATGTGATTGATCAAACCAACATTCAATCACAATCATGGGTATAACGGTTCTACCAAAACAAGTTTCGGTTCTACCTCCATGTGAGTACTGTGTATAGTCACACTAGCTCTCCAAAAATTCGGTTGACTAGGTACTAGGATCGGTTCCCCACATATATATGGTATCTAACTTATATGTGTTGCACATGTCCATAGGATCGGTTCCCCTTTGCCTAAAAACGTGTTGCACATGTCCATAGGATCGGTTCCCCTTTCTTCTATAAAACTTGTTGCACCCCATACAAGGATTGGTTCCCCTTGTGATGTACTGCACCCCTTACTAGGATCGGTTCCCCTCTCCCAAAATTGGTCAGACATACAAACTCGATCATACCACAGGTGATTACTTAAGATCGGTTTTACTAATAAAAGTTATACCAATACATAAGTTAGGCCTTTGTGAATAGTTCTACCAAGAACACAACAAGTTGTGAGCGTTTATACTCTATCACACATATTGGTTGTTCATAAGATATGCAATGAATAACAAAACCAATAACACCTGACAATTTCCTTTTCGGTCCACAAACAAGTTTATGAACTTACTTCCTTAGAACACATGTAAACATTGTTCCCTAGGATGAAATCCTCACCTCATACCCTTACATAATCACAATATCATTCAAATGATTATGGCGATGTCTTATCTACAAAGTTTAATGGTTAAGTAATAAACCTCGTATTGTATTCCTTAATACTATGTCTATCTAGATTTCAAATATGCTTCGTTGTTATATTTTCAATATGCACGACTTGAAAGATACGTTAGGGAATGAAACAGTTCAAGTCAAATATCACTAACCTCAAGTGGAAGGATGATTGTTGTCGTTGTAGCTCCTTACTTCTTCACATCTTCAAGACTTCGCAATACTTGTAATATCTCATATCCTAATACTTTCAAGCTAACCTATACGAAGTTGACTCTAGTACATAATCAAGCGACTCTTAACATGAGTTTTGATTCACTAAAATATGACAACCAAACTTGACATACCAACACTTGGTGGGTTCAACCGAGCCATGCTCTAACACTATATTTCCTAATCATAGGCCAAGGTATGATCCCTACTCTAATACTTATAATCCTGGTTGGAAAGATCATCCAAATTTTAGTTATGCGAATAAGCAAGCTGCAGCTCCTAATCCATATGCGAGACAAGGTGGTTTCCAAAAACAATTCCAAACGCAACAAAAACCTCCAACTGAAGAATCTAAGATTGACATGCTCATCTCCATGTTTCAACAAAGTCAACAGAAGTCTGATCAAAATCAGTTAAAAACTGATAATGTTATTAGATATTTACAAACTCAGATGGGGTAAATGGCGACATATATGAATCAAATGAAATCACAAGGTTCGACAAAGTTTCCATCACAACCTTTTGTGAACCCAAGAGAGCACGTTAATGCAGTAACTCTAAGAAGTGGGAAACAAACAGAAGAGCCAAAGCAACAACAAGTGGTTAATAACGACATTGAAATGGAAGTAGAGGAGGAAACTGTCCCAAAGGAAAATCCAACCTCAACCGGCCAACCTAAGGACACGGTTCCCACTTTTACCACACCATCTTCTTTCTCTAGTCGTTTTGCCAAGTCGAAGAAGCGAGCTCAAGACAAGGGGATCATGGACATTTTCAGCAAGATACACATCAACATTCCATTTATTGAGGCCATCAGAACCGTACCCAGGTATGCCAAGGTTTTGAAGGATTTGTGTACAAGGAAGGATAGGTTGATTGCTAACCAAATTACTCAGGTTGGCGAAACTGCTACAGCTATGTTACTAAAGAAGATGCCTGCAAAGTGTGAAGATCCGGGTGGCTCCACAATGCCAATTACTGTTGGTAACCGGCGATTTGAGCGTACTTTGCTTGATTTGGGAGCATCCATAAGTGTTATGTCAGCCGATGTTTATGATTCTTTGAATCTTGGACCTTTGAAAGAGGCAAAAATTACTATTCAATTGGCAAACAAGTCCAATATATATCATAAGGGAGTCGTGGAGGACGTGTTAGTTCAAGTGAATCAGTTAATATTTCCGGTTGATTTCTACATTGTGGATATGCAAAATGGAGATAATTGTTCATCTACTTCGTTACTTTTTGGGAGACCGTTTATGAAAACTGCAAAGACGAAGATTGATGTGGATAATGGTACACACACTATGGAATTTAATAAGGAGATCATTCGCTTCAACATATTTGAGGCTATGCGTTATCCTAGTGATGTGCACTCCACTTTCTCTATTGATGTTATTGATTCGTTAGCACAACAAATGTTTGATTTGAGCAATGAAGATGAACTTGGAGTTGTGTTGCAAAATAGCATTGATTTGGACGTTCATGGGCAGCCGAATTTGGACGTCGATTTAGTCAAAGAGCTAGTGGATATGTGTGGTGCTTTAACGGCATTACAAGAAGCTAAAACGGGTAATATCTCTTATATTTCTTTACCCGTGACTAATGAGGTTCCTTTACCTTCTATTGTGCAGGAACCTAAGCTAGAATTAAAGCCTCTTCCCGACCACTTAAAGTATGCTTACTTGGGTGATAAAGAGGAGCTTCCGGAGATTATTTCAAAGAATCTCACTGCCATACAAGAAGAATGTCTACTTCGGGTTCTGAAAGAGCACAAAACCGCCATTGGTTGGACTATTGATGACATCAAAGGCATTAGTTCATCAATGTGCATGCATAGAATCCTTATGGAAGATGATAGCAAGCCGGTACGTGATGCTCAGCGTAGGCTTAATCCCCCAATGATAGAGGTTGTGAAGAAAGAGATCCTCAAATTACTAAGTGGGGGGGGGGGGGTAATTTACCCAATTTCTGACAACAAATGGGTTAGTCCGGTACAAGTGGTGCCTAAGAAATTGGGTGTCACTGTTGTTAGAAATCAAGATGATGAACTTGTTCCTACAAGAATTCAAACATGATGGAGAGTGTGCATAGACTACCGAAAGCTTAATGCTGCAACAAGAAAGGATCACTTTCCTCTTCCTTTCATTGATCAAATGCTAGAGAGGTTAGCGAGACATTCACATTATTGCTTTTTGGACGGTTATTCGGGGTACAATCAGATTGTTATTACACTGGAGGATCAAGAGAAGACCACTTTTACTTGTCCTTTTGGTACGTTTGCCTATAGACGGATGTCGTTTGGTCTTTGCAATGCGCCTGCCAATTTTCAGAGATGTATGGTTAGTATATTTTCTGACTACGTGGAAAGCATCATTGAGGTATTTATGGGAAATTTTAGTATTTATGGAAATTCATTTGATATTTGTTTACAAAATCTTGAACTTGTGCTAAAAAGATGCATAGACACTAATCTTGTTTTAAATTGGGAGAAATGCCACTTTATGGTAAACCATGGTATATGCTAGGTCACATAGTGTCCTCCCACAAAGCAAAGATAGACTTAACAAGGAACTTACAATACCCCGCTTCGGTAAGGGAGATTCGCTCATTTTTTGGTCATGCAGGTTTTTACAGGAGGTTTATCAAAGATTTCTCAAAAATCTTAATGTCGATGTGCAAATTGTTGCAAAAAGAGGTTGCTTTTGACTTCAAAAAGGAGTGTAAAGAAGCCTTTGACAAATTGAAAGAATTGTTGACAACTGCGCCGATTATCAAGTCACCGGATTGGAGTTTTCCATTTGAATTTATGTGTGATGCAAGTGACTACGCGGTTGGAGCTGGTTTGGGTCAAAGAGTGGACAAGCTGTCCCATGTGATTTATTATGCATCTAGGACCCTAAACGATGCTCAAATTAACTATTCTACCACCGAGAAAGAGTTGTTGGCTATATTTTTCGCACTAGAAAAATTTAGATCGTATTTGGTGGGTGCAAAAGTGGTTTTGTATTCCGATCATGCAGCACTTAGGTACCTACTTAAGAAGAAAGAAGCTAAGCCGAGACTTATACGGTGGATATTGTTATTGCAAGAGCTTGATTATAAAATCAAAGATAAGAGAGGTATTGCAAATACTGTTGCGGATCATCTTACTAGGTTTGATGTTTCCGAAGAAGAACTTCCTTTACAAGATCGTTTTCCAGACGAACAACTTTTCTCAATTGAAGATTCAATACCTTGGTACGCGGATATAGTGAACTACTTGGTTACAAGGAAAGTACCTAGTACAATGTCTAATTTTCAAAAGCTTAATCTTAAGAAGATAGCCAAGCAGTATGTGTGGGATGAGCCCTACTTGTGGAAATATGGTTCCGATCAAATAATCCGCAGGTGCGTACCTAACTCTGAATTTCAATTCATCGTTACTTTTTGACATACTTATGCATGTGGTGGTTATTTTGGTTCTAAACGTACCGCTCTAAAAGTCATTGAGAGTGGATTTTATTGGCCCACCTTATTTGAGGATGCGTATATTTTTTGTAAATCTTGTGATAGATGTCAACGAACGGGCAATCTAGGTGCTCGAAATCAAATGTCGCTCACACCAATTCTTTCTGTGGAAGTATTTGATGTGTGAGGAATTGATTTTATGGGTCCTTTTGTCAATTCTAATGGAAAATTTTATATACTTCTTGTTGTGGATTATGTTTCAAAATGGGTGGAAGCTAAAGCCACCCCTACTAATGATTCTCAAGTTGTTTGTGAGTTTGTGAAGGAATATATTTTTTCTAGACATGGTACACCAAGAGTGGTTATCAATGACGGAGGTTCGCACTTCAAGAAATCCTTCCATGCTCTTCTCAAGAAGTACAACATAACTCACAAGGTCGGTACACCATATCACCCACAAACTAGTGGGCAAGCTGAAATTTCAAATCGTGAGACCAAATCCATCTTGGAGAAAACCGTTAACACAACACGGAAAGATTGGAGTTATAGACTCAACGATGCACTTTGGGCGTATAGAACGTCATATAAAACACCGATTGGTATGTATCCATATCGGTTGGTTTATGGCAAAGCTTTTCATCTTCCGGTTGAACTTGAGCACAAGGCTTATTGGGCGATAAAGATGTGCAACATGGATTATGACAATGCGGGGAAACATAGAAAGTTACAACTTAATGAGCTAGAGGAGATACGCAATGATTCTTACGAGAGTTCCCAGATTTACAAAGAAAAGACTAAACTTTTCCATGACAAGATGATTTCTAGAAAGAGTTTTGTTGTGGGACAAAAAGTGCTTCTATTTAATTCTCGTCTTAAGTTATTTCTCGGCAAGCTAAGGTCACATTGGAGTGGACCTTTTGTTGTTACTAATGTTTTTCCTTATGGTGCAGTTGAAGTTACTAGTCTCACGAAAGGGACAATTTTAAAAGTAAACGGCCATAGATTAAAGCCATATTACGAAAACTTCCCTACGGAGAATGTGGACGTGATTGAGCTTCGTGATTTACTCCTTCTGGAGGAGTAGTTTGGAGAATGCCAAGTCGGGCTGAGGACGTAAAACTAAGCGCTAAATGGGAGGCAACCCATCGGTTTTGTATTTCTATCTTTATCTTATTTATTTTTCTTCGTTTTTCTTATCATATTAGGATTTCCCACCTTGACTTTACTTAGGATGAGTCAATTACATTGAGGACAATGTAAAGTTTAAGTGTGGGGAAGTGTTTGGATATTTTGCATATAGAGTTTTTGCATAAAACCTCCAACTTGTAGAGATTTTAGAGTCAGTAGAATACTTCTAGGTATGTTTACATAGATAATTCTGACCGACGTAACTGGACTTGGAAGTATTAAGGAACTACGTTGGATTTCTTGCTTGTTAGAATGTTAAATAATGGATTTACTCATGCCGGTGATGCAAATTAGGAGCAGGGAGAAATGCATTATTAGAGTTGCTGATCAATCATTAGTGGAGACTACCTATTTTCATATCAACTGAGGCACCAGACCAGATTTCTTTGTAGCTGACTAAAGAGCTTTCTTTTGAGTGTGTGTCACCGTACGTTAATTCCGGGTAGAATGGTGAGCTACCCAACCTCCCACCAATAGAAGCACTATTTTTGATCTCTTGAGTGCTAATTTTGTCAATCATGAGGGTGACGTCTATAGATGAAAACCACCTTCTTGTAGTTTGATTTGCAGTTAGCACCATTCTCTCTCTCGCCAACAACAGGTCCATAGAAACACTATCATCATCAATAAGGGAACGACATCAAAATCTACAAGGGAAGTTGAAGACGTTTGAGGTTTACAAGCAACAATACAAGGAAGAGCAATATTTTATATTCAAGTAAAGCAATATACAATGAGCGGATTATATATATATATATATATATATGTTGAAGACTTACACATAAGGGGCAGAATTCTATATCAAAATTGAAGATTTAAGTACAAGAGCGAAGAAAATCAAAAGATGAAAGTTATTGAAGTTTATGATACGAGACAATACAAGTTGTGAAGAATCAAGCGGTAAAGTACTTCACCTTGGCCATTTTCATTGTTATTTCTATATTATTTTCTTGACTTCAAAAAAAAAAAAAGGCGAGAAAATTTTGTTATTTTGTTTATTTAATAAGGCCATGGGAAAGAAAAATATATAAAGAAGTTTCAAGGAACATGGAATTTGAGGAAAAGAGTTTCAAATTGTCGAAGTTCTACGAAATTCGAGAGTTTATCATCAACAGTTGAAGACCGAAGACCAAGAAGATGAAGAAGACGAGTTGAAGACTATGTTTCTATTGGATGCTGTGAGAGTGGTGTTATCATCACTGCAATTAGATGTGAAGGTGGTAAGTACTCCCATCCTTAATAATAATGGTTGATTTTCTTTCTTAGAGATCGTCAGAAAAATATCTTTATTTTCCACGATTTTGTGGAGTCTCCAGAAATAATTCGGAAGGTTTCCTTCCCACCATTTAACGCGTGGAGGATTCTCTCTTCATTCCTACCTGCACATATGTGAGACCCATAAAAAATCCGTCTTATTGAGTGCAATTATCATAAAATCCTTTTAAGTGAGGCAGAAGTCGAGGCGAAATGCTTATTGATCGCTCTCAAACACGCGTTCTCTCATTATGGTGTGGTTATTTCTCACTCAATATTTAAGAATGAGAATATATTCGTTGGTATTTATAACTTCTTATTACTAGCATGCAGAAACTCTATGTCCTCATAGCTCTTTGGATGCTTGGGAAGATGGAACGCTTTGAAGTTGGAGTAGGTTTTGTGGGTATACCTCTCGTAAGCCCTCATGAGACTATAACTCGTCCACTAGGGACACCTAGGGGTTTAAAGTCATGTTGCATTTGCTAAGTGCATCCGTATCCTCGACGACATGGAGTTGTTGTATTTATTTAGGTAGTTTGCTCGAGGACTAGCAAAAGCCAAGTTTGGAGGAATTTGATAAGTTCATAATTTACATGATTTTAGTGTCCATTCGATACTTGTTTTAGCTATATTTCTTGCATATTATCCTTGTATTACTCTTGTTTTGTGTTTTATTTGTTTATTTAGGTGAATCATCCGAAATCAATGGAAATGAAGTTAAAAGGAGCCAAAAAGAGGAAAGGAATTCATTCTCGCATGAAACGACATAGTTGGAAGGCTCAAAGACAACTCTTGGATACAAGTTCCAGGAAGATTTACGGTTGGGAAAAGCTTCTCAAAACCCAACCGTAAAATAGATGAATTTCAACATATTACACATGAAGATTTACGGCTAGGTCCAACCCAACCGTAAAATTGAGTGAAGATATATGAAGATTTGGTCATTGCTATGTTGTAGAGGACGACGATACGAACACAACCCAAAAGGAATGAGATCAATTGGACATCGTATGAAGAAGTTATAGCCAAAATGGTGAAGAACAAAAAGTATCCAGGAAGAATTACGGCCAGGTCCAAGAGACTCGGACCCAACCGTAGTTCTGGGATTTTCAACATTATTTTCTTGTCAGAATTTTGGCTGGGTTGAACCCCAACCGTAACTCTGGTGATTTTTGGCAAATTTTGATGGTCAGACTTACGGTTGGATTGATGTTAACGAACCCAACCGTAACTAAGGGTATTTGGCACGTGTGTGAGACTACAAATCGAAGAAAACACGGGCCCAGAAGGATTTTGAAGACCTAATTCATGAGAACTATATATAGACACCTCCTAAACATTAAGAATATATCATTTTTTACATTATTTTGCAAGTCTTGGAAGAGAGGAACAACATAACGGAGGAAAAGCTAGGGTTCGGAGCGGTTCTTATCAATCGTAACGATTTCTTCTCTAGTTTATCAATTGTATGATGATGAGTGCTAAAAAGTGCATATTTCTATATATTTTTCTTGGCATTTAACTCATCTTTTGTGCATTAATTCTACATTTTATCCCATATTCTGTATTTTCTTTTTTTTCAAGAATAAATATTTTTATTAATTAATTTTGCATTTTTAGGTAATAAATAAAGTTTGGATGAATAGCGGAGCGGAAAAGAGCAGAAAAGCGGTGAAAAGCCGGGAGGAATTACACAAGGAAGCCGCGAAGAATGTCGTGCGCAAGACTCAAAGGCTAGAAGTGGGCTTGAAGAGGAAGAATTGTCCTTAAAGAAGATATGGGCCCGGCATACCCAAGGCCCAAAACCTTTACCCAAACCCATTTCCAATATCCATACCCGTCTTCATCTTCAGCCGTCAGATTGGATCCATCTCATCATCCAACGGTCGCATCATCTTCATGCATCGAAATCTGAAGCTCCTGTCAAACACTTCAGCACCTAACTCCATCTTGAGCCGTCAGTTTCGTTGTATCAGGCATCCGATGGTCGCTCCAAGCTTCCTTCTATCTCGCCGTCAGATTGGTCTATCAATTCCCAATCCAACGCTTATCCTCGCTGTTCATCAACATTTGCTACACCCGCCTAACACTACAACACCAACCCCACCCTCACCTAATCGAACCAAACACACCCCTTCTCTTTTCCATCGATTTCTTCTTCCTCCTCCTTCCCTACACAGCGACACCACCACCACCAACTCTCTGTCCCGTCGCTGCCACCACCATAACTCCCACCAAAAGCCATCATGGGTTCTAACAACCACAACCCATCATCACTATCACGTCCTACATCTTCCTCAACAACTAATTTCATCTATTTTCACGCCACTGAACCCTAGGTGTGAAGTTGGTGAGATAGGTTGATGAGCTAGAAGTAATTGGAGCAGGACATGGAGCGGGAAGAGAAATAGAAGCATGGGTCAACGTATTGGAGTGGATATCAGAGATTAGGTAAGGGTCAATTTCACTTTTTGGTGAAACCCTAATTTTCTGATAATTTGGGGATTTTTGGGTTTTTGCTTGCTTGTATAAATAGAAGGTGTTGGGTGTGAAATTGAGGTATGCCCGGAGTAGCCGGTGCACCAAGTTGTAGTAGTTTATTTTCAGTATTGTGTTCATCATGTTATAATTTAATAACTAGGGTTTTGATGAAACCCATAATCATATGTTAAGATAATTCATGTTCATGTTGTTGTTCTTGTTGTGCTTCATTGCTTTAGGAATGATAGTTAGCTAATGGATCAAATTAGCATGTGATCAATTGTACTGTAAGAAGACAGTTGATACTAGGGGTGAGTTAGTGAAGTTGGTTGATAAGTCATCCATTTGAGACCTCTCTGGAGGAAGAAATGTGCTTAATTGATAAAGGAATGACAGTTAGCTAATTGAACCAAATGAGCCTGTGATAGGTTGTGCTGTAAGATGACAGCTTATACTAGGGGTGAGTTAGGTAGACTAACTGATAGATCATTCATTGTAGTTTTATCTGGAAAGGAATAAGAACATAATTTGAATAGGTATTGCCTTAGCTTAGGATTATTGGGTGGATTCAAATGCCCTAGTGCTTTTAGTCACTAGAAAGATTTAGAAAACAACACCAGCTCCCTCCTTGTCCCTGTGGACTTCCCCTTATTTGCTCACTCACTACTTTAGATCCTGTATACTTGCAGGTTTAGGTTAAAACATAGTTTTAGGACTCATTCCTTGAGCTACCAAGTTTTTGGCGCCGCCGGGGACTCGGTTGCGGTGCCATTGTTGCTTTCTCTTTCTTTACTTTACCCTGTACATATTTTGTTTAGTTTTTTCTTTTCAGTCATTGCTAGTGTAACTTAGTGTAACTTACTTTTGTATCTTTAGCTGTAATTTTTGATTTTTAGTTTCTGCACTTTGTGACTTAGTGTAACTTCTGCCATTTGCATATTAGTACCACCTGCCATATCACATAGTTTTCATAGTTTAATTTATTTTGTAGCATACTACTGCAACTGTGTAGTTCTGCATCATTTGCATACTACTTGTATATATGTGTTAGCTGTACTGTTAGTTGTAGTTTTAGCTTTTCAGTCAATTGCATCATTGTTTTATCTCACATTTAGTTTAAGTCACCTGCATCATAAGTCATGTGAGTATCTTTAACATATCTGTTAATTTTTCTTGTGTTTTCTTTCATCTTGCATCTCATGCTGTAGATTTTAGTGAAGCCATTGTCCTGTAACATATCCTGTAAGATATCTCATTTTAGTGAAGCCATTGTCCTGTCAACCCCTTTGTCAGTCCAAATAACTCATTGCCATGCAGTAAATTACTCTTAGTTGCTTACTGGTATCAATATTGTTTGAAACTGTCTCAATTCCAAATTTTTGAGAACTCATTCTCTTCTTTGAGTCACCAGGTACCTGTGGTGCTGCTGCTATTGCTGCTGTGCTCCTGTTGCTGTTCCCTGCTGCTGCTGCCTGCTGAAGCTGGTGTAAGATAAAGCCCAACTGGGCTTGTGAAGTGAACTGATTTGAACCAAGCCCAACTGGGCTGTAAGCTGCAGAAGGAGAGGAAATTGAACCAAGCCCAACTGGGCCTTGAGTGTTGAAGCCAAAGCTTAGGATGATCCAAAGCCCAACTGGGCTTTTGCAACCAAACTGAACAGCTGGGCTGTGCTTCAAAGGTAAGCCTAAACCCATTAAGAGAACCCAACCTGTGGGCTTCCATTTTTAATCTGTGGGCATGTAATAATTATTTTAATTTTAATTTTATTTCTTTCTTTATTTGGGATTGTAATAATTTTAGTTTTATTTTTATTTTCTTTTTTTGTGGGTTTGTAATAATTAGTTTTATTTTTATTTCTTTCTTTATTTGGGCTTGTAATTTAGTTGTTTGTTAGGGTTGTAGTTTCTTAATAGTGGGCTTGCTCTAAACTTAACTTTTTGGATTTTGGGCTTGCCTCTTTTGTGAACCAAACTTAACTAAATTTTGGGCCAAAAAAAAAAAAAATCAAAAATCAAATTATGGGCTTGCTTTTTTCTCAAAGTATGGGCCTTACTTTTTTGTGATTTGTGTGATTATTTTATAAAACAAAGACATGTCTGGATTTTGGTCTGCCTCTGGGAATAAATCTATTAGAGATGCTTACGGGCAAGATTCACCTTACGAGCCTCCCACAGACCATGATGTCAATAGTTATAGGGATTATAATTATGGACCTTTTCAAGGTCATGAGCCTCAATATGCAAACCCGTATAACTATTCACCCATGTATCAACCTAGCCAACCTAATATGCATGTTTGTACCTTTTGTGGTGGTTTCGACCACCCCGATGAATATTGCTATGTTTTGCATGAATTTAGGAAATCTAGGGGATACCATGAAAATCCAAATTATGAAATGCCCACAAATTGTGAGGCTGGTAGTCATTGGGACCATAATCAACCTTTCGAAGGTTGCGATCAATATTTTGTAAACCCTAATGACCATGCACACATGTACCATTCACCACAATTTGAACATGAAGAAATTTGTACTCCCATGAATTTAGACTCCACCGTAGAAGCTCTTAGACTCAGTGAGCAAAATTCTGATAGAACTATATCACGCATTCAGGCGAAGTTAGATCAGATTTTGCTTCAACTACAAAAGGAGGAAATTCATGAGGAAATGCATGTTGTCCCTAATAAAGTGTCTAGTCCCATTCATCTAAATGATATTGAATATGAACCTGATTTAGAGGAACATGAATCGACTAAGGACACCACCACTTTTAATGAGGATCAATATGCATGTTACCATGATGATGATTATGATGATAATGATATGTTAGAAGAACATGTTTTTGCTGAAAATATTGTGGAACCTTTTGGTTCAATAACATATGGCTTCTCAGCCTCAAACCTTCATGAATGTTGTTTCTTCTGATACTCATTGTAATTCATATGATTTTGATTCTAATATGGGGCTTGTACAATTCTTCTGTGAAGATGAACATGACATAGGAATAGTTGAATCTTCTGTAGACACTAATTTTATTATGCATGAGGACGAATTTGATGTGTCTGATTCCTTGCCTAAGTCACAAAATGTTATTTCTTCCGGTGATGATTTGAGTACTTCGAACAATCATGATACTGATTTAGGTCTTGATGTTTTGTTCGATGAATGTGAGCATGTTTTACCTGTTTCTGATTTAGGGAAAGTATGTGTTGGTACTATTGATCGTACCCATGAAAATAATTTAGATGTACCCACTTTCTTACCTAAATCGCAAATTGAGATTATTCCACCCAACCTAGATTTGGTTTGCAACAAAAATTTTAAACCAACTTTTCTGAAAATTCCCAATCTAGGATTGGAACTGTGTGCCTCCCAAGTCCTCTTGGACTATTTTGCTTCAAAATATAACACTTTTAAAGAGCCACAATTGGAATGCATTTCTTTGCCCATCCCGAAAACAATCTATTATGAGTTAGACCTTTTGAATCCTGAACCTCTAAAATTAAAAGATTTTGTGCTTAAAAGTAA
Source organism: Papaver somniferum (assembly GCF_003573695.1). Classification (NCBI taxonomy): domain Eukaryota; kingdom Viridiplantae; phylum Streptophyta; class Magnoliopsida; order Ranunculales; family Papaveraceae; genus Papaver; species Papaver somniferum. The sequence continues at coordinate 111,453,859 of NC_039366.1, read as the reverse complement.
ACCTGTTGAACAATTTAGGTTTAGGGGTGATTCATTCGGTTTTTCACTCTCACTCCCATTTAAGTCCAATTTTAGTGTTTTGAAACTGTCTATGTTTCAACACTTTGTCTTTTGGGTTGATCCTCAACTCTTTAGACTTTATGTATATAATGAATTTTTTGTATATAATCTGGTAGGTAGTTTTTAGTGAAATTTTATGTTTTCTTTATATTTTGCTACTCCATGGTGATCGCGGCTGAAATATGTTGGATTTTAACCATGAACAATGGAGTTCGGTTCTTTCTTTCGTCAAATCGGGTAATCTCTTTCCTTTCTCTCAAAACTCAACATGTTCTTCTGATTTGTCCAAGTTATGAATATGTTTATCATTAGAAACATTGAGGACAATGTTTAGTTTAGGTTTGGGGGTATAGAGTAGATACCACGATAACATGTTGTAATTGAAAACAGAACTCCCTCTTTTTGAAAAAATTTAAAAAATTCCAAAAAAATTAAAAAAATGAAAAATCATAAAAATCGAGCTCATTTACCTTGAAATGTTGACTCTTGTGCAAATATGTATTTTTATTAGGAGTCTTAGTCTAGATATTTAGGCACCCTGATTCTAGCACAATTCACATAGTGATAAGAAACTTGCACGCGCACGATCTACCAATACATGTATAGCCTCATCCTTGAGGTGTTCTATCGGAAGTTTTAGTTGCCAATCACTTTAGAATACTGAACGAAACTTGACTAGCTTGTTCTTTGGTTGGTTGGGATAGAAGGTGGAGGTTACATTAAGAAAAACAACCATCAAATTTAACTGGGTGCATCAAAAAGGGCTACCTCTTGCAAAGTGTCATGTAATTTTTTGTTTCTTTTTGTTATGTATCAAAAGTATTGCTTGTTAAAAAAAAAAAAAAATAATAAAAAAAAATAAAAGAATGAAAAAAATGAAAAAATTAATCAAGTATTTATCAATTCCATCCTCTCTTGTTCCAAAAATAAAAGAGAGTAGTCAATGTAAATAAGAGTCATGTAAAGAGTCATCTTTTGTTGTTTCATTGTAATAAGCAAGGAGGGTGTATGCCATTGATGTACAACGCGAGTAATTGTGAAACACCTCCAACTCATTCACAATTCTCGTAAAGTCCGGACAGCTAGCTAGATTTCGACCTTGGTTCTTAGCCTGAGAAACTATCTCTTGGTGATTAGTAGTCATAACATCCGATCTTTCTTTACACATGTGTAGATACACTTTACACTCTTATCACATGTCTTTATTTGTTATCAGTGCTAGGATTGTGCCTTTGATAGCTAGATTGACATCTCCATTTTGCTGTGAGCTTAAACTGACTTGCACATGTCACATTTGATGGAATCTGAGCTTATATTTTGTCCTAGAACTTTGTAGGTACGTTCTAAGCAAACCTTCACGAGACTTCAACTCGTCCACTAGGGACACTTAGTGGTTTAAAAGGCTTAGTGCATACGCTAAATGCATTCGAGAGACCAGCGACAGTGGTATAGGTAGGATTTCCTTAGTTTTGTTTTACTTGAGGACAAGTAAAATTCATGTTTGGGGGTATTTGATGAGTGCTAAAAAGTACATATTTCTATATATTTTTCTTGGCATTTAACTCATCTTTTGTGCATTAATTCTACATTTTATCCCATATTCTGTATTTTCTTTGTTTTCAAAAATAAATATTTTTATTAATTAATTTTGCATTTTTAGGTAATAAATAAAGTTTGGATGAATAGCGGAGCGGAAACAGCAGAAAAGCGGTGAAAAGCCGGGAGGAATTACACAAGGAAGCCGCGAAGAATGTCGTGCGCAAGACTCAAAGGCTAGAAGTGGGCTTGAAGAGGAAGAATTGTCCTTAAAGAAGATATGGGCCCGGCATACCCAAGGCCCAAAACCTTTACCCAAACCCATAACCAATATCCATACCCGTCTTCATCTTCAGCCGTCAGATTGGATCCATCTCATCATCCAACGGTCGCATCATCTTCATGCATCGAAATATGAAGCTCCTGTCAAACACTTCAGCACCTAACTCCATCTTGAGCCGTCAGTTTCGTTGTATCAGGCATCCGATGGTCGCTCCAAGCTTCCTTCCATCTCGCCGTCAGATTGATCTATCAATTCCCAATCCAACGCTTATCCTCGCTGTTCATCAACATTTGCTACACCCGCCTAACACTACAACACCAACCCCACCCTCACCTAATCGAACCAAACACACCCCTTCTCTTTTCCATCGATTTCTTCTTCCTCCTCCTTCCCTACACAGCGACACCACCACCACCAACTCTCTGTCCCGTCGCTGCCACCACCATAACTCCCACCAAAAGCCATCATGGGTTCTAACAACCACAACCCATCATCACTATCACGTCCTACATCTTCCTGAACAACTAATTTCATCTATTTTCACGCCACTGAACCCTAGGTGTGAAGTTGGTGAGATAGGTTGATGAGCTAGAAGTAATTGGAGCAGGACATGGAGCGGGAAGAGAAATAGAAGCATGGGTCAACGTATTGGAGTGGATATCAGAGATTAGGTAAGGGTCAATTTCACTTTTTGGTGAAACCCTAATTTTCTGATAATTTGGGGATTTTTGGGTTTTTGCTTGCTTGTATAAATAGAAGGTGTTGGGTGTGAAATTGAGGTATGCCCGGAGTAGCCGGTGCACCAAGTTGTAGTAGTTTATTTTCAGTATTGTGTTCATCATGTTATAATTTAATAACTAGGGTTTTGATGAAACCCATAATCATATGTTAAGATAATTCATGTTCATGTTGTTGTTCTTGTTGTGCTTCATTGCTTTAGGAATGATAGTTAGCTAATGGATCAAATTAGCCTGTGATCAATTATACTGTAAGAAGACAGTTGATACTAGGGGTGAGTTAGTGAAGTTGGTTGATAAGTCATCCATTTGAGACCTCTCTGGAGGAAGAAATGTGCTTAATTGATAAAGGAATGACAGTTAGCTAATTGAACCAAATGAGCCTGTGATAGGTTGTGATGTAAGAAGACAGCTTATACTAGGGGTGAGTTAGGGAGACTAACTGATAGATCATTCATTGTAGTTTTATCTGGAAAGGAACAAGAACATAATTTGAATAGTTATTGCCTTAGCTTAGGATTATTGGGTGGATTCAAATGCCCTAGTGCTTTTAGTCACTAGAAATATTTAGAAAACAACACCAGCTCCCTCCTTGTCCCTGTGGACTTCCCCTTATTTGCTCACTCACTACTTTAGATCCTGTATACTTGCAGGTTTAGGTTAAAACATAGTTTTAGGACTCATTCCTTGAGCTACCATATGACATGGATGCTCCTACATTCGTGATTAGCTAAACTCATACTTGATTGAGGATGAATTCTAAGTTCTAGACTTGATTTGGTTTAATATATGCATCTAGTTTGATTTCTTCATATGATTATCATTTGCTTCTACTTTGATTAATGCTTATGATTGATAAATTGATTGCTCTAGGTGGCCAATTATAGTAGTTTATTAATTGATCTATTGCTAGTAAAGGGTTAGGATATCCGTGTAATTGTTGAATAATCTTTACACAAGTAGAAAACGTGAGACCTTGCAGAGGGATTCTGTGGAGCAATCGCGTGTAGAACAACATTAGAAAGTGGACCTTGCGCTAAGAGTCTAACTACTAAGATTAACATCAGTCTTAAAACTTAAAGCATTCTACCAAGTTACACCTTGAGTGCGCTACTACTTGATGGCTTGGATGAATAGAATCTGATATTCGAGCGCTTCGGTATTCAGTGACCAAAGGACTTTAGGGGGTAGCATTGCGCTAGTTGTTATACCACGGTTGATGATAATCTATGATTAATGATGAATGGATGAATATATTAAATCATTGACGGTTTAGTAACGAAGAAGGATTCCTCAGTCATCTCTCTCCATATTTCTTGCAACTCGATTTCAATTGCTTTATTTACTTTGTTTACAATCTAAAATAAAACCCCCCAATTGTGACCCTTTTGACAACAAAACTCCCTGCTCTTCATGGGAACGATCTGCTTCCATTATATTACCAATTAATTGTGTGGAAATAAGTGATTTAATTTGATTGCACTCACGACATGCATCAGGGGCATTCGATTACGCATTTTTATATCGGCTTGTGATGATTATGCTCCGATGCCATTGAAATCTGCTTAAGGAAATCTATAACACTTTATGGAAAATGATAAACTAATGGCGTATTTTCTGATTGGGTTGTTTTTTGGCTCTTTTTCTTCTTCCTTTTTTAAGTTTTATTATTGGCGTAGATTTCAGATTCCTTGTTTCTTCCCTCTATATTCGGTTCCAACAATTCATTGGTTTTTTTCCGCCTTGTGTTGTTATATTTCTTTTTGTCGTTTGTTTGTTTGTCATTGTTTCAGTTAGGAACATGACGCATACTACACGTTCTTTTGATAACCTAACTATTTTGTATAATTATTTTTTAAATTTTTCGTCCATGTTAATCTCTGCCACCTATTTTTTCACTGCCTTTCATCGCTTTTCTATTTCCACGGAGGTATTTTTTTGTCTGACCTTCTGCTTTACAATGATACCTTTTTGTTTCCCTTCTCTCTCTGGTGTTTTGTCATGACGATCCGCCGCGCATTTCTCATCACTATCATTCATGGTATATCAGAGTCTGTTTATTCTTATACTCGTGTTTTTGAGGCTTGGCTTTCTTTTTTTCTCCCGCTTACTGTGCCGCTCCCCATATCATATATACCCCTCTCTAGTCGTGCACAGCGTTGCCCCTCTTATCTGTGTCCTTTCTCACTTAATTTACGCTTTCTGAAGCGTGCAGGGAGCTGTACCAGGCGTACCTTAACGAATCCGTTTGAGGTTTCAGGTTTCCGGTCGCATCTGTTAACAAGCGTGCCTGAACACTTGAAACTACTCTCTCTGAGGGAATCAGAACTTTCTGGATGCTGGTATAGCTATCGGTTAGTTAGTTCGCAATTCGTAGTTCAAGGCAACATATAAACGACAAATTATCAAGTACCAAAATTATAAAGACTGACTGGCTTGTATGTGCGAACTACACGTGCTGACTTTTGTTTTTCCAAGGTTATTTCAAACTAATATCCGGACTAGATACACTTTACGGATGTACCTATGCATTTTTAGAGTATTTTATACTATTATCGGACGCAACACACATGTATTTTCAAAATGCATTTTTCTTGCATGCAATAAATAATAACAAAATAATTGGTAGTTTTTTTTTTGCTAGAAATCATAACCAACTCATCTACAAGGGTTCTAGCTGTGATCTTTAGATGAGTTTTCATGTACGTGTTTCCCGAACGGAGAACTCACAAAACAACTTTTCTTGTCTTGTCTTGATAAGTAAAATACATTGCTCCGACTACGATGTGGACGAGCCACATACTTCGAACATATGACTCCTCTTCTTGTTCTGATATGCAGTGTTTTACCAACATAAATATTTTGGTTAAACAATTTCAAACTACCAATTAATTCTACTTTCATCAAAATATCCCTAATTATATCTAATTAAGAACTCAATATATTTTAAAAAAATTCTCGCAAAATATATTATTATTTTAAATTAAAATCTATAAGACTTCTGTAAAATAAATCTTTGATTTTCCACGTTTGAGATATATTGGTCGGACAAAATCGACTTCACTCGTGCAAGCCTATTATATTTTGTTCACTTTTTACAAAATCACATTTTTTTTAAAACTTATTGTTCATTCATACTTTGAAAGCTTCGTCACATACACTCATAATAAAGTGTTACTAACTACTACTATTATTATATCAATAACACTGCCGTTGCAAGCTTGTTGTTTACCCTTTAAAGCTTTTCTGTTTGTAGGTTTGATTCTCCTTTATGGGGTGGTAACATAATAATGTATGATTTCTTTAAGGCGACTAAAATATATCAGCATTGGTCTTTTGGTAAAATATACTGGAAATACTTGAAAATATGGTGGTACAAAAATACACCACCAACTTTTTCTTAGGCAACTTGTATGGACTAAACTCAAATACAATTCCGAGAGTTACAACTTAATGAATTTCAATCTGGAATTATATGAAGAGCTTATATCTCTTTCTCTCACAATTAGTATGTAAACAAAGACAAGTCCGTGAACCTGATTATTCCGTGAGAGTACTTGGACGATTCCAAAGATCAGTATCCAAGATCAATCAAGTCGTATCTAACAATTGCGATGGACTTATGTACCCGAATTGATTTTACGTACAACCTATGAAATTTCAATTATAAAGATAAACAATATAATTGGGAAAAGAAATAACACAGACACCAGAAATTTTGTTAACGTGAAAACCACAAATGCAGAAAAACCCTGGGACCTAGTCCGTATTTGAACACCAAACTGTATTTAGCCGCTACAGACACTAGCCTACTATCAATACTTCAGACTGGAATGTAATTGATACTGAATCTACCGTCACGGGGATTCATTTATAATCACGCTCCTTACGCCTCTTGAACCCCGCAAGGCCCCGCTCAATTGATTCCCTTAGCTGGCGTTCTTTACAGCCTAAGAGTTACTTCAAACCAATTGAAGACTTTAAACAAATCTGCCTCCCATAGATAAGCCTATATGTGATTTCCGTTTTGATCAAAGATCAAGGTGAGGTAGGAAATCGATTGTAATAGAAAAATTTTAGCAAACTCAAAATCCGGTCTTATGACTCCCGAAGAGCAGCCTAGATTATTATTCACCTCACAAATATATACTTGTGGAATCTGTTAGAGCATAGCTCGGTTGAACCCACCAAGCGTTGGTATGTCAAGTTTGGTTGTCATATTTTATTGAATCAAAACTCATTTAAAGAGTCGCTTGATTATTTACTAGAGTCAACTTCGTATAGGTTAGCTAGAAAGTTACTAGGATATGAGACTTACAAGTGTTGCTCGAAGACTTGAAGAATGTGAAGAAGTAAAGAGCTACATCGACGACATCATCCTTCCTCTTGAGGTTAGTAATATTTGACTTGAACTGTTTCATTCCTAACGTATCTTTCAAGTCGTGCATATTGAAAACATAACTGCGAAGCTGTGAATGATTATACTCTAGTTAGACATAGTATTAAGGAATTACAATACAAAGTATAACGTATATCTTTTGAACTTCGTATATAAGACATCGACATAATCATAGAATTCTATTGTGATTATGTATGGGTATGGGTGAAGATTTCGTCCTAGGAAACAATGTTTTACATTCGTTCAAAGGAAGTACAATTCATAAACTTGTTTTGTAAATCGAAAGAGAAATCGCTAGGCTTATTGGTATTGTTATTCATTGCAAATATTTGGATTACCAATATGTGTGTTTAGTATAACCGCTCATAACTTGTTTATGTATCTTGTTAAAACTATTCACAATGCCTGACTTTTGTATTGGTATGACTTTTATTAGTGAAAGCGATCTTAAGTAATCACCTGAGATGGTATGATCGATATATTGTAATTGGTATGACCAACTCTAGACATCCTAGTAAGAGGTGCAACCGATCACAAGTATGTGGAATCGATCCTTGTAAGAGGTACAACAAGTCTTAGTAATTGGTAACCAATCCTATGACTTGTGCAACCGATTACAAGTAAACACCATTATAATGTGGTAACCGATCCTAGTACCTAGTCAACCAATTTTTGGAAAGCTAGTGTGACCGATCCTAGTACCCACATGGAGGTAGAACCGAAGCTTTGTGTTTTGGTAGAACCGTGAAACCCATTAATGGCGATTTGATAGGATAATCAATCACATAGTTCTTGGAAGTCAGATGAACCAATTCTAAACTCGTCTGGAAGTGTGGCAAATCGGTTCTAAGATTGTAAATATGAAAAAGGATTTACAAAGTAAAGATGTCGACATACTTTGAACATGTGTAGTAATTCTTATCTTTTATTGTTCAAAGATATTCCTTAATAACTAAAGGAGAATCCCGGATCGAAATAAATTGAGAATCTTTTAATTAAGGTTTTTAGTTTTTATATGCTTTTAATTTCCAGCAATTAAATGCATATCTTTAGAAAATCAAAATTGGTAATGTGCATTTACTAATTGGAGATTTTCTACTGAGATTTTGGTCAATATTTGGACAAAGCATTTCCAGGAATTATGAAAACCGTTTTTGGCTTTATTGCATATCTTTGAGAATATTCGGTTTTGGAAATTCCTTGGTGTCCAAACATATTGAAGTTTGCATTTCTAGCAAACTAATCCTCAGATTTCTAGTATTCGACAGTCCTTTCTTGGGTGAGACCTGGCAGCTATCATATTCTATGTTCAACATACAGAAAAACCCTTATTTCATTCATTTAGTTATTTGCATCATGCACTTCATCTGGAAACATAGATATAGATGTGTTTTCGACAACATAACACCCAACTTTAGCTCTGTCATTCATCAAGTGAGATATTATGTTGCACAACATCATTTGGATTTCTTATCTGATGCTTATAATCTAACTGTTAGAGATAGTCATATCTTGAATCTGCCTTGGGAACCTCCTCCTGCACACTTCTTGAAAATCAATATTGATGCTTCATATAACAGTGCTTCTCTTTTAGCTGGTATTGGAATTATAACGAGAAATTCTGCAGGGGCATATGTTATGGGAAGGGGAACAATAAGAAGAGCTATTAATGCTCAGCAAGCTGAAGCTTGGGCTATGCAAATGGCAATGGTAAATGGATGGACTCATGTGATATTTGAAACAGATAACTTAGGTATCAGTTTGTACTTGCAGCAGAACTCTTCTCTTTCTCATTGGCAGAGCGCTCCTCTCCTTAAAAGATGTGTTAATATATGTAATATTAATCCCATCTGGTCTTCTAAATTTGTTTACAATAGTTGTAATAAAGCTGCAGATGCTTTAGCTAAAGCAGCTCGTAAACTTAATCTATGTTGGGATTGGTGGTTTCAACCACCTGATCTTTTAAATCCTTACATAAGTTATGATGTATCAAACCTGGTTGTTATATAAAGGCTTGCTTCTTTGTTAAAAAAAAAAAACTAATCCTCAGAGCCAGCAAAACTACCTAGTTGTGTTGTTACTGGTAGATCCGTCTATTCGGAGAGGAAAATACCTTAATTAGGCGAAATCTCTTACGACCGCTCGTTTTAAAGACTTCTTTGGGATTGGGAAGCTCTACGAGTACCGTTGGTGGAAACTAGATAATTGCAGTTTATTATTAGTTTTCGATTGATTTGATTGACTAACGTTTGTTTAACGTTGATTGCACCTAGTTTGTTTATGCTTGAGAATCTTCTCTTCTAATATAAGATTCACTCAAACTATATCGAAGTATCGATGGGGATCTTTAGAACTGTTTGTAGATCTAAACACGTCTTGTGATAATCCATCGTTAACATACTCCGTTCTGTATGTGATTGATCACAAGAGATTCAAGTTGTTTATGTGCAAGTGTTTATTGAATATCTAAGAAGATTAAAAGACAAAGAAGATTTCTTATTTGAGTTCATAATCTTTGGTGTGCAAAAAACTTGATCGGCTGGGGATCCAACTATAATCGGTTTATCTTTGTGATAATCTTGATTGATTAATTGAGTAGATCGACACCAATATATTTCTTTGTGATTAATAGTATTGTTTGCATAGTCTAAACAATTACTTTGGTAGTTGTTAAATAGATTGATCTAAGAACCCGACAAAGGAGTTTATTGGGATAAACGGAAGAGCCTTTTGTCAAACTCATATCACGTTGTTTGAAAAGAGTTGTTACAGAACATATTTGTTGTTCTTTTACTGTTTGGAATACGAACCAAAGGAATTGTTCCAAGTGCGTGACTTATTACAAGTTGGAGGCGCAGGGATACTAAGGGAACTAGGTGAATTATAGGTTTAGTTGCTTGGTCTCAACTATACGAAGTTGGTTTGGATTTTGTATAACGGCTTAATTCTGAGAGTACTCAATTCTGGACAAGGTCCCTGGGTTTTTCTGCATTTGCAGTTTTCTCGTTAACAAAATCTTGTTGTGTCTTTTAATTTTCTATTTCCGCAATTATAATTGTTTTTATTATAATTAGAAGTAAAATACACAAACTTTAATTCCTATTTACTTGATAGCAATCCTATTGTGTTTGGTTAAGTCCGAACCTATTATCAAGTAATCATACTTCGTTGTTGTATTGTCTCGATCTTGTATCCATAGTCAATCACGCAAGTTATCTTGTTGTCGTATTGTCTCGATCTCGTATCCATAGACGATCACACGAATTGTGAACCGATTAGTTGTATTGTCTCGACTTAGTCCATGGACAATCACTTTCGGAAAAATGACTTATAGGTGGAAAAGTTTTAGATTGAGGTATATTTGGGTACCCTCGTCTTTTCAGAATCACAAAGTCTGAGACGAAGAAACTTTGTGATTTTTATCTATCTTGTTTTTTCGGATCTAAAGGCTCAGCAATCAAAACAAGATCAGGATGCACGAACTATCAAGATAAAAATAGTTAGACATGGCTTCACGAATCCCTAGGTGAAGTCTTTTTAGTCGCTAAACCTAAAAAGGTTTAAAGGAGAGGACGACTCTAATTTACAACTAGGACACACGAGGATAGTGTCAAGGATCCAAATATCATAGTTGTTTGAGGTTCTCCTTATATAGACTTTCAAGATCAAGGTTGCTTTATATTTAAGCTAAGGTAGTTTTGGAATCAAACAATCAATAATCACCGTTAAATGAAAATATTGACTTGATATTAACATAACAGAATATACACTCTGGTTAGGATGAACCATAACCGAACCATGTACAATGACTTGTTCATGAAAGGTTAGCCGAAACTAGTCAACCGAACGATAAGCTTAACCATTTTCATATAAAACTTTAAGACTTTAATCTTGAGTCACAATTGTGATCAAACATGTCTATATAATGTTTTTAGAGAGTTGTTCAAATGACGATTATCTCATATAAATAATTCTGATGCATATGAAAATATTCGACAGGGTAAGTACGTGTATTGTATACCTGTTCGTGAGTATTTTTCCATTGTACGTGTATCGGTGTTGATGGTGGATTTTCGAAAAAGGCTAAAATCGTAAACCATAATCTTACATATTCCTGATCCAGCAATGAGATAAGTATTGAGGCTCATGTATTTTATTAAAGCATGAAACTCATGCCACAAGAACCTCCGACTGAGTATATTTCCTCTCAGAGCATACATGAATATGCAGTCTCTCAATTGAGGCCATGGCAGATTCCATTAATACTGAACGATTTCAGTAATCACTTTTATATAGAATCGAACGATTGGACGGCTCCTAGACAGCTTGCCTGCTAGTATAGAGCGAGAACGTCTTCAGGATGTAACAATGTTTTCCCTGACTATATAAAAGACATGTGTATAGAATCTTAATGATTGGATGGATCCTAGACAGTTTGCCTGCTAGTATAGAGCAATAACGTCTTCAGGATGCAACAACGTTTTCCTTGACTATACGTAACAAATATGACGCTTCAACTAGCTCATATCGCTCGATTCTCGAATAATTAATGCTCCTAGACAACGTGCTAGTATAGATCCATCAATTAATTATTTTTAGTCACTAGATTCATCAATTGAATTCCTAGAAAATATTCTACGTTCTTCATAATATTTCATTACTTCAATTCATGGATCTTCCCAGCAGAATTCCATGGGTTAGTAATAAATATTCAACATACAGGCATCTGGGTCACTATCGAATAAGCCCCGACAAAATGGTGCAAGTGTACTCAGCAATAATGCACTAACGAGCACCTGCGAACGAACATTCAAAAATACGAAGGAACGAGGAACCTATGCAAAATAAGAAAGAAAATAATAATAATAAAATATTAATTGAGGCGCCTAAGGGACCAGACCCGCCGGCCGGCCGAACATGACGTCGTGGCCGGTCCCACGCCTCTTCCCATATTCTATCTTATTTTATCATTTTCCTTGATCTCATGAGAACTCCTTCCTTTGAGCAAAACTCCTTCATATGAGGAAATTCCCCAGCTTCATGATATTTCCTTCACATCAAGGAAATAATATAAAATTAGAAAGGTCTCACGGGACCGGCCCACTAGCCGGCCGGCTATGCCCTAGCCGTGACCGGTCCCACACCTTACGACCCCTAATTTTATTATTATTATTATTATTTCCTTCATCGCATGGAAACTCCTTCATTTTAAGGAAACTCCTTCGTTTCAACAAACTCCTTAATTTCATGATATTTCCTTCACATCATGAAAATAATATAAAATTAGGAAAGGTGTCACTGGACCGAGCTTATTAGCCGGACGACCATGCCCTAGCCATGGCCGGTCCCACAACTTGTAATTCCTTATTTTATTATTATTATTTCCTTCATCTTATGAAGTTCCTCAGTTTGAGCAAAACCCTGAATTCTTCATATTTTCTCAAATGTTGCTCAAAGCGCGCATCAGAAAATACCAAATTCTCAGGACTGAGACACAGACACTATGGTGACATGGGTATATTACCTTGACCGACCAAGGTTGTGCCTTTGACTTGCAAGAGACCAGTCCCACATATTTTCATCATTTGACCTAATTTGTCCACATTAGGTTCAAACTCTTCCAAACAACTTGGAATTTCATCAAACAGTCGTCAGTCGATCCCGTGAGCACTAGGGCCGGTTCCATTACCCCTTGGTCGGTCCTTCATTTCTTAATATTAGGTTTTATTATCTAATGTTCATACGAGCACTATTTCAATAAATGATTAAACCAACATTTGATCATCCTTTCATCTTCTACTGGTCGTCAGAGACTTTAGTGATGGCTCACTCGAGCATCGGGATGCTACATGGCCGGACCATCATCCCATGTAGCCGGTCCTTCTCCCACTCCGTGATTGGTTTTCAATAAATCAACAATTGATCAAAAATTAGGGTTTCGAATCCAAGGCTCATAATTCCGAGCAGGTTCAAACACTAATAATTTTACGTTGATCCCGTGATCAACATTTTAATTGATTATGCTCGGTCCAGTTGTCGGTATCTTAAATTAATATTTTATTTGGTCCCGCTACCAATAATTCATCAAACGAGCAACATTTTCTCAGATGAGCGATATTTGCTCAGACTAGAAATATTGGTTCAACTATCAATAATCAACAATTCATCGAATCAGCAATATTTGCTCACCTTAACTATCAACATTCATTCGACAATTATACCTTTGTCTCAACAGACATGTTCAATTCATGAGTCCTAGAAATTTCGTAAATCATGTTCGACTCAGCAATACAAAGACTCATTGTCTCATCAAGTCAACAACTGATAAACTAAATACACGTCTGCCTTGCAGACTCCGCAATCACGAGACCTCAATCGTGTCACATGGGGGTATATCAACTAGGGTTTTGGTTTGGCGGTCTACGACACGTGTGTCCATCCACGATGAGAATGTGAGCAAGTCGTGCAAGCGGTTAGAGGAGTTATGAAGGTAGTGGGTGGACAACCAACCAAGTCTACGCACAATGGGCAACTGGTTTTAACACCATTTCCCACTTCCCACTCTTTGACTCCAACAACTGTCACACTTCATGGGATCAAGGTGTCTACGATTCTAATAATATAAAGAAGTCTCTAAATCAATGATTGAATAAGACATGAAACAACAGAGAACAAAAACGCTCGTTTTGAACAAATAATTCTCATCACACAAGAATTCTCATCATCTGAGAAAATCACTCTAATTCAATCAATCAGAAGTTATCTTATTTCTTCATGCAGAATACATAACACACCTACAATCCTGGATCACCATTGATCTCACACATTTCTCAGCTTCCTTCCTACATATCGACCCATCCTCTCTTGTGACCGAACTGACTCTGGAACGACCATTGTCTTGGTTTATGATGGAGTCTTACAAATTGATCTCTCGAATTCAAGCACTACCTTTGCAGTGCATCTGTGTGAGGTTAAGAAGTTTGCAAGGTTCGAGGAGTCTCCTCCGCATAGTCGTCTCCTTACTTCCTTAAAAACCAACAAAGCATTTTGCCCCATCTACAGATTGGCGACCACAGTGGGAGATTAATCTCTCGGTTGCAATCTCAATTCCTCAAGATGGTTGATCTTAGGTCAGGTTCAGTTACAAACCCTAACCCACAATGCTAGCACTAGCAACAACAACGCTCCCTGATGTGGTTTTATAGTGGTAAATAGAGTTGTCGTTCACTCGGACTTGATGAGATTCAATTTCAGACTTAAAAATAGAAAACACTAAAAATAAAGATAATATATACAAAGGATTGTCACAATATCGAGAGATACCGAGACTCAGGATTCCAACAATTCTCATTCATGTGGCACAACTAATAATTCTACACAATTATATCTCATATGATAAAGATTCATTGACTCTGATTCTTTGCCAAGGTAGATTCTGAAAGTAATGACTGTATATCTAAAGCATGAGACATCAAAACACTTAATCTATGTATGACCCATCAATTGAAATCACAACCATCAAGAGAAATCATAAATCAATTCAATTTTAGTGCAAAAACTCATAAAGGAATTAAATAGAATTACCACAATAATGAAAAAGGGCTTCCTCCGTCGTCCCATTGTTGGGGTTTAGCTCCTCATATCATAAACACGTTCAAAATAATAACTCATGGCTGAATAGGTGTTTTATTGAAGAAAAATAATATTATGTTGTGTCCCTTCTTGAATAAACCACTCTGTAGTCTGCCCATATAGTTTTAGTTGAGTGTCTTAGTAGTTCAGACAGGCTGTAATTGGATGAGTTGTGGACCGTTGATGGCTTGCCACACGTCTATCACCTATTGAGTCTGTTTAGGGTTCAATTATTTGTTGATTAAATGTGTAAGAAGAGTTATCTCTTCACCACCTGAATTCTGTTTTTATGAAATACTATTTGGCTGCACCTCTGGCACATATTTTTGGCTTGAATCCTTGATTCAAGAGGTGAATCTTCACTATTCTATCCATCTTTGTTTGTTAAATTATTGTAGGGATACAACAACTGGCGTCAGAGCCGTTCAATCCGCCCAATTTTTTTTTTCCGATGACTCTCAAGGATGTTTCCGATAAAACTGATGCTAACACCGCTGCAATTACTCAACTACGCTCGGAGTTTCAAACCCTTTCCACAGATCTTACTTCTCAGATCGATAAAATAAAAAACTAGCTTCAAGGAGGCTTTACAAGAAAATAATCGAAATCTTATCACCTTATTCACTAGGCATGTGAATGCTCATCGTCCTGAAGATACTGGTGGTTCTAATATGCACGATACTGAAGGTTCGAACTATAACCATCAACATAGATCTCAGTCAGGTATGCATCGTCTTCCAAAGCTTGATTTTCCACATTTCGATGGTAATAATCCTAGAGGTTGGCTACAGAAGAGCGAACACTATTTTCAATTGAATGATATTGAAGAACACAAGAAAGTTGATATTACTGCAATTTATTTAGAGGGTAAAGCCGAAAAATGGTTTCTCAATTTTCAAGTGAATCGACCACGTATTACTTGGCCAGATTTAGCCAGACACTTATGTGCTCGATTTGAGAATCCCATAGAAGAAAATTTTGTAGGCAGTTTCAATAAGCTAGTTCAAACCACCTCAGTTGATGAATACTATGAGGAATTTGAATCTCTTAAAGCATTAATGTTGGATATGAACCCTACACTTACTGAAACTTATTTTTTCATGAGTTTTCTTAAGGATGAGATAGGCAAATCTGTATCTATGTTTCACCCACAAACCTTAGCTGCTGCTTTTTCATTAGCCAGATTACAAGAACAAAAGCTAAGTTCAGCTAACCAACTCACTAAACCCTACACAAAATCAAGCAATACCCCTTTCAGTTCCTCAAAACAATACCAATATACAAATTTCTCTCCTAGACAAATCCTCACATCCCCTAAATCTGCCCCAGTGACTCCAAAGCCTCCCTTCCACAACAACTCCAAACCTACACCAACAACTCCTATAATTAAGAGACTCATCCAA
Organism: Papaver somniferum; assembly: GCF_003573695.1. Taxonomy (NCBI): domain Eukaryota; kingdom Viridiplantae; phylum Streptophyta; class Magnoliopsida; order Ranunculales; family Papaveraceae; genus Papaver; species Papaver somniferum. The sequence goes on along the minus strand of NC_039366.1, from coordinate 111,437,809 downwards.
GAAGAGATGAACAAGAGGAGAGCTCAGGGCTTATGTTACAATTGTGATGAGGTGTATAGGTCAGGCCATTTTGTAAAGGCAAGCAGAAGATCTTTATGCTTCAAGTAGAGAATATTGAATCCCAAGAAACTGAAGAGGAGGAAGATGTCTTTGAAGAAGCTGTATATTCTCCAGTTCAGTCAGATATGAAAATTTCCTTGCATGCCTTAACTGGTCATGCCACTGGTGATACCATTAGAATCCCTGGTGTCCTTAATAATCACAATGTTTCCATACTTATTGATTCAGGCAGCACCACTAGTTTTATTGATAGTGCTTTGGTTGATTCCCTCCAATGCAGCATTGATTCAACTACACCAATGAAAGCCACTGTTGCAAATGGAGAGCACACACACTTAGTAATGGTATTTTTCCACAACTACAATGGAGCATGCAGGGCCATACGTTTGTTGAGAATCTAAGACTTTTACCATTGGGAGGCTGTGATATTGTCTTAGGTGCAGAATTGCTCAAGTTGTTATCTTCAACTTTTCAAAACTGAGCATTTCATTTAAGTATAAAGGTAAGAAAATCATCTTACAGGGTATTGTGCCACACACTTCTTTACTTTAGATGAGTGGTGAAGCTGTTAAGAATTTTTTTTTCTAGCTCTTCTCATGGCATGGTGGGCCACTTATTTTCCATTTCTACACCCACTTCACCACCTACCACCCCTGATATTCTTTTACCCTTATTACATGAGTTTGATGACATTTTTCAAGAGCCAACTCAATTACCTCCACAAAGAAACTTGGACCATAAAATTCCCTTGTTGCCCAATTCAACACCTATAAACCTCAGAGCTTACAAGTGTCCATACATTCAGAAAGGTGTGGTGGAACAACTGGTTCAGGAAATGTTATAGTCTGGCATCATCCATCCAAGCAATAGTCCCTTTGCATCACCTATACTTCTAGTTAAGAAGAAAGACAACACATGGAGATTTTGTGTTGACTATAGAAAACAAAACAACATTACAGTCAAGGAAAAGTTTCTCATTCCAATTATTGGATGAATTGAATGGATCCATTGTCTTCACCAGAATTGGCTTGAGAGCTAGATATCATCAAATCAGAGTGCATCCAACAGACATTTTCAAAACTGCCTTTAGAACACATCAAGGCCATCATGAATTTAAGGTGATGCTATTTGGCCTTACTAATGCCCCAGCCACCTTTCAGGCCTTAATGAATGAGATATTTCAACCTGCTTTGAGGAAATTTATACTGGTATTTTTTGATGATATTCTAGTATACAGCAAGAGCATGACTGAGCATTTGGAGCATCTCAGGTTTACATTCTCCCTGCTCAGAAAGCATCAACTATATGCTAAGATCTCTAAATGTTCTTTTGGTCAACCTTCACTGGAATACTTGGGCCATATTATTACAGCTACATGTGTTTGTGCCGATCCAAGTAAAATTGCTTGTATGTAATCTTGGCCAACACCCTCAACCCTCAAAGAATTAAGGGGATTCCTTGGCCTTATAGGCTACTATAGGAAGTTTGTCAGGAATTATGGAGCAATCAGTAAACCACTTACTGATATTGTCAAGAAAAACTCCTTCCTATGGACTTCAACAACCACATCAGCTTTTGATCAACTCTAGCTAGCCATGTCAACAACTCCAGTATTAGCTTGCCAAATTTCACTAAACCTTTTGTGGTTGAAAGTGATGCCAGTGATTCATGTATTGGAGCTGTATTACTCCAAGAAGGAAAGTCAATTGCTTACTTCAGCAAACCCCGGGTCCAAGAGCTAGAGCATTATCCACATATGAAAAGGAGTTTCTAGCTATTGCCATGGCAGTTCAAATATGGAGACATTACTTGCAAGGTACTAAATTCATAATACAAATTGATCATTAAAGTATCAAGTATTTCTTGGAGCAAAGGATCACCACACCATTACAGCAGAGATACTTAATCAAATTGTTGGGATTTGACTATGTCACCAAATACAAGAAAGGAGCTGAAAATGTAGTGGCAGATTCACTTTCTAGAAGACCTCCTGATTCATCTCATTGTAATTTATTGGCTGCCTCTACACCAGCATGGGCTCAAGAAGTACTTGCCAGTTATACTAATGATGAGATAGCTCAAGGTCTCATTTCCAAACTCCTCCTCAGCCCTTCTAGTGTTGAACACTTCACCTACAAGGAGGGCATATTGAGGTACAACACAAAACTCTATATTTGTACTGGTGGCAACATAAGGTAAGCACTATTACATTCTCTACATAATTTTGTTGTGGGAGGCCATTCTGGTATTCAAGCTACATATGCCAGAGCAAAAGCACATTTCTATTGGAAAGGCCTCAAAAGGATGTCTTACTTGTTGTGTCTCATTGTGATACATGTCAAAGGAACAAAAGTGACACCAAAAACTCTGCTGGCCTTCTCCAACCTCTCCCTGTGCCATATTATGCTTGGAAACATATAACAATGGACTTCATTGATGGTCTACCAACAAGCAACAAGAAGAGTGTCATCCTAGTTGTGGTAGACAGGCTTACTAAGTATGCTCATTTTATTGCCCTGCAACACCCTTACACTGCTTCCTCTGTGGCACAAGTTTTTCTCAATAAAATTTTCAAGCTCCATGGATTGCCTGCATCAATTGTGTCAGATAGAGACAAGGTATTTACAAGGCTTTGGGCACAGGTTTGAATTTAAGCTTTGCTTATCACCCTCAAACTGATGGTCAGACTGAGAGGGTGAATGCTTGTTTGGAAAATTATTTAAGGTGTTTAGCAGGCCATAAACCAAGCAGCTGGAGCAATTGGTTATCCCTTGCAGAGTGGTGGTACAACACCAGTTTCCACAGGGGTCTAAAAATGTCTCCATTTCAAGCTTTGTATGGTTATTTACCTCCCCATCTAGCATTCCCATCTAATGCTACTACTTCTGTGGATGCTGTGGAGGCTTACTTGAAGTCCAGAGTCTCTATGCTTGACATCATCAAAGAATCACTACATCAAGCACAAGACAGGATGAAGCTTTATGCGGACTCTTCCAGAGTGGAAAGAACTTTTCAAGAGGGGGATTTGGTCTACCTCAAACTTCAACCCTATAGACAGGCTTCAATGTCTCTCAGAAGAAACTTTAAACTATCTGCCAAATACTATGGGCCCTTCAAGGTCTTACACAAGGTAGGTGTTGTAGCCTACAAACTTCAGCTACCTTCACATTCAAGGATACATCCAGTTTTCCATGTATCCCAGCTGAAACAACACATTGGTATGAAACACACTCCCTCTCCTACTCTACCTGTTGTTGATCTCAATAGTGAAGTTATCATGCTGCCAGAGAAAGTGTTGAAGACTAGAACAGTGCTCCGGGGTAGCATATTGGTGCGCCAAATTCTTGTCCAATGGACCAACTCTTCTGCTGGGGACGTCACCTGGGAGGACTTCTCTAATATTGAGTCTCATTACCCTAGATTTTTCCTTGAGGACAAGGACAATTTTCAGGGATAGGAAATGTTGTGTCCCTTCTTGAATAAACCACTCTGTGGTCTGCCCATATAGTTTTACTTGAGTGCCTTAGTAGTTCAGACAGGCTGTAATTGGGTGAGTTGTGGACCGTTGATGGCTTGCCACGCGTCTTCCACCGATTGAGTCTGTTTAGGGTTCAATTATTTGTTGATTAAATGTGTAAGAAGAGTTATCTCTTCACCACCTGAATTCTTTTTTTATGAAATACTATTTAGTTCGCCTTAGGCACAGATTTTTGGCTTGAATCCTTGATTCAAAAGGTGAATCTTCACCATTCTATCCATCTCTGTTTGTTAAATTAGATACAACATATTACAACGAATTTGTAACAGATATAATTGTTACAGAATACATTGTTACAAAACCCAGTGTTACAGAGGGAAGCTAACAAGAATAGTTGTTGCAGAAGTGTTACAAATTTGAGAGAAAAGGTGACGATTTTTTATATCTTCTTCTTCCTTCCTGCTGGTGTAGATATCGTCTGCAGCTCTGATTTCTTAGCACTGCCACCTCTCTAATCACCTCTGCTCCATCCCCTAACTCTCGATTGCTCTGTCTAAAACTCGAACAAATCCTTTTATACACCACATGGCAACTAAATCCCGGGAATATATTTATTTTTCTTTTCTCCCAAGTTCCGAAAATAATTCTTTTTTAAAACTTCTTTACGCGTCTCTGATTGATACTAAGTTGTTCAAAACTCTCCAAAGATATGCGAAACCGAATCAGAGAAAATATTATCTCCATATATCCATAGAATCTTCTCAAATAACTCTGTTTTCTTCCGATTAAAGTCTCAGAATTTCTTTATTTATTTATTTTCTTTCTCTTCACGCTGCTGAATATCCCGATATTTTGTCAAAGGGTGTAACCGAATCCCACAAAGTATATATCTTTACTTTCCAAATATAACAACAGAGATTAAAACAGAACCTGACTTTATCCTTCACCTTTGTTTCGTTGAGAAATCATTATCCGGTCCAATTCAATCGATCCAAACTCAGTTAGTATACCTATTTTGTCGAAGCAAGTTAATACCAAATCAATTCCATGGATATCTTCCATAAAATCTCGCTGATTTTTTTTTGACACGATCGGCGGGCGGCGGGATTCGAACCTCTGACCTAACAACTCGAGAGTTCGTCCCTGGACAACTGAGCTAGCCCCAGTTGGTTATCTCGCTGAAAATCTTCCCAAACACATACGCAGTTGAAAAGGAAAGTTTCCGTAAATAACATCTTCTTCCATGTCTTCCTTTCTCCGATCATTCAGCCCAATTCAGTCTATTCTTTCACCCATACCAGACCTGTTTAGGCTTAAGAGATCAATCCCAATCAATTGAATTCGAATTGTTGAAGATGACCTCCCCTTATCCGTACAAGGAGTGTAAATAGCAAATGGTTACCCCTTATCAACTGGGTGCTCCTTATCCGTTCGAGGAGTGTAAATAACCAAACTTGGGTGCCTTTAGCGCATATATGGGGTGCCTTTAGTAATTTTCTCTGGAGGTTCAAATACCACTTTTCGAGCAACTTTCTCCACAAAAGCTTATTTCTCCAAAAACACATATAAAGACATAAAAAGCCAAATAAGTACAAAATCGAGCACTAATAATATATATAATTCAGATCAAAATAGACACATAAATGCGTCTATCACTCTCGCTTCTAACAATGGCGATACTGATACCACCCCTCCTCAAACCAACATCAGAAACAATCCTCTCTTCGGACGGTCTCCTGAGGAAATCAGAAGGGATCCACCTACTATAAATGATCTCATGAAGATTCAGGAAATTCTCGCCAAGAATCAAATAGACATGGATACAACACATAAAGAGATATTCACCCACCTTAATAATCTCACGGACAAGTTGTCACCTGAACAAACTCAGACCCGACATCAATCAAAGAAAGAGAAAGGGAAAGCCAAGGAAACATCCCCGGCCGGTGATTCTGAAGTCTCTCCAATTCATGTGGTGGATGATGATGAAGTCCACAAAGATGCAGACAACCCACCAGCGAAAGAGCCATCCAGTTTCATGACTCGTGAATATTTGGAACGCCTCTTGGAGAACCGTGGAAAAGATAAGACATCCTATGTCCAGCGTCACCAAACTCCATAACCCGCTTCTACGAAAAGGATTCCTCTTCCAAAGGGTTATACCTCTCCAACATTCACTCTCTATGATGGAACATGCAATGCTCGACAACGTGTTTCTCGGTTTCTGGAATCACTGGGTGAACATGAGCACAACCATGTCGTTCGTTCGAAGGAATTCTCAAAGTCTCTGACATGTAGAGCATACACCTGGTACGACAACATCGCGCCAGGAAGTATCACCAGTTGGGGAGAAATGATCAATGCTTTCTATAGAAAATACTTCTTTGTGTTAGAGAAAGTCACTCTCTCTGATCTTGGAAGGATGTTTCAAAGGAGCAATGGACATCCTAATGATTATGTGAAAAGGTTCAAAGTTCAATCCCTGGATTGTCATGATCCAAATGTCACAGAGAAGCAACTTGTAGACTTGTGCATAAATGGAATGATCCCGGTCTACAGAGCTTTACTGGAAAATCTCCGGTTCCAGACTTTATCAGAACTTCATGAAGCTTCTAAGCAAACAGCAACTGCCGCACCTGCTTTACTGGAGAGAGCTACATCTACAAAATCTGAAGAACCACGAGAAACTCGAGGTAGCAGACGTTTGATCAACAAATAGTACAACCTCCAACCTTCCACAAATTTTGTTGCAGAAGGGAGCAAACGAAAACCCGAGCACAACGCAAGCATACTTCTCCAGCTCCTTCGAAATCACAAAGGAAGGATAATCAAACCCGAGACGCACAAGCTCCTACCCAACGCAAGGAACTGAACAAGCATAATCTGACTTCCCTTTTCCCATTGAAGAGGTGATTAAACTACTAGATGTCTGGGACCAAGATGGTGTAATCAAGTTATCGTATGTCAAGGAAGAACCAACTAAAGAGGAAATGGAAAATCCTCGTTACTGTCGCTTTTACAGATTCGTCAATCATCCCACAAGTGACAGTAGGATTTTGAAGCGTATATTCAAAGATAAAGTCGAATCAGGAGAGCTTAACTTGGGGACTTAAGGAGCACACACAGACCCTCTCTCTCTCTCTAAGCCACATGTCAAGGAAGCAGTTCAATCCTTAATCGAGCATGTCTGTGAATTGCTGTACTTATCAAAGGCTCAAAGGAATGACATGTTTGCAGCATTGAATCTCATTGTGTCAGGAAAGCGTTTATCGATTGAGGAGACACTCCCTGAGCCTTCAGTAACAGACAAGGAAATGTATGACTAGGGACTTCTCACCACAGTCCATCTCAAAGGAAACGAATTCAAATGAGCGTTGATTGATGTTAGAACTATTGTCAATGTCATCCCTTTGAAAACTCTCAGAGCTGCTGATATCACTCGACAAGAAGCTATTCATGCTCCAATCTCAATCATGGATCATGAAGGGACGCCCAGAGATTCTTATGGCTACATTACTCTCAAGATGAAGGTAAACTCGACCTGGACAGAGACCAAGTTTTACATAATCTGAGAAGATCCAAGATATGATATGATCCTCGGACGTACGTGGATTCATGCTGAAAATGTAACTCCAACACCTTCAATTGCACATTTCTCTGTTGAAGAAAGCTCTGATTCGGAAGAAATAGAGGATACTCCATCGTTCGAGCATCTGAAGGAAGTCAAAACCTTGATGGAGGTGACACAAAAACCTGAAGAAAATGTGCATGCTTTCATCAAAAGGTTCGCACTCAGGCAAGTCTTATTCCCCCTCATGCGTCCATATTATCAATTTTTAAACATGCTGCTCTGGTCCGGGGGATTCACTCCACCAACAACTTAGCTATTGCAAAATGCATGAATGGATAACCTCACCTCAGCAATATTTCACCGAGTGGTTGGACGTGGAGCCTCTTCGAGTCGAGCATCTCACTGATACAGTCATCGCTGAAATAATGGCTGAACACAACAAGCAGTATCCCAGATATTCTCCCTTACACAAGTGTCCATATGTGCTGCAAGATTGGAAGGCTTCACAAACATTGAATCCCACTGTACGAGGAGTTCCGAACCAACAGAAGATATTCAGGGTACGGACAATCAAGTTTAACAATTTCCATGAAGGAGATTTAGTTCTCAAAGCAACTAAGCGTAATCTTCATTCTACAAGGAACTCCAACTGCGAAGAACCTTTCATGATCTCTAAGTATGTTGTTGGTGGATATTACAGATTAATCAACATGGATGGCAAGGCGAACGTGGCAGTAATACACGAGTCTTGGCTCAAAGTATTTGACGCCTAAGATATTGGATCTTTGAGGTATTGGGTTTCAAGGAACGAACGCCCAAAAATTGGCTTTTAGGATTTTTTCATTGTATGTCAATTCCTCCAAAATGTTTGCAATACTTGCATTCAGTAATTTGAATTCAGCAATTTATCAAAGTTCATTTTACTTACAGAAAATCTCTATCAAATCCAAAAGAAAATCCTCAATCATTTACTTATCCAAAACTAATCAAAAAACCAAAACCAAGAAATAAAACCTCACATCTCTCAGAAATTCAAAAGTTCAAGAGATCATGGAAAGGAAACGAAAGAAAATCAGTGAAGTAAGATTTTTGGTCCTCTGTGTCCTTCAAGACTTGTAAATCCGCCTTCTCCATCTCCATCTCTTCAGTCAATCTAGCAATCTTGTCTTCCTTCTCCATTACAACATCGTTGGGAAAGGGTATGTTATTCTCGTATGAATTCTTGATAGCATTTATCTTCTTACGGAGCCACTTCACGTTGAAGCCGAGTCTCTCAGAATTCTCCAAGTTGAAATCCCAATCAAAGAGTACATCTTGAGTAACAGTATTTCTAGCCATGGTGCATACGTCATTTATAACATGCAAGATAACACCTACTTGTATTGTTAAAGAATATGCACGTTTAGGGTCTCTGGTAATGAACGGTACAAGCCTGCATATCCATTAGGAACGCTGAACCCTCCAACTAGTTCGTGATATGGGAGTGATTCACCAAATGGAGGTTCAAAAGAAACTCATGCACTAGGGTATTCATGCACCACTATACGAGTCTCCACCATTGGAACAGTCTCATCTATCTCAAGAGCAGTCTCTTACATCTCTAGGGTGGTTTCTTCTATCATTGGATCAGCTTCTTATATCTCCATTGATGGTGCAAGATCAGTTTGGTTTATCACGGTTTCTTCCATACGAGGCATGGTTTCTTCTATCCATGGAGTAATGACGATATGAGCCTCGTTTTCCTTAATAGCTTCAATAATGACCTCTTCATGATCTTGAGGTGCAGAAATGGTTGTGTGGCCACTTTGGTTCGTAATTCCGCTCGTACCGTCGTCATCAACTCGGTTATTCTCAGCTTCGTCATTTGGCACCTAATATGATGAATACATGAGATTAGAGCACTCCAATCATTAAAAGTAAGGGAAATCGTAAATTCAGGATGTAAGTGGTCTAACATCATCAAATTTCATCATTATGCATTCACAACATGAGCAAATAGCGAGAAAGTCATAAAAACACGTTTTACAACAAGCTCGTCTAAAGATATTTTACACTGCCCTGTATAAGACGACGAACTGGGAGCAATTGGTGAAGAATATAAGGTTGAGTATATACCACTCTCTTGTATGGATTTTCTTTACAACATATCAAAATTTCATAACAATTGGATAAACGAGCAAATAGATGTTGCAAAAACATTGGACTACATGACAGCTGAAAAATTTCTGGAAATCTCTGGAAGTTTACTGTTTCGTCGATTTCGAACTCTAAACCTGCTCAAAACTCAAAAAGATTCTTGGATAAATATTGGGAATTTCCTGGGGATAAGAAAGCTGGGATACTGTAAAAATCCCACATCAGACGAAGATTCTACAACATTTTTACTAAAGGGTTGAATTCTGGATTTTCTGGTGACGTATTTCGGCAAAAAATTTCGTGTATTCACATGGATTCTCATTCATTCATTCACAAATTAAGAAGTTTATGCTTCTATGGATAAAATACAAGAGGAATATTTACTTGGGTGGTCTTTGAAGCATTCAAAGAGCCAGAATTTCCCGTATCAGCATTAGGAGCATTATTGTTTTCATTCGGTCTTGAGTTCTGGGAATCTTCTTCGTCACGATTTTACGAAGATGAACGAGCATCACCAGTATTCTCCGCTTCCATGAGAACATCCTCCTGGATGTAGTCTCAACAATTAGCATTTTATTCACAAAGCATCATAACTGGTTGAACGAAGAAATACTTACCTCTTCTTCAACACTCGAGTCAGAAACCGCTTACCCAGCAATAGTGAATTGAAGAACGTCGATACTTGACGGAGCAAAAAATTCTGTAACGAAGTAACAAACATTGGTTTTGTAATTCTAATTACGCGGATAAGAAGAAGTCACAACAAAAGAAGTATTGACAACTTACCAAAGAAACAACTGGGGACTTTATGGTATTAGGCAACATCTTATATTTTTTGCTTCTGCCTTCTCCGCAGTGAATAATTGCTTCCATTTCCGAGAAGTCTACATCGATTCAAGGTCTCATAATACGACCGAACTGTGGAAAAAGTTGATGAAATAGTCAAAATACAATCATCATGACTTTATGAAGATTATAAAAAGGATACATACTTGTGAACACCCTGGAGGTGTCTTTCGTTTATCACCACCAGAGAGATACTTCAGTCTTGGTCGAGTAGAAATCATCTCAGCAGAAGGATGATCTTTCACTAAAGGATGAACAATCATCACAAAATCATGTAGACGCTCAAGTTTCTGATCCCAAAAGTCTATGTAACCTGGAGTTACATATGTAATTCAGTCAGAGCAAGGGAACCAATAATTGCTTCTTTCCACATGTGTACGGTCTAAATGGGTCTTAAGTTGTTCAACTGATGGTTTCCTCTTTCGAAAAGTCGGAACACACTAATCCATACCCATCTGTCGAGCTGCTCTATCAATGTTGTATTCCTCCACTGAAAAGTCTCCGTATGTTGCTGATACTAAATAACCAGGAGTGCAACTCAACATAAAAGATCTCTCGCCATCACTCAGATCTGCACCAGATTTCAAAGTAATACTTTCTCCAGCATTGAAAGTTGTCAATTGAGAAATATAAGAAGAAATTGACACCCATGGACAAAAATTGAACTCAGACTCCTTGTCTAACACATCGACGAGGTGTGTCTTGAGTCGGGGTTGTTTTGTGGACCAGCGCATAATCCTGTTATTATCCTTCTGAGAGAAAATATGACGAGCATCAATATTCGGTCCTTGTAGAATAGTGCGAGGAATGGGTGCATAATTCTTGAAGTATTCCCCCATTAAAGCTTGGATAAACATCGTATTTTCGTAGCATTCAATCTTCATAAAGTTGTTTGAGATGCTGGAGTCTATACCCAAAGAGTCTAAGTTAGAGTACAAAGAGCCCAATAATAGACTATCGATTGGAAATTGCTCACGTTGGGCCATCTTAATAGCAAAAGGAATCACGAACAGCTTCAACAAATTTCCACTATCTTCAAATACATCTCTGGACAACCATAAACACAAGAAAGCAACAATAGATAACGTACCATCGACAGGCCTGTCAGGAGCATTATCTCTCGGCCACCAGTGTGTCAACCAGTGAGCATAACAATATTTGATGGATACTTTATTGATTTCCTCCATTTTAGGATGTCAAGATGTTAGAGATTGCCATCTCCTCTGCCGAAAGACTTCCAGGAAGATTGCCCGTGATTGGGAGATGCAACAAAACAACTACATCCTCTAAAGTGATGGTAAACTCTCCCCATCTGCATATGAAAGTATAGGTCGGAATGCATCAGCGAGCAAGTAGATCTACTATACCTCGCACATCGTGAAAAATAAACAAGTTTCCAAACACTTGAATAGCTCTTGTTACCTGTGCATGATCCATCATGGCTCGAACATGAGGAAACCCTGCATATACCTTTCCCATCCAGAAATTTTTTCTGAAGGTCGTCGAGAAAGCTTAAATTCTATGATCGAAGCAGAAAAATGTCTTCGCTGAAGACAAAACCGGATGACCGCCCGAGGAGTCACCAATTTCTTCTTAGTAATATCTTTGGGATTTATCAGAAGACGAAATGCTGGAGTCCTGAGACGTTTTTCAGATGTATACTGAATCACGAAGAACGCATCCTCTGTATTCGGAATATTTTTGATCCCAAGCATTTCTTCTTTTCCTTCTTCTCCAATAGAAGTCCCATCCATACATATATCATCTCTGGAGGTATCATTATCTTGGGAATCAGACATCCTTGCGAAGTAGCTGTAACATCCACACAATACTCTACTTCAGTATATTGTTCATACAAGATGCAAACTTCAAAAAAACGATGGAATCATGCAATTGGATGATAATAATGCTCGAATTGGCATCTACAAAAATGGTAATTCTTAACTCTTACCCGTTTACGATTTCACAAACAGTAATGATGGTGATGCAAGAGTTAACACTTCAAAACTTGCCCGTTTCTTTGAACCTGCAAAAAAATGAGCAAAATTTTGATTTTCAAAAAATCGAAACCTGATTTTCATAAAATCATGAACATAATTTCCACCGTGTGAACATTCATCAGTGAGTTATGAAAAACTCACACCAAGACAATATTTTATCACAAACAATTGTCTACCTTTAATGATTATTCAAAACCATATTTTTATTTTAACAAAATAATAAAACATGAATTACTCACGTAAAATTTTCAAAAAAAATTTTTTAACGAGAGCAAACTCACGTAAATAAAAAAAAATATAATATAGTTTTGGTGAATATTCACGTATTAAAAAAAAAGTCCCTCGTATGATCGTCTGTCTTTGAAACGAGGGTTTATTCCGATTTTGTGAAAATTCACACTTTTATCATAAAGTTTTGGTTTTCATAAAAGCTCATAGACAAAATTTCATCATCAGACACATGTCAATTTCAAAAAAATCTCTCATAAATCAGGGATTATAGTTCGTTTCTTAAACTAACGGACGAACGAACGTACGTTCCTAAAACGAGGATTTTTATAAAACTAACGTCCACATATATGTACATACATATGTAAATTTTTTTAACATGAAAAACTCATGAAAAATTTACAAATTTCTAAAAAGAAATATCGTACATGGTCGTTGCCGGCCGGAAACTGGGCGACCAGTGGTCGGGCGGCCGGCGGTGATGGTTCCCGACGAATTTTTTTCCTTCCTCTACTGCTGACGTGAAGGAGATGAAGGGATGAAGGTGGTGGTCGGTTATGTGAGGGAGAAATAAAAAAAATAAGAAGATATTTATCCCTTTTATATTAAATTTTATTTCCAAAATCTAATTTCACAAGGATTCCCTTTCTTGGGCTCGGGCCCGTGAATCCTAAACCGACCGAGATTGAGCGTCCCATCACCAAATCAGCGGTGCTACACCAATTTACGCTCATTAGACGATGCTCTATCATGCTAGTGGGATCTTCATTCAAGCCTTGACTCGCTCATACAATCGAAAATCCGGTAACATTCTTTATGACTAAGTTCAATTTCTTATTTCGTATGTAACTGGAAAATCACCATCCAGTGCTGACTGAGGAACATGACTGCCCCTCACTAAGCAGGGGACTTAATCTTGATGGTGGATTTTCGACAAAGGCTAAAACGTAAAACCATAATCTTACATATTTCTGATCTAGCAATCAGATGAGTATTGAGGCTCATGTCTTTCATTAGAGCATGAAAACTCATGCCACAAGAACCTCTGATTGAGTATATTGCCTCTCAGAGCATACATGAATATGCAGTCTCTCAATTGAGGCCACGACACATTCGATTAATACTGAACAATTTCAGTAATCACTTTTATATAGAATCGAACGATTGGACGGCTCCTAGACAGCTTGCCTGCTAGTATAGAGCGAGAACGTCTTCAGGATGTAACAATGTTTTCCTTGACTATACTTAATAAATATGACGCTTCAACTAGCTCACATCGCTTGATTCTCGAATAATTAATGCTCCTAGACAACGTGCTAGTATAGATCCATCAATTAATTATTTCTAGTCACTAGATTCATCAATTGAATTCCTAGAAAATATTCTACGTTCTTCATAATATTTCATTACTTCAATTCATGGCTTTTCCCTGCAGAATTCCATGGGTTAGTAATAAATATTCAACGTAAGGGCATCTGGGTCACTATTGAATAATCCCCGACAAAATGGTGCAGTGTACTCAACAATAATGTACTAACGATCACCTGAATGCACGAAAGAACATTCAAAAATACGAAGGAATGAGGAACCTATGCAAAATAAGAAAGAAAATAATAATAATAAAATATTAATTGAGGCGCCTAAGGGATCAGGCCCCCCGGCCGGCCGAACATGCCGTCGTGGCCGGTCCCACGCCTCTTCCCATATTTTATCTTATTTTATTAATTTCCTTGATCTCATGAAAACTCCTTTATTTGAGCCAAACTCCTTCGTATGAGGAAATTCCACAGCTTCATGATATTTCCTTCACATCAAGGAAATAATATAAAATTAGGAAAGGTGTCACGGGATCGGCCCACTAGCCGGCCGGCTATGCCCTAGCCGTAACCGGTCCCACACCTTACGACCCCTAATTTTATTATTATTATTATTTCCTTCTTCTCATGGAAACTCCTTCATTTTAAGGAAACTCCTTTGTTTCAACAAACTCCTTATTTTCATGATATTTCCTTCACATCATGAAAATAATATAAAATTAGGAAAGGTGTCACGGGACCAGGCTTATTAGACGGCTGACCATGCCCTAGACATGGCCGTCCCCACACCTTATAATTCCTTATTTTATTATTATTTCCTTCATCTTATGAAGTTCCTCAGTTTGAGCAAAACCCTGAATTCTTCATATTTTATCAAATGTTGCTCAAAGCGCGCATCAGAAAATATCAAAATTCTCAGGACTGAGACACGGAAACTATGGTGACATGGGCATATTACCTTGACCGACTAAGGTTGGCCCTTTGGCTTGCAAGAGACCAGTCCCACATATTTTCATCATTTGACCTAATTTGTTCACATTAGGTTCAAACTCTTTCAAACAACTTGGAATTCTATCAAACGGCTGTCAGTCGATCCCGTAAGCACTAGGGCCGGTTCCATGAACCCTTGGTCGGTCCCTCATTTATTCATAAATGATTAAACCAGAATTTGATCATCCTTTCATCTTCTACTGGTCTTCAGAGACTTTGGTGATTGCTCACTCGAGCATCAGGGTGTTACATGGCCGGCCCACCATCCCATGTAGCCGGTCCTTCTCCCACTCCGTGATTGGTTTTCAATCAATTGATCAGCAATTGATCAAAAATTAGGGTTTTGAATCCAAGGCTCGTAATTCCGAGCAGGTTCAAACACTAATAATTTTACGTTGATCCCGTGATCAACATTTTAATTGATTATGCTCGGTCCAGTTGCCGATATCTTAAATTAATATTTTATTTTGCCCCGCTACCAATAATTCATCAAACGAGCAACATTTGCTCAGATGAGCGATATTTGCTCAGACTAGAAATATTGGTTCAACTATCAATATTCAAAAATTCATCGAATGAGCAATATTTGCTCACCTTAACGATCAACATTCATTCGACAATTATACTTCTGTCTCAACAGACATGTTCAATTCATGAGTCCTAGAACATTCGTAAATCATATTCGACTCATCAATACAAAGACTCATCGTCTCAACAAGTCAACAACTGACTAGCTAAATACATGTTTGCCTTGCAGACTCCACAATCACGAGACATTAATCGTGTCACATGGGGGGATATCAACTAGGGTTTTGGTCTGGCGTTCTACGACACGTCTGTCCATCCACGATGAGAATGTGAGCAAGTCTTGCAAGTGGTTACAGGAGTTAGCAAAGTAGTGGGTGGACAATGAAAAAGCGGGGGTCTAACAACACCACCCAATATTTCGCTTAGCAATCTGTATGTACTAACTCCGAAACACTTTCTAGAGAATCAACTAGACAGTCAGACTCAATCTAGATAAAAGTATCTCAAGGAGTTAATATCTCTCTCTTTTTTTGATTTACTCAAGCTAATAGAAATCAGCGAGTCTTTAATAAAACACAAGGAATAACTTGAATGGTACCAAAGACCAATGTCCAAGGATCAATCAATGTTAATCAACAACCAAAGGTTGGATTATACTAACTGATGATCTAAACGCACAACCTGTATTATTTCAATTATAAAGATAAGTCAATATAATTCGGAAACTGAAATGACACAGACACCAGAAATTTTGTTAACGAGGAAACCGCAAATGCAGAAAAACCCCGGAACCTAGTCCATATTGAATACACACTGTATTAAGCCGCTACAGACACTAGCCTACTCCAAGCTAAATTCGAACTGGACTATAGTTGAACCCCAATCAATCTCCCACTGATCCAAGGTACAGTTGTACTCCCTACGCCTCTGATCCTAGCAGGATACTGCGCACTTGATTCCCTTAGCTGATCTCACCCACAACTAAGAGTTGATACGACCCAAAATCGCAGGCTTTGACAATAAACAAATATGTCTCATACATACAAGTCTATCAAAGGATCAATCTGTCTCCCACAGAAAAACCCTAAAGTTTTTGTTCCGTCTTTTGATAATAATCAAGGTGAACAGGAACCAATTGATAATCTGGTCTGAAGAACAGCCTAGATTAATCAATCACCTCACAACAATCTTAATCGTATGGTAGCGAAACAAGATGTTGCGGAATCACAAACGATGAGACGAAGATGTTTGTGATTACTTTTTATATCTTGCCTATCGGAGATATCAATCTCAAGACAATCAATATGATTGTACTCGTACGATAGAAGATGCAAGACCAAATCACACAACTACGATAAAAGTAGTATCGGTTTGGCTTCACAATCCCAATGAAGTCTTCAAGTCGTTTAACCTGGTTTTAGAAGAAGAAAACCAAAGGTTAAAGGAGAGCCGACTCTAGCACGCAAACTAGTATCACACGTAAGGTGTGGGAATTAGTTTTGCAGAGTTTCTAGATGTCCCCTTATATAGTCTTTCAAATCAGGGTTTTTCCTTGGTAACAAAGCAATCAATTTCCACCGTTAGATGAAAACCTGATTTAGATTCAAGCTAATATTTCTCAACCATTAGATCGAAAACTTAGCTTGGTGTACACAAATGAAATGCACACTTCTAGGTTTGTTAACCGTACCCAAACGTGTACATTGTTGGTTCAACAATAATCAACCAAAAGGTTAGCCATATGAGCATTTCATATCAACCATGTTATTCTTCACCATAAATAGTTCACATGACTCAATTGAACTAGTTAGAGAGTTGTTCAATTGCAAGGAAATATTATGTAACTACATAAGACACAATTCAAGCAAAGATGATTTGATTCACTCGAATCGTTTCATGACCTTTATAGCCACGATTTGCAAATAGCATTCCTTAGTCTTTTTAAGTTTAAGTTCAGAAATCATCTATAGATATATAACCTTCTGAAGTTCGCAGACTAGGTTCGCGGACTTAAGATACCGGACAGAGTTTACAAACTCCAGCAGAAATTCTCGGGATGAGAACTTCGCCGGTTCACGGACTGGTTTCGTGGACTGAGTTCGCGGACTTAGATTCATGCACTAGTTTGTCAACTCCAGCAGAAATTCTCGGGTTTGAGAACTTCGGCAGTTCGCGGACTTGGCACTTGCCATTCTTCCGGTTCTCTTGATCAAAAAAGTTCGAAAACTTTAGTTCAAGGAATAAGACTTATACATAACTGTGTTTCCACAACAATGTTTATGTCCACCATTGGTTATGTTATCTAAACTCTCATTCCAATCATTGAAACATTCTTAGAGGACGTTATATAGTTGTTACACCATTTCTCGTCAAAGCAATTTTCAAAGCGATTGAAACATATCATGACTTTCGTCACTAGGTAAAGATAAACTTGGTCGAAGTGAAAAGCTTACCAACACATATTTCGATATATAGATAGGCGAGGTATACTCGGCTCGAAATACCAAATGTGTATAATCATAGTCTATATATATAGCATACGACTTTTTGTCTCAAAGAGTAGGAGATAGAATAGATAGACTTTTGAGTGACAGATAAGTTCAAGTCTCCAAATACCTTTTTGTGGAGAAGTTCCACCGGTTCCTTGAGTAGATCTTTGTCTTGTATGATGAATCTCCATGGAGTCCTTGAGCTCAACTGCACTTACTATCCTAGTCCGAGACTTAGCTATAATAGACTAGAAATCAAGACTTATTGTTTTGATCACTAACATTGACAAACATGCTTGTGATAGAAACGCATGCGAGTTCGACCGAGCAATGCTCTAACAATCTCCCCCTTTGTCAATTTTAGTGACAAAACTATCAATACATATGGAATACAAAAAATATAATGAAACTTTAGTAGCTCCTATTCCACATGTCTAATCTTCAACATTCCTCGAAATCTTCGTCATTTCCAAGTACTCCAATGATCCCAAAGGTTGTAAGTTGAGCATCACCGTTGTTGAAGATCAGTAGCTATAAAAATGAGAAAGCATCAGTCTCGATTATTGTTATACAGTGTCATAGTATTATTACACAGTGTCAATGTCCAATTATACCACAACTTCAACAATAATACTATAGTGATATGTATCACTCCCCCTTAGTCAATACTCCATCTCACATGGAGTTTCAAACTCAATTTCCCAAAAGATAGAGATAAGTATAGGGGAAAGAGTTATCGAAACGCTTAATGAACCAAAACAACACCAATAGACTGCCGCAAGTTTTGAAAGGTAACAGTGTCTAATGGTTTGGTAAGAATATCAGCCAATTGTTGTTCGGAAGGCACAAATTCCATACTTATGATACCATTTTCATAGAGATCACGAATAAAATGGAACCTTATGTCAATGTGCTTTGTTCGTGAGTGCTCAACGGGATTCTCAGTGATTCGAATCGCACTAGAGTTATCACAAAAGATCTTCATTATTCCAGTTTCAACTCCATAATCAGCTAGCATTTGTTTCATCCATAGGAGTTGAGTACAGCATGATCCAACAACAATATATTATGTCTCACATGTAGACAGGGATTGAGAATTTTGCTTTTTGCTATGCCAAGCAACAATATTTAGTCCTACATAGTAGAAACCCCCTAATGTACTTTTTCTGTCTTCTACACAACCTACCCAATCAGCATCTGAATAAGCAGATAAATCAGTGTTAGTATCAAAAGTGTAAGACAACCCATACCCGACAGTATGATTAATATATCGAATGATCCTCTTTGCACCTGCAAGATGAGACTCCTTTGGATTTGCCTGAAACCTGGCACAACAACCAACACTGAAAGAAATATCAGGTCTAGTAGTTATAAGATACAAGAGTCTTCCAATAATAGATCGATACAACTTTGATCTACTTTTGCTCCTTTCTCATCTCTATGTAGTTTACCAGTATTGGGCATAAGTGTCAATTTTGGAGAAGACTTATCCAGACCGAACCTTGTCACAAGATCTCGAGCATACTTCTCTTGGGATAAGTAAATTCCATCCTTATGTTGTTGAATTTGTAATCCTAAGAAGATTTCAATTCACCAACATTACTCATTTCAAAATTTTTTAGCAAGAGAGACCTGGAAATCCTTTGCATATTTTTCAGAAGTTGATCCATAGATGATATCATCTACATAGGTTTGAGCAATAACCACATCTTTCCCACTCCATTTGGTCAACAAGGTTTTATCAGTTCCACCTCTTGAAAAACCTTTTCTAATGAGAGAAGTGGTAAGTTTTTCAAACCATGCTCTAGGTGTTTGCTTCAACCCATACAATGCCTTTTTGAGTTTTGGTAGGACTAGAAAGTTAGCCTACAATTGTAATAAACCGCAAGTGCACAATGTCAACAATGTAAACAGGGAAAATACGGGTCGAATCCACAGAGACTAGGGCAGTGTGAGATTGAATTCAAAACCTTACTTTACTAATTCAAACTAGGAGATGTCGATACGACGAGATGATTGCTGAGGATATAAAACTATAAACAACACAGAAATAAAGGTGCAATGAGGGTCGAATATAGTCAAGTTGTGAGTACTAGGGCAAATGATTCTACCACATAACTTACACTAGTTACTTTAGCTAATGAAAAATATTCTTGTCCTTGTAACAGATAACGGTGAAGATTCGAATCTGCCATGTATCTAAGGTAATCTTAAATGGATAGTTTAGTCACAACTAAAGATATTAATTCCTAGCATCAGTTGTCTTATTTCAACGCAACTAATCACAAATTAAAAACGTACAGTGAAGCATGAGTTGATGGAACAACAAATAATTGATCTAACAACCTAGGATGCAAGACATACTAGGTGAAAGTTATAAGTTGCAACATGAAGACTAAAGCAAATCCTATTCAATTAAGCTCTACAAGAACATTTTCATTAACATAAGAAACTAGCAGTAAGGGCTTCATCAAAGCCCTAACTTAGAAAGTTAGAACATAACTTTGATAGAAACAGATGAAATTTTGATATTCATAAACTTATAGTGCAGGTTTCAACTGAGTTCTATTAAGTCACTCAACAACAAAAGCAAGAGATGAAAACTAAGTTCTGCTCTCCTCAATCACTGCATACCCTCTTATACCACACAACCCTTCCTTTTATACATAAAATTTTCCACAAAAATCCCTTCCACACAACCAACAGATACATAATATAAAATTTGGAATTTTTATTCTCGAAACTCACCACTATGTAATACTCCTCATTCATACGCATCCACAACACTTATCTTCACCAATTGATTAATGTTGTCGGAGTTGTAAAGAAGTGAAAATTCAGACCTAGCTTATCACGCCTGACCTTGTCTTTGACTAACCCAATTTGTGGATAAATTTCATTATGAACAGCTACCCCAACTCCATCGATTGCGGGATGCTGTTGATGAGATTGCAGAGAGTAACAAAATCAAATCCCTATCTCATCATATTTGTATGAGTCAAATCCTAGGGTTATGACTGAATTGATAATAGAGAGATAGGAAACTAGTCTTGATAGGGTAAAAGTGGTGACAGAGGTGTATGGGTTTGATAGACTTGACATGAAGCTTGCTGTCGATGAGATTGGAAGAGTTAGGGTTGATAAGTGATGGGCGTTGTCGGGTGTGAAGGAGAAAATGGGGGATGTTTCTGATGATAGAGAAATGAAAGAAGGGTTAAGGGTATGTTTGGGTGTAAACCATGAGTATCTTGTTTTTGGTATATGAGTGAAACTTGGACCTGGTTTGTATTGTTTCCCAAAAAAATTTTAGCACTTGAACTTCGGCCCATTAACTCCCAATGCTCACATCTCAGCTTTAATCCCTTACTGTGCATGCCTTCTTTTGACCATTCATCATCGCACAACACCCGCTTCGCTCCACGTTTATACCGATCCCATGTTCAGACCATTATTTCCATTCCCCTATCGTTACAGAACAAAAATCAGGACAATTGCTACACATTTTACTTGCAACGAACAAGAACTACAAAATACATAATTTGGCATAATTACAAGCAATCAGTGCAACAAAGTACCATAAACACCTACATAATGATAAGAATTTATGCAATATTAGATGCCCCATCAAATACCCCCAAACCTGCCTTTTGCTCGTCCTCAAGTAAAACACAAAACCAAAAGAAAAGTCCTACCTACGCCACTGGTGCTGGACAAAATGTACCCAAAAAGTTCTAAGACAAAACATAAGCTCAGATTCCATGAAAGTGATACCTGGATTCAGTTTTAGCTCACAGCAAATGGATATGTCAATCTAGCTTTCAAAGGCACAATTCTAGCACTGAAACAACTAAGGACATGTGATAAGAGTGTAAAGTGTATCTACACATGTTTAGAGAATGATCAGAAGTTATGACTGCCAATTGCTAAGAGATAGTTTTTAGGCTAAGAACTGAATTCAAAGCCAAGCTAGCTGTCCGGCTTTACGAGAATTGTGAATGTTCACCTAAGAGTTGGTGATATTTCAGCTTACCCGCGTTGTACATCGTTGGCTACACCCTCCTTGCATATTACAAGACCATTTACAACAGATAACAACAAAGAACATTTTACATTGACTACTCTCATTTTGAGGCAAGAGAGACACTTTAACATTTTTACTGAAATAGCACATAATAACAGATAATGAGTACCTTTATTTATTTTTTTGATAACTGAATTTTCTTTTTTTTTTTGAATTTTTTTGATTTTCTTTCTCAACTGATTTTTCACTGATTATGGAATAACAAGATATACAAACACAAGATGACGCAACAACTTTACACAAAAACAGAACAAGACATTACATGACACTTTTGGCAAGAGGTAGCCCTTTTCGATGCACCCAGTCAAATTCAATGGTTGCTTTTCTTAACGTATCCTCCAACTTCTATCCCAGCCAACCAAAGAACAAGCTAGTCAAGTCTCATTCAGTATTCTAGATGATTGGCAGTCTACTTAACCAATAAAACACCTCGACCCGAGGCTATACATGTATTGGTAGATCGTGCATGTGCAAATTTCTTATCAACATGTGAATTGTGCTAGAATCAGGGGTGTCGCATCATCTAGACTAAGAATCCTTATATATCATACATGCACAGGTATCACAATTCAAGGTAAATGAGCTCTATTTTTCATTTTTTTCATCATCATTTTTTTTAAAGATGTTATCTATTCACAAATTCAAACATACCAAATCACTATAAAGTTCATGTGATATCTACTTGTACCCCCAAACCTATGTTAAACAGTGTCCTCAATGTTTCTGAGGATTCACAAAGTTATAACATGCTATGAAGTTCATGAAGATGAAGAAGAGGTTAGAGAGTACCATATCCGAAAAGTATTGCCAAACCAAATAGTTATACAGCAAAGTGGATATCACAAGGACAAAGATTATATACTGCAAAAGCTAATCTAGAAAACTGAAACCAAAAGAAAGCAAGGAGAGATAATGGAATTCTAAATCTGTGGTATGTACAAGGGGTGAACCATTTCAGTCCACATAGATGGGATCTTCCAGATCGGTTTTTTCAATTTCAGGTGGAATTGGTTCAAGGAACGACTTCAATCTATGTCCATTGACCTTGAAGACGTTCTTAGTTACTACATCTTCGAGTTCTACAGCTCCATGAGGGAATATTGTGCGCACCAAGAACGGGCCTGTCCATCTAGAATGCAATTTACCTGGAAAAAGATGCAAACGTGAGTTGTACAATAAAACTTTCTGTCCAAGCGTGAATGACTTGCGCAAAATGCGCTTGTCATGGAACACTTTAATTCTATCTATGTACATCTTTGCACTGTCATAAGCATCATTCCTCAGTTCTTCCAACTCATTGAGTTGGAGTTTCCGTTGAGTACCTGCCTTATCAAGAGAAAAGTTAAGTTTCTTAACTGCCCAATATGCTCGATGTTCTAGTTCAACAGGTAAATGACAAGGTTTGCCATACACAAGTCTGTACGAAGACATGCCAATAGGGGTTTTATATGTTGTTCTATAAGCCCATAAAGCATCATTCAATCTCAAAGACCAATCTTTTCTAGACGGGTTAACCGTCTTTTCAAGAATATGCTTAATCTCCATATTAGAAACCTCTACTTGGTCACTAGTCTGTGGATGGTACGGGGTTGCGACTTTATGAGTTATGCCATACTTGCGAACTAATGACTCAAAAGACCTATTGCAAAAGTGTGAACCACCGTCATTGATTATAGCTCTAGGTGTGCCAAAATGAGAAAATATGCTTTCTTTTAAGAACGAAAGTACCACCTTGTGGTCATTTGTTTTGGTTGCAATTGCCTCTACCCATTTAGAAACATAATGAACATCAACAAGGATGTATAACTTACCTTCAGAATTGGGAAACAGACCCATGAAATCAATTCCCCAAACATCAAACAGTTCAACAATCAAAACAGGGTGCAATGGCATCATGTTTCTTTTGGAAATACTTCCTAGTTTATGACAACGTTCACAAGCAATACAATAAGCATGACAGTCTTTGAACAACGATGGCCAATAAAACCCACTCTGCAAGACTTTTGCAGCATTTTTCTTGGCACTGAAATGGCCTCCACATGCTTGGTCATGACAAAAAGATATCACATCTTTATGTTCACTGTTGGGGACACATCACCTAATGATTTGGTCCGGGTAGTACTTAAAAAGGTACGGGTCATCCCAAAAGAAGTATTTAACTTCAGCCAAGAACTTAGAATGGTCTTGTCTAGACCAATGCAAAGGCATTCTTCCTATAACAAGGTAGTTCACAATGTCAGCAAACCACGGAAACTCAGATACAAACATCAATTGTTCATCAGGAAAAGACTCTCTAATCAGCAAGGAATCATCAAAATACTCAACATTTAATCTAGACAAATGATTAACAACAACATTTTCCGAACCTTTCTTATCTCGAATTTCGAGATCAAATTCCTGCAATAACAATATCCATCGGATGAGACGAGCTTTAGCATCCTTCTTATAAAGAAGGAATTTCATTGCAGCATGATCAGTGTAAATGATGACCTTAGACCCTATCAAGTATGACCTAAACTTGTCCAATGCAAAAACAACAGCAAGCAATTCCTTCTCAGTAGTTGAGTAGTTAAGTTGAGCATCATTAAGAGTCTTGCTAGCATAGTATATCACATATGGAAGTCTATCGACGCGTTGTCCTAAAATAGCACCAACAGCAAAATCAGACGCGTCACACATGATTTCAAATGGCAATTTCCAGTCAGGTGGTAGCACTATAGGGGCTGAAATTAGAAGAGTTTTGAGTTCTTCCCAGGCACGAACACAAGCATCATCAAATATAAAAGCAACATCTTTACCAAGTAGATTACACAGTGGCCTTGAGATCTTACTGAAATCTTTAATGAATCTACGGTAGAAACCATCATGGCCTAAAAATGATCTAACCTCCCTCACAGAGCGAGGTTGCGACAAGTGTTGAATGAGGTCAACTTTAGCTTTATCTACTTCAATTCCTTTTTCAGAGATGGTATGTCCTAGAACTATGCCTGAGTTCACCATAAAATGACACTTTTCCCAATTCAAAACCAAATTTTTTTTCTTTACATCTAATCGGCACAAGAGTGAGATGGTTCAAACACTCATCAAAAGAAGATCCAAACACAGAGAAATCATCCATAACGATCTCAAGGAAATTATCTATCATGTCAGAAAAAATGCTCATCATACAACGTTGAAATGTGGCAGGTGCATTACACAACCCAAAGGGCATGCGATTATAGCAAATGTACCATAAGGACATGTGAATGTAGTCTTTTCCTGGTCCTCGGGTGCTATGTGAATCTGGTTGTAACCAGAATAGCCGTCTAAGAAACAATAATCACTATGCCCAGATAATCTTTCTAACATTTGATCTATAAAAGGGAGAGGGAAGTGATATTTCCTTGTAACTGCATCCAACTTCCTGTAATCAATGCAAACTCGCCACCCTGTGGTTACTTGAGTAGGAACTAACTCATCTTTATAATTTTGAACTACAGTAACTCCTAACTTTTTTGGCACAACCTGAATGGGACTAACCCATTTGCTATCTGAAATCGAATATATGATACCCGCATCAAGAAGCTTAAGGATCTCACCTCTAACAACTTATTTCATGTTAGGATTTAGTCGCCTCTGCATTTCCCTAGATGTTTTAGCATTATCTTCAAGATTTATGTGATGCATACAAACTGTGGGACTAATACCTTTAATATCTGAGATTATCCATCCTAGTGATTCTTTATGCTCCTTAACTACTTCTAAAAGCTTACTCTCCTGTTCTATATCTAAAGCAGACGAAATGATTACAGGCAAAGTATTAGAAGAACCCAAAAATGCATATTTAAGAGTGTCAGGCAATGGTTTCAGTTCAAGCTTTGGTGGCTCAACAAGAGACGGGACAGACTTGGATTCCAAGAGTGAAAGTGGCTCCACTCTAGCTTTCCATTTAGTGGTGTCCATGAGAGGTGCAGATTCAAGCAAAGAATTCACTTCACTTATGTATTCATCATCAAGCATATCCAAGTTAAAATTGTTCAAACAAGCATGTAAAGGATCAACAGACATGTTACTAGACAATGAATCCTGAACCAAACTTTCAATCATGTAGATTTCATGCACATCATCATCATCATCAAAATTTAAATGGTCCTGGCTAGCATTAAAAACATTCAACTCCACAGTCATGTTACCGAACGACAATTTCAACACTCCATTACCACAGTTAATGATTGCATTGGACGTCGCCAAGAAGGGACGTCCTAAAATGACAGGAATGTGATAGTCTGGGTTTTGCACAGGCTGAGTATCTAATACAATGAAGTCCACAGGAAAATAAAACTTATCAACCTTAATCAAAACGTCTTCCACCACACCACGAGGAACCTTGACGGATCTGTCCGCCAATTGCAGAGTTACAGGTTTTGCTTTCAACTCTCCAAGACCTAACTGCACATATACCGAATATGGAAGTAGGTTCAC
This sequence comes from Papaver somniferum, assembly GCF_003573695.1. NCBI lineage: Eukaryota > Viridiplantae > Streptophyta > Magnoliopsida > Ranunculales > Papaveraceae > Papaver > Papaver somniferum. The sequence continues at coordinate 111,411,625 of NC_039366.1, read as the reverse complement.
ACTAGCCCCTAAGTCTAGTAACGCCTTATTGACCGTATGGTCACCTATCTTGCATGTGATTGTGGGACAACCTGGTTCTCTAAACTTAGGTGGAGTCTTATTTTGAATGATGGAACTTACCTGTTCAGCGAGAAAGGCGCGCTTGTGCACATTAAGCTTGTGCTTTTGTGTGCACAGATCTTTCAAGAACTTAGCATAAGCAGGAATCTGCTTAATTGCTTCGAGAAATGGAATGTTAATATTGACTCTTTTGTACATCTCTAACATCTCATTGTAATGGGTGCCTTTCTTCTGCTACACCAACCTTTGAGGAGAGGAGCTACATGCACTTGAGGTGGTGAGGTATCAACAGTAGAGTCTCTAGACTTCGAGGCTTTTTCAGTCTCTTTGTCTTTAATGGGTACAGAGTTAGATACATCTCCACTATGGTATTGCATGGTCACATTGTTATCAACTACTTTACCACTACGAAGAGTAGTAACAACATGTGCAGTCTCATTACAAGTAGACGTACTTGCCTGAAATGTGCCTTTTGGGTTTTGTTCAGGCTGACTAGGAAACTTACCCTTTTCCCTGTCATTAAGCGCATCACATATCTGACCTATCTTAAGTTCTAAACTTATAAAACGTTGGTCAGTGGTCTTCTGATTTTTCAAAAGATTTTGGGTCAACAGACCAACACTTTATTCAATGCTTGATAATTTCTTTTCAGAAGGATGCTGTGTGTACGATTGTACCTGTGGATTTCTAAGACATGAATATCCTTGTGCGTTTCCTGATGCACCCCCTTATACAGGGCCTTTAGACCATGAAAAGTTAGGGTGGTTCCTCCACCCTGGGTTGTAGGTCTGTGAATAAGGGTTATGTTCTTGCTTTTGATACAAAACATGGGCCTGTTCAAGTCTAGATTCCTGAAATGCAAGTATTTCTGGGCAACTGTCCACTAGATGGTCAGAACTATTACATGCAACACAAATAGACATTTCGACATGGTCACAGAGAGTAGTGGCCGAAGGTTTCACATTCTTCTGCAGCTCTAGCGCTTCTACTCTCCTTGCCAACGATGCGATTTTCGCATTTCCCTCAAAGTCGGACTCAATCCTATGAACATTAGCTACAGGGGCAGTCTTTCTAGGTTCATGAATGGACTCCCACTGCTGATTCTTTTCAGCAACTTCGATTAGGAAAGTCCAAGACTCATCAGCACTTTTGTCAATAAATAAGCCGTTGCACATTGACTCAATTGTTGTTCGGGTGGCAACATCTAGACCTTCATATAAAATTTGCACAAGTCTCCATTTTTCAAAACCATGGTGAGGACATGGAAGCAATAAGTCATTGAATTTATCCAGGTATTTAGCTAAGGTCTCACCCTCTAATTGCACAAAGCTATTCAGACTTTGACGAATGGTCGCAGTCTTGTGATTTGGGAAGAACTTTTTGAAAAATTCTTTCGTAAGATCATTCCATGTCCTAATTGACTGTGGCTGCAGAGCATATAGCCAAGACTTATCCTTTTCCTTCAATGAGAAAGTAAATAATCTCAATTTCAGGGACTCTTCCGGCATTTGAGTGAAACGCAGTGTAGTTGCAGGAAATCCTACACTACACCCCTCACAAGATTTCATTAATATTCAACTCATTTTAGATTAACAATATTAATTTTATTGATCAATCTTTGAAAAATCTTACAAGAAAAGATAAAGGAATCAAGAATAACCACTGCTCTAGATTTTCTCTCTCCTATTTACTTGCTTCTCACTCCGAAAAAGATCTCTCCCTTCCTTTACAATGGAACGACTATTTATAGGGAATTACATAGTGGATGACAGCTAATCTGTCCTTTATTTTCGGATATGGCTTGCGACATTCTCGCAACCTTACAAATGTTAATCTCGCAAACTCTCCAATTTTCGCAGAACCATCACATTTTTCTCATGATTTTGGCTGACGTCGTTTATTATGTCATTTCTGAAATTATTCTGCGACACTGTTGTGTTGTGTTGTTGATAATTTCGCTGAGGCATTATTGTTGCGAGATTCTGATCCTACATCTTGCCTCTTCTCATATCTTCTCTGTGAAGTAGAGAATTATGTGAGAACTGCCGCAACTGTCCATCTCTTCTTATTCTGCATTTATCACACGTATCCTTTCTTCCATTTATTTCTTGACACGTCTTCTGTAACTGCTGCTTTTCAACCGCTCACGTCTCTTCGCATTAATGGTGTTTATTTCTTCGAGTAAGAAAATCTCCTTTATATATGCTTCTTATTCTTCTTTCCATTTTCTTTTTACTTTCTCTTCTCTTTTTACTTTCTCATCTCTGCAACTCTTTTGTTCTTCCGTAAGTTCTGCTACTGTAATTCTTTATTCTTTAATTCTTTCATATTCATTCCCATACTCTATATTCAGATATGCCTCCAAGTGGCCACAAACATGAGAAAAATTTAAAAGACGTCCAAAAAGATTTTGCTGAGAAAGGTTTCACACTTTCTACCATTCCTGGTGAAAGTGCTAAGTCAATTCTTTCTATCAAACTCTTCTCTGATCATATTGTGATGATCAATCAATCATAATTTCGCTAGGTCAAATTCTCGCAGGTCTCCCCATTCCTCTTTATGACCCAGATATTCCTTTTCTATGAAATTCTCGCTCACTCGGGATTTTCGCGAGCTATCTTCCAGAGTGGGGATTGCATCCGTCTGATGCTAGAGTTCGCTAACCGTGGTGCTGGTAAAGGATCTCTTTACTCCAAAGAACTTAGGGATCCTAAATTCGCAGACTTGGAGATAATTGCTGAGAAATACACAGTAGCGAGTTTCTTTGAAAATTATGAATTGATCTCCATGAAGAAAGAGAATACTCGCTGGGGTATTCGTTGAAAAGGAAAGATAATTGATGAAGCTAAAATACTCATGCAAGACATTGATTGGCATTCTGGTAAGAACACAACTCCTCCAATCCAAAGATGATAAATGGTGTGTTTTTCCCTTGATGCTGAAAGGACCTTACATTGCTGGGTCAAATGTTCTTCCTGAGAATCTCGCTACTATCAACCTTGGGTATTCTCTTGGCCCGAGAAGGAGAAAGAGGTATGTTTCTTCCAGTTTCCTCACTTTAATTTCTTTATTCTTTATTCTTTTGTTCGCTGATCTTGCGAATTCTACAGATCCAAAACTGAAAGATAGCTATAACAGGACTGGGAAGGCTAGTACCTTGTTAGCTCTTCGCTCATACACAGATGAGGTAAGAAATATTCTCTTATGATTTTAAACAGTATATTGTTGCCTTATTTCTTATTTCTATCTGTGTGTGAAGATTATTGCTGAAATAGAAGAGCCTGCCAATGTTGCGAAGACTGGTGATAAAGGCAAAGGTGCTCTTCGCAGGGAAAAACCAACTGCTCCTCCTTCAAAGAAAGAAAATCCGTTCTTCCTCTCCAAATATTCCTTCTCATGAAAACTCCGAGTGATGAGGATGATGAGGATAATGATGACCTTGCTGCAAATGAAGATTCTCCATCTGAATCTTCTATGGCTAAGCTCTCTGGCCTCTTTTCTGATTCTTTGCAAGGAATGGGATAGTCAATTCGCTAATACCTGCAAAGCTCTCGCTACAATTTGCGATGTTCCTTTTGGATGGTGATAATTCTCTTCGTGGAGTTTCTAGATCAGTGACTCCCAATTCCTCTTCTATTCTGCATTCTCTTAATAGTCTGGTATGCTTTCATCCTTTTACTTCTTCATTATTGTAACTCAAAATCTCTTTCTATTTTAATACTTTTTATATTTTCTCGCAGGCTGGAAAAGCTTCTTTCGCTGTTGCCTCAGATCTGGAGAGGAGACGCGAAACTTGAAAAGAAGAATCTTCAATTTCGCACAAAGAATGAGGAACTGGAAGCTGAAGTCAAATGTCTTCGCGAGAAAACAAACAACTAGAAATTGATTCTTCTTCGTATAAGAACAAAATCTCTAGTCTTCAGCAAGCTAATAATCAACTCTATGGTATGTTACTTTTCTCCTTTCCCTTCATTCATTCATCCTGTTGTTTTATCTTATTTAATTGATCCTTTTTGCAGACATTTATGGTCTTTCTGATGAAGCTACCATTCTTCGTTCATTTCCTAATGCCTTGGATAATGATACCCTTCTTGAGCGTCTTAATAAATCTTTAAATAGTTTCTCAAATGATAAAATTTCATCTCTTTCTCTGAATGAACTAAGATCCAAATTTCGCCTCTTAGAAATTGACCATAGATCTAGTTTAGCTTAGCCAACCGATTTAAGCGTCTCCTTCTTAATTCTAAAGAGAAAATCAATGAGTTGAGAACCAAAATTAGCAGTCTCATAGATGATAAGGATCGCATCTCTGATCAAGGTGCTAAGGCTTTGGCGAAATTCCAAGAGACCCTTCTTGAAGTTCAACTTGAACGAGATGAAGCTAACCGCAAGAATACCGAGCTCTGCGAAAGAAAAACCAAATTCGTTCTCGTCTTCTTATAAGTAATGAGGATGAATTCGCTTGGGCTGCGAAAATCTTAGACGATGCCAGAAAAGATTTAGGTGTAAATGTTAGTCTCCAAGTTGAGCATAGCCTTGATTAGAGATATGATTTCTGACAGAGAAGGTTATTAACTGTTCTCCTTACTAATCTTTTGTTTCTTATGAATTTTCATCAAGTTATTAATTGATTGCCTTTTGCTCGCAGATTCTGAAAGTAGATATCGCAAAAGATTGAGGAACTTGAAGCTGAAAAAGAGGAACTCGCAAAGAATCTTTCTTCTCGCAACGACAAGTATTCTAGATTAAAGAATCAAATCAAGATCACTGTTGCGAACTTTAAGAATGATGCTATGCATTTTCGCAATCAAACTATTCAAATGGTTTGTGATGACCATAGTATTCCTCATTCTGATTATCCTTGTCTCTTGGAGGAGATCCCAAAGAACATTCCCAGTCTGATTATTTCTGATAGCGAAGCTGATGATGAAGAATCTGATGGTGATGAAGGTTCTGATGGAGATGAAAGTTCTGATGCAGACGAAGAAGGGAACAAGTCTGATGAAGATGATGAAGGATCAACTAAGAAGTAGTCTTTGTTTCTTTCTTTAATCTTCTGTAATACTTGTACATTTATTCTCCTTCTGTATATTTGCGAATTCTTTTGGTTTCCATATTCCTTAATATATGAGTTTCTTTCATTTTGACCTGCATTCATTAAAACAATTCTTCCTTGCAATATGGTTAATCAATATAATCATTAATTTTTTAATTTTTGCGTAAATCTATCATGTGGAGACAAATAACATTTTCTAATTTCATTCATTCCCATACTTGCCTCTGTTATTTGTATCCAAATGAGAGATTTTGCAGATTTTTCTTATTTTGTGCCTCAACTTCGCAGTTGTTTATTATAATTTCGCAATCTTATGCGAAGTGAATTTTGATTCTTTTCAAAATCTCATTCCTGTGTGGTCTTATTTTCCTTCCTAATTAAAGGTCTTATTATGCCACCTCTTGTCATTGCGACAAAATCGCAGGACGTTCTTGCACTTTCATGCAAAAACCCATTGATCTTGCCTTAACTTTTTCTTTTGTATTATGGCCTCTTCAGGAATGTTGCGACAATATGACAGGCCTAAATATTCTTGCGAAAATAAAGCCCCATGACATTGCCGTCTTGCGACGAAATCGCAGGACGTCTTCGCACTTTCATGCGAAAACCCATTGATCTCGTCTTATCTTTTTTTTTGTATTATTGCCTCTTCAGGATTGTTGCACAAATATGACAAGCCTTAATACCCTTGCGAGTAAAAAGCCTCATGACATTTGCGTCTTAAGACACTTATCAGCTCCCTAATGGAGGGTGTCCGCCCTTATCTTCCCCCTGGTTGCCCCTTCAAGGAGGCGTACTTCTACCATACAAGGTTAGCTCCTCCCATCCAGTCTTAACAACAACCAGTTGTTTTCGCAGCCTCTTATCCCTTTTACCTATAGGGTTTATGGTTACGAGACTGCACCCTAAGTGGGGTTTTCTTCGGGCCGAGTGCAGTATAAGCCAAGACTTGTCAAGAATGGCAAGGTACGCTTCAAACGCCCCTGGCACTCTTGACTCAACCGTGTACCTCGGCGCCTTGATCAGATTCTGCACTCCTTGGGAGAGTCCTTATTACCTTAGTCGCCCAACCTAAGTCATATGCTTAAGCTGAGAATCCAAGGTGCCTCTCCCGGATGGGCTTTATTGACCCCAAATCTCCATGACTCAGGTTCCGGTGGCGGTGTAGCCTTTCCCTGAGCCATGCAACAGGTACCCCCTTATATGACGTACTTTAGGTCTTACATTTCCTCTTGCGAAATTGTATTCGCGAACTAGGGTGTACGCCATAAAGGTTCGCCCCTTTCTCTTTTGTCATTGTTCTCTGATTGTTTTGTAAATTCATTATCTCTGCGAGATTCTTGCGCATCATCATTGTATTTGCATTTCGCAATCTCAATTTTGTCATTCAATAAAATGTATTTTTGAGAATTTTATTTATTGCGAGAGTGTCGCAACAAATCAATCATTCATACATTACCTTTGCATCCTCTGCTTCTTTGTTATTTTCTGCTACTGTTTCCTTGGTAGTGGTATGTTCACCATTTTTTATTCTGAGCTAGCATTAGTTTCGCAACATCTCTTCTTCTTTTCTTTCGATTGCATCCACCATCAACCTCTCACTTCTTTGTGTCTCTTTGATTTTGTGTCGCCAATTTTCCTTCTTGTTTGCTCTTCCTTCGCAGATTCTATCTCAGTTTCGTAACACCTCTTTCCTTCAACCCAATCTCCCTTTATGATTCCTACACCGCTGGGGTGAGGGAATTTGATGCACTGGTGGAAAGTTGAAGCTACACCTAGAATCCCATGTAGCCAAGGTCGACCAATTAATGCATTGTAGGGTGATTCTACATCAACGACACAGAATAGGATTTCAGAAGATATTCCCTTCAATGGAATTCGCATAGTAACCTCCCCTTTAGGCTTGTTGGCAGTACCATTAAAACCATATATCTTATATGTTGATGGTATAAGATCATCATCTCTTCCTCCCATAGTTTTATAAGTATGATAAAATAAGATGTTCACAGAGCTTCCAGTATCGATTAGAATCCTATTAATTGCCCATGAATCTTTAGTTTCATCATCCTCATCTTCTTTCGGTTTTGGATTAATTTCTAATTTTACTACCAATGGATTATCATGTACCTCTTCACCTTCAGGGATTTCTTCTGCGGTAAAAGAAATAATCTGTTTTGCCATTCCTCTAGTGGCGAGATTTTCGCAATATTCATAATTTCTCTTCCATCGTTATCTCTTGCGAACACTCTACTCAAAACATTGTCATGAAAATATTGAATTGTCTTGTATGAATGTACGATAGAGTGACAGAATAGATTCTTTGCTTTTGCACCAACTTCTATGAAGAATGTTTCCTTCTTTTTCATCGTGTTTACTTTGTGATGTTCTGGTGGTGGTGGCAATGGTTGAGATTGTGGGTGCCCTACCAAAAAGTGGTTTAGTTTTCCTTGATCTATCATTCTCAGAATAATTTTTTATTCATTTCTGCAATCATTTGTAGTATGTCCATGAAAATGATGATAAGAACAAAACTCATGACTTTTGTGGTTTGGAGGTGGTTCCGTTCCCATGTTCCATGGTGTTGGTATATTCTCCATCAAAATTATAGCTTCCCATATTTTCTCCACACTTGCATTTAGAGGTGGCATCTTGATTTCTTCCCATACTACCTTGTGACCTCCTTGTCCTCTATTATAGTTTTGTCTTTGACCTCCATAAGTTTCTTGTGGCTGATCGAGTCTTTGAATCTTGTTATTTCCACCACGATTGTAGAAATTTTTTCTTTCATACTCCTCTTGATCTCGGCTTCCCATAGCCACCAGTTTCTGTTGATTGTTACCCGTCACCTTCTCTTGTTGTACTTGCGAAGTGTTCCACTGTGTTTATTAGTTTGGGTAATAAGCTTGCATTCGCTGTTTGTGAACTGGTGTTCGCAACTGGGTATGATTCCATTTCATTTTGCCTTTCCTCTAGAGCAATATATTCTTCTTGAAGTTCTCGCAATTCAGTCATTGTGATCGTATTCTTGACTCTGAAAATTTGGATAATAGGTTGGTTGCAAACATAGCATTGATAAATGATAAGATAAGATATCTCTCATCACACGGCCAGCCATTTCGCTACACATAGTCCTCCATCTTTTAGTTAGGTGCTTCAAACTTTCGCCAATCCTTTGTTTTAATCCAAACACGTCTTCAATACCAGGTCGCGAAGAATTATTACTTATATATGCCCTCAGGAATGTAGTCTGCAAATGATTAAAGGATGTTATTGTATTCTTTGGTAGATATTCGAACCATTTTAACGCCTCCCCTGTTAGGCTGGATGCAAAATACTTGCATAATACGGCATCATGATTTTCCCATTGCAACATACACCTCACATAGGCTTTAATGTGTTGAATTGCACAAGTTGTTCCATCAAAAATGCTGGTTAATGCGGGCAAATCGCATTTCGGAGGTATTCCTCCTAGTTTTGCTTCCCTTGTAAATGGATTTTTCGCAGCTTCTTCTATAGCTTCATCCAATTGTCTTCTGCCTACTTCTCCTCTATTATTTAGCATTCCTCTCATTTTTTTAACTCTTTCAAGATTTGTTTATTTACACCTGAATTTTGATCCATTGGTCTTTTTAATTTCGCCTCCCTTCTGCGTTCATGTCTTTCTTCTCTCGCGAAATTTTGCATTTCTTCTTCATTATCCTCATCTCGTCTTCTTCTGCGAGTCTCTTCTTCATCTCTATCTTGAATTCGTATATGATGATGTCTCTCATTTCCCCTTCCTGATTTTGTTCATTTCTTATTAATTCCATTCGCTGTCTTTCAGCCATCCTCTGTACTCTATCGTACTCTTCATTGATATTACCGTTATTCCGATTTTGTGTACGCCTTCTTTCTCTAATGTCGTGATTTTTCTGGCGAATTGTCTCCTGAAGCTCTTGTTCTTCCATTTCTGCTCTCAATCTTTCACGTTCGCAAATTGAACGTGCTTGTTCAGCATAATGTCTTTCAATTTCTTCTTCAATTGTTTGTTGATTTCTTTGAGTTTCTCTCTCATGTAAAATTCTCCTTCCTTCCTCTCGATTTCCTTCGCCATCTTGATCATTTTGTCCCTGATGTTGTCCATTCTCTTGATTTCTACCATTTTTCCTATTATCAAAAGTTTTATTTTGTGGAACGTAACGATCATCAGTTCTTTCTCTATTTTCGCGATATTCTTCATTAGGATTTGATATTTCTTTTTGAATATTGTTTCCAGCATTAATTATGGGTGAGTTTCGCCTCATCTCTCTTCTAGTCGATCTTGAATATGATTTTGTAATACTTCTCGATCTTCTACTCTATAGTCTCATATTTTCCATCCTCAATTCGTGATTTTTCCTTGTTAGATTTGCACGTTCTTCTGCCTCAGCTTTTCTTTCTTCATGTATTCTTCGTCTCAACGTTTCTAACGCTCCAATTTCCTCATCTGCATGAATTATTCCTTCGTCTGCCTCTTGATTTCTCTCCATCTGTCTATGGTTTCTAGTTTGTTGCTCTTCTTCTACTTCTTCTGCGGAATTTGATTGCCAAGTGTGTATACTCACCCTATCATAATCTATATTCCTTCCTTGTAATAGTGTTTGTTGAACTGGTGGTTGAGTTTGATTTTCTCCATTATTTCTCATTCTAGTAGATTATCCCATTTCACTTCTTTCTCTTCCAGCAATTCTCTTGCTTCTTCTAACAGTAGTTGGTTGTTCTGATGTATTTATTCTCCTAGCCATTTCTTCAATGTTAACAAATTGCAAGAAATTATGTAAAATTCTTAATCAATCACTCCAAATCTTCACAAATCTCAATATTAATCTTCAATTTTTTCTAGAATAATCTTCAATGTTCCCTGTTTCTAGCGCCATTATGTAGTTGCAGGAAATCCTACACTACACCCCTCACAAGATTTCATTAATATTCAACTCACTTTAGATTAACAATTTTAATTTTATTGATCAATATTTGAACAATCTTACAAGAAAAGATAAAGGAATAAGAATAACCACTGCTCTAGATTTTCTCTCTCCTATTTACTTGCTTCTCACTCCGACAAAGATCTCTCCCTTCCTTTACAATAGAACGACTATTTATAGGGAATTACATAGTGGATGACAGCTAATCTGTCCTTTATTTTCGGATATGGCTTGCGACATTCTCGCGACCTTACAAATGTCTCGCAAACTCTCCAATTTTCGCAGAACCATCACATTTTCTCATATTTTGGCTGACGTCGTTTATTATGTCATTTCTGAAATTATTCTGCGACGCTGTTGTGTTGTGTTGTTGATAATTTCGTTGAGGCATTATTGTTGCGAGATTCTGATCCTAAACGCAGAGTGCCACAAATCCTTTCGAACTCTATCACATGGTGGTAGGGGTTTTCAGCTTCAACCCCTCGAAACGCAGGGAACATATGTATCGTGCTCGCTTTCAATTCAAATTGACCAGCAGTTTCTGGTAGAAAAATAAAAGAGGGCTGGCTTGCCCTCGTGGCGGTACATGTAGTCCTTGAGACTGCGGTGTGGGATTATCTCGTCACCCATTGTCTCGGGTTGGTCAGGTCTTTCTTCGACAGACACAGGAATTTCAACTACGTCCTCTTGCTGAATTCTAACTAGTCGATTTGTCTCATCTCGAAAAGTTACAATCATAGCCTAACAGACATACCATTTAACATGTTATAACACCCAGTTAACCAAGAAAATTACAACGCAGTGAATCTAAACTTTTGAGAAATCAAAAGCTAGCTTTCAGGATGTAAACAGAGTCAATATGTGATCAGCAGGTCAGGGAAACAAGGGCTTCGGAAAATCAGACACAAGCATACAGTTCTGCAAATATTGAGATGCACAGCGGAACAACAATTTTAACTAGCAAAGATGTTTACTATGCCACAATTATGTACAATGATGTTATATGTTGCGGGGGTTTGACAATGCTTAGCAACTAGTTCAGTTTGCATGCAAATGTGGTGTATCATTCAAGACAAGACTATTAAAGTTGAGGCACGATACTGCCGGTACAAGACCGGGTTTAGGCACAACCAACAGGTTGTCTCGCTCTTTTTCTTCTCCTCCTTGGATTTGCACAGCAGTATCTCAGGCACCTGTTGAGATCAAACGAGGAATTTCAGTAACCAGAAATACGCCGGTAAAGCAAAGTCACGACAGTACACACACTAATTATGAATAACTGAGAAATGACTCAACAACATGACTATGATTTTGATTTACACTGATTTTCTAATTAGGACAGATTAAGCTATCAGTAACAAGGCAGTCAAAACGGAACAGGATGAAGCTAACACAGACTGCAAAGAGTTACAGAGTGTCAGACAAATTTCAAAAAGGACAGATGAAATGTGAAACAACTATTTGAGATGATATTTTACAGAGTGATGTTGAACTATTTTATACAACTACAGGATTATGCAGATGGAAACTGAAAATGCAGCTAAATTATGCAATCACCTGGTGACACTTGTGATATATTACAGGATGCTTATAGTTATGATGCATCTAACCTAACAAAATCAAGATGCAGTTATGCGATGAAACTGAAAATCAAGGGCTAACACTGGGAGGCAGATTATAAACAAATGAACTAAGCTACTGAAATAAGACTCGCAGAAGTAAAAAGAAATAAATTTCAAAGTATACACAGATTCCTATATGTCGAACTTACTGATGGGAATATAATACAATCTGAGAGAGTTTAACACAGCTGAGAACTGGCCTAAAGGAGGGGACCAGTTGCAGACGACACTGACTGAAACCACAGGAATGGATAGTAAAGATGCAGCTATGAGAATGCAATTAACAGAATGCAATGACAAAAAGAAAAATTACAGACACTACTACAACTAATATGCTATAGAGCAAGGTACAACATGCAATGCATGATGAGATACAAGATGAACATACAGATGGGCTCTATACTAAAAATAGAAGGTAACAGAAAAATCCAAGAACATATATACAAAACTTAAATTAAAAACAGTACAAGCTACAAATTCTCCACCTAAATCTAAGTTATGCTAACACAAGCGAAAGAAGAACTACAATTATGCAACACCTAATAGTACTCAGCTCCTGTTCAGAAATTAAAAAAATATGTTACAGGATATGAAAATTTATAGGAGTACAACAAACTAGAAGCTACGTCATGCGATGACAAATAGCTTAGAAAAAGATGCAAGATATATGATGAAACGGGTGATTAAAACTACTACTGTAGGAACGCTTCAACTTACAGCAGGTTGCAGATGGTGGTAACACACAGCTAAAACACTTCAAGGTATCTACAAACTCCTATATGACTAATTTACTGATGAGATTTTACAGCCTAAGCTACAACATGTGATGACAGAGTGTTATTTTTTTTTTTTAACTAACAAAACAGCTGAAATGAGAACAAGTTACACTAGAATAGAATAATGATCTACTGATGGTTATATGCTTGAACTATGAAACAGAGAAATCTGTCAATACATAAACTAATATACTGGACAGCTAGATCCAAAAACAGTTCTAACCATGCAAGATAGCTGAACAAATGGACTAACTAAACTACCATACAACAACAAAGCTACAGATGAAAGTCGACTACAAACGTAAAAGCAACAGAAAACCTTAAATAAAAAGAACTATGCTTACAGAGTGTAAGATGCAGGATGTAAGATGCAGGATGCAGGATGCAAGTAAACTAGTTCGAAAGGAAACCAAAAGAAATGCAAATATGTGACTGACTACACAGAATGTTATTACTACTACAATGATGCTGGTATGATAATGCACTAAAACAGAATGCAACTAAACTAATGGAAAAAGAATGGAAGGCAGATTACAGATGAAATTGATGAGATGGAAATATGCAGTAAACTCAAAAGATGCAAGGATATGAAGATGCAGATGACTGAAAGATTAAAACTACAGCTAACACTTATCAACAGGATGCAATCTTCTAACACATATATACAAACAATATACTAAAAATCAGCAAAGTGAAACCAAAGAAACAATTACACCTCTACCGAGTCCCCGGCAGCGGCGCCAAAAACTTGGTAGGACTAGAAAGTTAGCCTACAATTGTAATAAACCGCAAGTGCACAGTGTCAACAACGTAAACAGGGCAAAATACGGGTCGAACCCACAGAGACTAGGGCAGTGTGAGATTGAATTCGAAACCTTACTTTACTAATTCAAACTAGGAGATGTCGATACGACGAGATGATTGCTGAGGATATCAACCTATAAACAACACATAAATAAAGGTGCAATGAAGGTCGAAAATAGTCAAGTTGTGAGTACTAGGGCAAATGATTCTACCACATAACCTACACTAGTTACTTTAGCTAATGAAAAATACTCTTGTCCTTGTAACAGATAACGGTTAACATTCGAATCTTCCATGTATCTAAGGTAATCTTAAATGGATAGTTTAGTCACAACTAAAGATATCAATTCCTAGCATCAGTTGTTTTATTACAGCACAACTAATCACAAATTGAAAACATACAGTGAAACATGAGTTGATGGAACAACAAATAATTGATCTAACAACCTAGATGCAAGACATACTAGGTGAAAGTTATAAGTTGCAACATGAAGACTAAAGAAAATCCTATTCAATTAAGCTCTACAAGAACATTTTCATTAACATAAGAACTAGCAGTAAGCTAAGGGCTTCATCAAAGCCCTAGCTTAGAAAGTTAGAACATAGCTTTGATAGAAACATATGAAATTTCGATATTCATAAACTTATAGTGCAGGTTTCAACTGAGTTATATTAAGTCACTAAACAACAAAAGCAAGAGATGAAAACTAAGTTCTGCTCTCCTCACTCACTGTATACCCTCTTACACCACACAACCCTTCCTTTTATACATAAAATTTTCCACAAAAATCCCTTCCACACAACCAACAGATACATAATATAAAATTCAGGATTTTTGTTCTCGAAACTCACCACTATGTAATACTCCTCATTCGTACGCATCCACAACACTTATCTTCACCAATTGATTGATGTTTTCGGAGTTGCAAATAAGTGAAAATTCAAACCTAGCTTATCATGCCTGACCTTGTCTTTGACTAACCCAATTTGTGGATAAATTTCATTATGAACAGCTACCCCAACTCCATCGATTGCGTGCTGCTGTTGATGAGATTGTAGAGAGTAACAAAATCAAATCCCTAGGTCATCCTATTTGTATGAGTCAAAGTCTAGGGTTATGACTGAATTGGTAATAAAGAGATAGGCAACTAGTCTTGATAGGGTAAAAGTGGTGACATAGGTGTATGGGTTTGATAGACTTGACATGAAGCTTGCTGTCGATGAGATTGGCAGAGTTAGGGTTGATAAGTGATGGGGGTTGTCGGGTGTGAAGGAGAAAATGGGGGTTGTTTCTGATGATATAGAAATGAAAGAAGGGTTAAGGGTCTGTTTGGGTGTAAACCATGAATATCTTGTTTTTGGTATACGAGTGAAACTTGAACCTGGTTTGTATTGTTTCCCAAATTGTTTTTAGCACTTGAAATTTGGCCCATTAACTCCCAATGCTCACAACTCATCTTTAAACCCTTACTGCGCATGCCTTCTGTTGACCATTCATCATCGCACAACACCCGCTTTGCTCCACGTTTATACCGATCCCATGTTCAGACCATTATTTCCATTCCCCTATCATTACAGAACAAAAATCAGGACAATTGCTACACATTCTACTTGCAACGAACAAGAACTATAAAATACATAATTTGGCATAATTACAAGCAATTAGTGCAACAAAGTACCATAAACACCTACAGAATGATAAGAATTTATGCAATATTAGGTGCCCCATCAAGTTTCAGCACATGATCTGGGAAATCAGGGTTTTCAAACCCCTTTGGTTGAGCGACATAGACTTCCTCCTTTAAAATTCCATTCAGGAACGCGGATTTTATATCCATTTGAAACAGCTTATCCTTAAGAAAACAAGCATGAGCTAGCAAGAGAAGAATGGACTCAAGGCATGCCGCAGGAGCGAAGGTCTCGTCAAAGTCAATCCCTTCTATCTGTGAATATCCTTGAGCAACAAGTCTAGCTTTGTTTCTGACAATAGTGCCAAATTCATCAGACTTATTTTTGAATATCCATTTGGTACCAAAAATGTTGATATTAGAGGGACAAGGTACAAGTTCCCACACATCTTGTCTTTGGAATTGATTTAACTCTTCATGCATTGCATTCACCCAAAAGGGGTCGTTCAGAGCTTCATCAATATTCCTTAGTTCTACTTGCGAAAGATAACAACCAAAATTGCACATATTTTGAAGTTGTCCTCTTGTTTTGGCTGTAGAATCTCTTCCGCCAATAATACTGTTGGGATCATGATTCCTTTGAACCCAGAGATGTCGTGGAGGGATACGTTCGTGTTCATCAGGAATGCCTTGATCAGTGTTCTTCTCCTTGTCACTAGAAATGTCAGGATCAGTAACAGTTGGGATAACTTCAACTGATTCTGGAATTTCTTTGACTTTCTCAATTGTCTCGGTTGGAGGTAATTCAGCAGGAGTATTTTCACGACGAAAGTTACTAATGTCGTCAATGATAACATTAGCAGATTCCATCATGACTTGAGTTCTGAGATTAAACACTCGAAAACCACGACTATCAGAGGCATAGCCAAGAAAGATACCTTCATCACTTTTGGTGTCGAATTTCCCTTTCTGTTCTCGATCTTTCAGAATATAACACTTACTTCCAAACACCCTGAGATAGTGTAGGTTAGGTTTCCTTCCATACCGCAACTCATAAGGAGTGTTAAGGGTTTTAGACCGTAAATACACACGGTTGATCAATAGCATGCTGTAAAAACAACTTCTCCGAAAAATCTTAATGATAAGTTTTTGTTATGGAGCATTACCCTAGCCATTTCCTTAATATTCCTATTCTTTCTTTCCGCAACTCCATTAGCTTGAGGAGTAATAGGTGGAGTATTGTTGAATGATCCCCAGTTCGTCACATAATTCAAATACCTTGGTGTCTTTGAATTCATTTCCACGATCGCTTCTAATTTTCTTTAGTTTGCGATCTTGTTCGTTCTGGATTCTTTTAACAATAATCTTGAATTCACCAAGAGTTTCATTTTTATGAGATAGGAATGCAACCCAAGTGAATCTGGTGTAATTATCTACCATAACTAAAGCATACTTCTTACCAGCAACAGTGGGTTGTTGAACCGGTACGAAGAGGTCCATATGAATTAAATCAAGTGGAGCTTTAGTGAGAATGTCTCGAGATGATTTGTGGTGAACTTTTGTTTGCTTACCCTTTTGACAGGCACCACATACACCTTCAAACTTTGCATTGATTTTGGGAATGCCTCTAATAAGTTCTTTGTTAATGATCTTAGTTAGAAGAAGATAATCGATGTGACCAAAACGCTCATGCCAAAGATGTGTAGATTCCACCTTAGTCAAATTGCAACGGTTGCTAAACTGAGTATCAAGTAGATAATAGTTGTTTTTACCACGAGTTCCTTGAAAAATTACTCTCCCAGTTTTGTCTACAATGTCACATCCATTTGCATTGAAGACAACTTGATGGCCTTTGTCACAAATTTGACTAATAGAAAGAAGATTAGCAGTCATACCTTTTACGTATACTACATCATGGATTTCTAGAACACCGGGTAGTTTGAACGTTCCCTTCTTGCTGATATAGCAGCAACTTCCATCTCCAAACGTTACAGGACCTCCTTCATAGTCAATAGAAGAAACAAACCATGTAAGATCGCCTGTCATATGTCTACTGCATCCACTATCAAGAAACCATTAAAATGGAGATGTAGATCTTAAAGCAAAGGCACCCATACTATTAGTACTTCTCTGTTTAGAGTTTCCTGATAGTTTTGTATGTCCTTTTAGAGTATCAAAAAGTTGTTTAGTTTTCTTACAAAAGTTACTTGCAACATTCAGACTCTTTTGAAACGACATACAAACTTGTTGAAGATGATTGGAAGAATCATGACAACAACATGGGCCAAAACTTTGATATTTGTCTGATTGGTTCCTAGTCATATCAGTTTTCTCAACATCAGATCGTTGATTACTATCTGAATTGCGACTACTCTTTGAAGAGGAACAACTGGAGTTTCTCAGATTCACTAAGGTACAATTAGTAGATATCAAATCCTTAAGAATTGCAATTTCTACAACAAGACCAGGGTTGATCCGGATTTGTTCATCCAACCCATTTTAAAGAGTAACCAGTTTATCAGACATTTTTCTACGTTTGGTTTTTAAACCTGGTGAAGCGTCAATTGAGATTTTATAGTCCATATATTCAGATCGCTACAAACACAGACTTGTAAGGTCTTAAACGTGTTTGCCTGCTCAGATACCAATTGAAAAAGAGGGGGTCTAACAACACCACCCAATATTTCGCTTAGCAATTTGTATGGACTAACTCTGAAACACTTTCTAGAGTATCAACTAGATAGTCAGACTCGATCTAGGTAAAAGTATCTCAAGGAGTTAATATCTCTCTCTTGTTTTGATTTACTCAAGCTAATAGAAATCAGCGAGTCTTTAATCAAACACAAGGAATAACTTGGACGGTACCAAAGACCAATGTCCAAGGATCAATCAATGTTAATCAACAACCAAAGGTTAGATTATACTAATTGTTGATCTAGACGCACAACCTGTATTATTTCAATTATAAAGATAAATCAATATAATGCGGAAACTGAAATAACACAAACAATAGAAATTTTGTTAACGAGGAAACCGCAAATGCATAAAAACCCCGGGACCTAGTCCACATTGAATACACACTGTATTAAGCCGCTACAGACACTATCCTACTCCAATCTAACTTCGGATTGGACTATAGTTGAACCCCAATCAGTCTTTCACTGATCCAAGGTACAGTTATACTCCTTACGCCTCTGATCCCAGCAGGACACTGCGTACTTGATTCCCTTAGCTGATTTCACCCACAACTAAGAGTTGCTACGACCCAAAATCACAGGCTTTGACAATAAACAAATCTGTCTACACAGACAAGTCTATCAAAGGATCAATTTGTCTCCCACAGAAAAACCCTAAAGTTTTTGTTCTGTCTTTTGATAATAATCAAGGTGAACAGGAATCTATTGATAATAAATTTTATATTCCCGAAGAACAACCTAGATTAATCAATCACCTCATAACAATCTTAATCGTATGGTAGCGAAGCAAGATGTTGCGGAATCACAAACGATGAGACGAAGATGTTTGTGATTACTTTTTATATCTTACCTATCGGAGATATCAATCTCAAGCCAATCAATATGATTGTACTCGTACGATAGAAGATACAAGATCAGATCACACAACTACGACAAAAGTAGTATCGGTCTGGCTTCGTAATTCCAATCCCAATGAAGTTTTCAAGTCGTTTAACTTGGTTTTAGAAGAAGAAAACCAAAGGTTAAAGGAGAACCGACTCTAGCACACAAACTAGTATCACACGTAAGGTGTGGGGATTAGTTTTGCAGAGTTGCTATATGTCCCCTTATATAGTCTTTCAAATCAGGATTTGGCCTTGGTAACAAAGCAATCAATATCCACTGTTAGATGAAAACCTGATTTAGATTCAAGCTAATATTTCTCAACCGTTATATAGAAAACTTAGCTTGTTATACACAAATGAAATGCACGCTTCTAGGTTTGATAACCGTACCCAAACGTGTACATTGTTGGTTCAACAATAGTCAACCAAAAGGTTAGCCATATGAGCATTTCATATCAACCATGTTCTTCTTTACCATAACTAGTTCAAATGACTCAATTCAACTAGTTAGAGAGTTGTTCAATTGCAAGGAAATCTTATGTAACTACACAAGACACAATTGAAGCAAAGATGATTTGATTCACTCGAATCGGTTCATGAACTTTTATAGCCACGGTTTGCAAATAGCATTCCTTAGTATTTTTAAGTTTAAGTTCAGAAATCATCTTTAGATATATAACCTTCTCAAGTTCGCAGACTAGGTTCGCGGACTTAAGATACCGGACAGAGTTTACAAACTCCAGCAGAAATTCTCGGGATGAGAACTTCGCCGGTTCGCGGACTTAGATTCACGCACTAGTTTGTCAACTCTAGTAGAAATTCTCGGGTTTGAGAACTTCGACAGTTCGCATACTGAGTTCGCGGACTTGGCACTTTCCATTCTTCCGGTTCTCTTGATCAACAAAGTTCGAAAACTTTGGTTCAAGGAATAGGACTTATACATAACTGTGTTTCCACAACAATGCTTATGTCCACCATTGGTTATGTAATATAAACTCTCATTCCAATCATTGAAAATTCTTAGAGGACGTTATACAGTTGTTACACCATTTGTCGTCAAAGCAATTTTCAAAGTGATTAAAACATATCATGACTTTCGTCACTAGGTAAAGATAAACTTGGTCGAAGCGAAAAGCTTACCAACACATATTTCGAGATATAGATAGGCGAGGTATACTCGGCTCGAAATACCAAATGTGTATAATCATAGTCTATATATATAGCATACGACTTTTTGTCTCAAAGAGTAGGAGATAAAATAGATAGACTTTTGAGTGATAGATAAGTTCAAGTCTCCACATACCTTTTTGTTGATGAAGTTCCACCGGTTCCTTGAGTAGATCTTCGTCTTGTATGATGAATCATCATGCAGTCCTTGAGCTCAACTACACTTACTATCCTAGTCCGAGACTTAGTTATAGTAGACTAGAAATCAAGACTTATATTTTTGATCACTAACATTGATAAACATGCTTGAGATAGCAACACATGCGAGTTCGACCGAGCAATGCTCTAACAGACAATCAACCAAGTCTCCGCACAATGAGCAACTGGTTTTAACACGATTTCCCACTTCCCACTCTTTGACTCCATCAACTGTCACACTTCATGGAATCAAGGTGTCTACGATTTTGATAATATAAAGAAGTCTTTGAATCAATGATTGAATAAGACAGAAAATAACAGAGAACAAAAACGCTCGTTTTGAAAAAATAATTCTCATCAACAAGAATTCTCATCATTTGAGCAATCACTCAAATTCAATCAATCAGAAGTTATCTTATTTCTTCACAAAGAATACACAACACACCTACAATCCTTGATCACCATTGATCTCACACATTTCTCAGCTTCCCTCCTACAGATCGACCCATCTTTTCTTGTGACTGAATTGACTCTGGAACGACCATTGTCTTGGTTTAGGCCGGAGTCTTACAAATTGATCTCTCGAATTCAAGCACTCCCTTTGCAGTTCATCTGTGTGAGGTTAAGAAGTTTGCTCGGTTCGAGGAGTCTCCTCCGCACCGTCGTCTCCTTACTTCCTTAAAAAACAACAAATCGTTTTTCCCCATCTACAACCGGGTATGTATACCCTTAAGACAAAAAAGGGTTCAGGAATCCACAGATTTTTTCCGGTTTGCATGTTGGGTATGCGTACCTTCCTGGTTCACGAGTCAACAGACTTTTTATGGTATGGATATCGGGTATGCGTACCAAAAAGTCGTTGCCAAACTATGGTATGGATATCTGTAGCGGCTTAATACAGTGTGGTGTTCAATCTGGACGAGGTCCCTGGGTTTGTATGCTATTGCAGATTCCTTGTTAACAAAATTTCCGATGTCTTATGTTTTTCCTATTCCGCATTATGTTGTTTATCGTTATAATTGGATTTACACAGGTTAATACTTATTCAATTCAAGTAGATATGTCTGCTTAATTGTAATAGATTACGAGACTAGATTCTTAATTATAATTGGAATTCGTATCTTGAAATATAGATAACAAGTTTAATTACTTGGAAGAATTATGATTGAGTTATTTGAATACGATTAGATTGGTATTAAATATTGATTTTTGAGATTGTCCAAGTACTTTGCTAAACAATCAGGTTCACGGACCTTGTGTCTATATACATACTGATTGAGTAGAGGTTGAGATATTAACTCTATATACATATTTTCAAGGATCATTCAGTTGGTCTACTTGCTATCGTATTTAGTTTTGTCTATACAGGTTGCCGAACGAAAAAGTTGGGTATATTTGGTATCCCATGCGTTTTCAATGTTTATTAATCCATTGACCTTTCTACGTGGAGATCTGTTGTTATGAGTTTCCGGTTCTTGCACAACAAATTCAGTCAGTGTCCTTTCTTCACCATCTCATCAATGAATCTTAGCATATTTTTACAATCATTTGTGTGATGGCCAGTTGTTTTATGGTAAGCACGGAACGATTTATTCTTTCCTTCATTTCTCATCTTTCTTGGAGCTGAGAAATACAACTTGTTTTTCATATGTTTTAATATGACATCTGGAGGTACATTCAACTTTGTGAAGTTTTCGCTTTTCTCTAGCCATTTTGTTGCTGACTCAGCTTTGTGATTTATCTTTTCAAGGCTTGAAAAAAATCTTATATATAAAAAAAACTAATTTAACTAGCTTTAATTAATTTTCCTGTTTTATTTTCGTTTTTAATAGGTTATCGTTTCCAATTGAGACGACCAACTCAACTTGAGTCGGGCATCGTCTCAAGTCGAGACGAGACTCGGTTCATATTGGACTGATCGTCTCAATATAACTCGATCGTCTCAGATTGAGTCAATTGACTCAATCTAAGATGCGATAAACAAAACCTTATAATTGAGGGTTTGTTCATCCGTTTTAATGATTTACCATCCCACTGCAAGTGTATAATCATCAAACCTACCTATTTGATGTACCCATTGGAATTGCTCTGAGGTTGCAATTTTTCGATAGTCAGGTCAACTTGTCGGTGTTTACATCTCCACAGCAAAGGTCATTTTATTTTAGCATAAATATGAAATATCCACGTCTAACAAATGGTTCAACCAATTGATATCACTTCCCGTCAGTTGAGGCCAAGTTTCATCCAGTACCCCCAACCCTAGTTAGTAAGTTTGCGAATGATTCGCGAATCATTCACGAATTTTTCCGTATCACGAATTTTACCGTCTTATTCGCGTACGTTTGCAACTCCGAACCCAAGTCGCGTATTATGTGGCATTCCCGGATTATTCGCGAATCGTTCACGAATTTTACGTATCCCGAATGATACGTCCGCTTAATTCGCCATAAATTCTTTAGCTTTTACTTTTCAAAGACTCCACTTTTTGGGCTTTACTGCCTCCCGAACATACACGACCGAATATTAGACGTGTTGTAATTTTTATGAAACAAAAACGACTGAAGAGATTTGAAGGTGAAGGTGAGAGAGATCTCAAACTCACTAACCAAGCATCTAAACCACCATACGACGTCCTTTTGGATAACTAATGTTGTATATATTATTAATATCATCATATTGAGTTTATTTTTTCCTTAAATAACTCACACATATGCATAAAAATTGGTCTATGACCTTATAAATACAAATTATTTGTTATATATAGATACCGAATTTTCAGAGCCGAACTCACATTTATAAATCGAATTATACACGTACGTATGTCGTTCCGAATTAGTTGACCGAATTTTGGATCGAATCTGGATTTTACAAAACCGTATAATACTCGTACGTTTGCCGTTCCGTACGTTTGACGAATCCCGAATTGCTAATTAGGCCCCCAACAACTCAAAACATAATTTGTGAAACAAAAAGCAAAGTCCTCGCGTACTGAAATGTACTTTATGTGGATTTTATATTATGGCATGATGAATCACATGTTGGATTCTGCGAACCCAGTACTAATGCAAAAACGGGAAAGTGTGGGGGAAGTGGGGAACTGCCCACACAAGAGTGGATCTGGATATGAGAAATTTCTCCTCAGATGTAAATCATAATCTCAAAAGCTTATAACAAAGGCAAACAAACTTTTCTAAAGATAAGAGCTCCTCGGGAAATCATGGCTAAGCAAAGTTTATGGTATCCCCTGGATTGTGATGTACACTGTTTTATTCACGAGAATTTTATGAGTGGCCTAGTCTCTAAATAGTTTTAGTTCATAATCTCTGCAATTAAATGCAATGCGTAATCCTTTCCTCTCTCACCAAGTGTACCTCCTCCATGGCCAGCTAAAAGCTATAGCATGATAAAGAAAAAAAAGAAGCAGCAAGGATAGGTCTAAGGTCACAGGTGAGCATCAATTGTCCTCGGCAATTAAACCTAGCTGAACCCTAGCACTAAAGAAAGGACTTGACATACTTCATTTTTGCCTCACATACAAACACAAAAAATGCATTGGTACCCACAAAATTTTGATCTAATAATTGCACATCACACTGTCCCAGAAAACTAAAGCCATTTGTAATCTAGTAAAAGAAAAAAAGTACATCACCTGTCATGGCCGCCCTAGTGTCCCCCCACTACCCGGCTCAAGTCACTATTACTATAACCCTATAATCTCAATATTACCAGTTATATACAACTAAGTCTACTACTGCATAGCTGTTATGTTTAGGCTGTGTTGTTGTTCATCAGACTCCTTTTAATGATTCAAGATTCATCTTTTTTATTTTACTCTTTCTTTCTTTACGTTCACATGAATCACATCTCTCTCTTTCATAGTGTATTTTCTCTATAAATAACAAATCCTTCACTCAGGATCTATATCAAAACATCTATATTTAGGTTTTCTACACTGTTATGCATAATTCTCTTCTTTTCAAGATAAGTAGTTGTCTTCCTTATTCAGTTTTAATGGAGTATCGCTGTGAATTATATGCACTTTATGCTGTTCATAATGTTTATAAGTTGTTTTATTTTACTATTTTTCCGTGTTTCAAACCGTTTCTTCAAAAATCTTTCCCATTTATCTATAAACTCCCTTTTCAAACCGTTTCTTCACAAAAGATACAGACATGCCCGAACTTTCTTTGTCTAGGTTTTGTTTTTTTGATATCTAGCTATGGTTAGAGAAAGCAACAAACAAGTTGCACAGTTCGTATAACAAAAGTTTCTATACGGTTCTTAATTTGTAATACCTTTTTGCGCCCATGTCATCTATGAAGTTTTTTGTTGCAATCTTCTGGAAGGTACATGATTGTTTGTTTCATAAATAGGTATACAAACAACTATATATATATATGTTACTAGGGGAGCTGAGATCTCATGTTGCCATTGTTTATCTTCTCTTTACTTTCAATCTTTTGGGATGTACAGAATTTTTTCAAAATATAGGTAGACACAAGTCACACAACTGTGTAAGTCATAACACAAGGGTGCCGAATCTGGCTAGGGTTTCTTGCTATCCTGATAAGAACCTGAATTGTTGCAATTTTCAAGTTTTTGAGAGAAGAGGAATGAGTTGTGTATGTACGGATTGCAAGTATATGTCTCAAGGGAACAAGTGAAGCTGCCAGCATGATCTAGGTTTAGATAGTTAAGCATAATAGAATGCACTTGTTTGAAAAAGTTAATACTATAATACTACCTTGAGCTAGGTCATGCTGTGTCAGCCTCACTTCTTCTCTTTATGAGGCAACTTCCTAAAGATTCTTCATCATTAGATCTATATAAAGAGCAAATATCCTCACTGTAAGTATGGTCTTTACTGTCTGTATACATATGTTCTTCATGTGCCAACATGATTTTAATTAACATTGTTTATTGCCAATGCAACAAGACATATCTTGCGGCATCAAATTAAAGGAAGCACTGGTTAGCTAAGCATGTGTAGCTTTTTTTAAAAGAAGAAAGGTATCGAATCTCTTGAGCGGCGCTTAGTAAAAGTGATGAAGAATATGACGGTGTTTCATGATTTGCAACATGTTTGTCCATAGTTAGCATCATGTGAGCTAGTTTTATTTATGCATGTTCAGTGAATAATGAACATGTTTCATTGATACTCTTTTTATGGGTTTTGTAGTTGATATTTGTTCTCTTATGTGAAAATGCGGATGCTCAATGGGATTTGTGGTGGTGAATTGGATTAGGCTGGTTACATAATTGATGGTCTGAATCACAACAATTCCTCTTTGTATTTATTTTTAATCTGGCGTAAGAATTCTAAGAGATTGTTTGCTTGTAGTAGTCTCACTATAGTACTGTGTTATTATTGGCACTGAAACATGTAGTTTTGTTGCGTAGGAAGTAGTTATAACAACTTTGGAACATATTTGATTTTATCTAGTAATTATTGCAAGGAGAAGTTCCGATACGAACCGCAGAATGTTATGTTTGTCGTTGAAACAACTGGATTTAACCGATAATAAATCAAATGGGTCAATGCCGATTCAATTATTCAGAGTTACTGAATTGTACCTCAATAACAATACATTATTTGGTACGGTTCATGCATTCATTGGTTACCTCTTGAAACCTTGAATCCTTTATCGCAACAACTTACTTACAGCACATTTTGGGTAACCAGTTCATCCGAAGAATACCTCTCACAATTGGAAGACTAAAGAATTTGTCACTGTTGTATCTCAGACCGGGGGAATACCTGTAACAATTGGAAGGTTAAAGAATTTGAAACTGTTGCATCTCAGATAGGATGATTTATCGGGCTAAACTCCGTGTAATTTGTTAGGAACGGGACCCTTCCGGGCTAAATTCCCGATTGTTAGACATAAGTGTAAGCACAGTGTTACTTTCTTTTATATTTTGTTATGTCCTGTAGTGGTTTCACAGTGTCCTATAAATAGTGACACCCTAGTCCTTTTCTTGTAACTATTCAAACAAACTCTTGATACAACTGTGTTTGGTTCTTTCATGGTATTAGATTTATCCATCTCTTACCATTACCATTAGATTCGATCCTCATCTCTTTCCTGCCTATATTTGCGGCAAGAACATTTAATACCTATCAAATCTTCGGTTGAAATTAATGTTTTTTCTTTTGCAAACCTTTCTTTCAATTACCATCCTGCTTCAATCCTTATAGATCCGATTCGAGCTTTACAACAACAGGATCTTCTTTCAACTTTAATTTACCTTTTCAAAACATCACAAATTTTGTGTCGTTCAAGTTGGATAATACCAATTAACTACCGTGGAAGCATCAATTTGAGACTATTCTCACTAGTACAAATCTTCGACGTTTTGCGGACGGATTTTATGCTTGTCCTATATCTCAGATACGTGAGAATGAAGTTCTGGTTCCAAACTCGGAGTACCTTTTCTGGATCTCCATGGATGGCTTTTTTCTTTGTTGTCTTAATGCTATTTTTACCAAACCTTTTTTTTTTTTTTTTTTTGTAAGTTAGAATTTCAATAAAACAGCCTAACATGGGGTGTTAGGAACCCTTACATCATTTCTAGTAGAGCCATCTAAAAAGCTAGGACTTGCATATGTTGCCTCATTAAAACCTTGACAAAGAAAACCCATTGTGGTAAAGCCTTATCGAAGGAAAAAGAGTACAACGCAAAGAGTCCAAAAAAATAAAACAAGATTGAAACTACATAAAATAAAAAAATTACATTCAAAGTTCTTTAAGTTCATAGAAATTCTTCGTTCTCCATCGGTACCCAATGAGTAGTCTTCTAATACTGGCAGTATGTATGGTTTCATAGACGAGATTTGAAGCTTGAACTTCTTTGCTCGCGATAACAGTATCAATAAATTTTCCCGAGCCCTTATACCACAGACAAGTCTGATAAAAGTGTCACGACGGCCTATACAGGAAAGAGATCTCTTCTTAATGATCGAGGATGACGGTATAGTCTTTTCCACAATCGAAGATTTTGTTGATGAGAGTTGCATCTTCGAAAAAATGCATCCCTTTAGAACATAGCCAGTATTGATTTCAGCATCATGTTGTTTCACAGGAGCATTCAAATTCCTATTCCAAGAAGAAACACAAAAATCTCTTCTACGTCGTCAACTTTAATCGATTAAAAAAGGTAATACTCCAATTTCAAAGTTCTTGAGCTCAGTCAATGAGATTGTGGATAATTTAGCATCTATAAATGATCGAGTTTCAGAAAAAAGATATTGTTTTATATGTTTTAGATGGTGTGAATGTTGAGTTTGATCATTTTGTTGTTACTGATCAACATCATGAGACTCCCTATAAGTTTAATGAACTAATATCTAAATTAATTCATCACGAACAATGCTTACGGAGTAAAGCTTCATGATTTCTCTGTTGTCCTGGACACTACAAATGCACTAACTGCATTTTACACAAAGAAAACTTCTCATTCCTTTCGCAATTCTCCTGGTGTCAGTGGTTCTGGCTCTGGTAACAACAAAAATCAACATTTTGGTTCATTCTCTGGGTCGGGTGGTAATCCTCCTCAGAATTTTGGTCAGTCTTCTGGGTCTGGTGGTCATCGTCCTCAACATTTTGTTCAATCTAATAATAATGGTGGTTATAGTGCAAATAAGTCCCAACATCAACCTCATCAAAACTTTATACCACCTTCAGAAAAATTCACTAAAACTGATTTTTCTGAAACTCGGTGTCAAATCTGCAAGCAATCGGATCACACTGCTAACATGTGTAGATTTTGATATACACCTTCAACTCTTAAACCTTTAACACATACAAATCACACTGAATCCTCACCTCAAGCATCACCACCTCATGCCTTTCACATTGAATCCCCACCACTAGCCTTTAACACATGTTCTTTGAATTCAACTTCTTCTGATGATGATTCTGTGGTAATGGATTCCAGTCTCAGCTGCTTCCGCTCACATGACTAACAATCCATCTCTGCTTCATGCTGTTGTTCCCTACAGTGGTTCTGATCATGTTATGGTGTTCGTTGTCGCATGCATCAAAAATAAATTCACTTTCTTACTTCAACTAGATATAAATTAAGTATGTGATAAGAAAGATTTCGTTCCACCGGAGGCTATTGTTGTTATAGGATTTCAGTTTTTAACGTAACCAAGGGGGAGTTTTGTTTTATCAAAGTGAAAAAACGGGGGTCTAACAACACCACCCAATATTTCGCTTAGCAATCTGTATGGACTAACTCCGAAATACTTTGCTAGAGAATCAACTAGACAGTCAGACTCAATCTAGATAAAAGTATCTCAAGGAGTTAATATCTCTCTCTTGATTTGATTTTTACTCAAGCTAAAAACAATAGCGAGTCTTTATCAAATACAAGGAATAACTTGGATGGTACCAAAGACCAATGTCCAAGGATCAATCAATATCAATCAACAATCAAAGGTTGGATTTCCAATTGATGATCACGAACGCACAACTTGTATTATTTCAATTATATAAAATATAATGCGGAAAAGAAATAACACAGACACCAGAAGTTTTGTTAACGAGGAAACCGTAAATGTATAAAAACCCCGGGACCTAGTCCAGATTGAATACACACTGTATTAAGCCGCTACAGACACTAGCCTACTCCAAGCTAACTTCGGACTGGACTATAGTTGAACCCCAATCAGTCTCCCACCGATACAAGGTACAGTTGTACTCCTACGCCTCTGATCCCAGCGGGATACTGCGCACTTGATTCCCTTAGTTGATCTCACCCACAACCAAGAATTGCTGCAACCCAAAATCGCAGACTTGATAATAAACAAATTTGTCTCACACAGAAAAGTCTATCAAAGGATAAATCTGTCTCCCACAGATAAACCCTAGGTTTTGTTCCGTCTTAAGATATGAAATCAAGGTGAACAGGAACCAATTGATAATCCGGTCTTATATTCCCAAGAACAACCTAGATTAATCAATCACCTCTCTACAATCCTTCCTGACTACACAGGCGGTTTGTCGAGGAATCACAAACAGTGAGGCGAAGATGTTTGTGACTTCTTTATCTTGCCTATCGGAGAACTCTCACGATCTCAATCCAATCAAAGATTGTACTCGTACGATAGAAGATGCAAGATCAGATCACACAACTACGATAAAAGTAGTATCGGTCTGGCTTCACAATCCCAATGAAGTCTTTAAGTCGTTAACCTAGTTTTAGAGAAGAAAACCAAAGGTTAAAGGAGAACCGACTCTAGCGAGCGCACTAGTATCACACAAACGTGTGGGGATTAGTTTTGCACAATGCTAGATGCCTCTTTTATATAGCCTTCAAATCAGGGTTTTTCCTTAGTTACATAGCAATCCATATTCACCGTTAGATGAAAACCTGATTTAGATTCAAGCTAATATTTCTCAAACGTTAGATCGAAAACTTAGCTTGTCACACACACTTGGGTAGACGTTTACTGGGTTTGCGAAAACCATGCCCAAACGTGTACGTGTATGTTGGTTCAACATAGTAACCCAAAAGGTTAACCATATGAGCATTTCATATTAACCTTGTTCTTCTTCACCATAACTAGTTCAACTGACTCAAAAGAACTAGTTATAGAGTTGTTCAATTGCTATGAGATCTTATGTAACTACACAAGACACAATTGAAACAAAGATGATTCGATTCGATTGAATCGGCTAATGAACTTTATAGCCACGGTTTGCATAAAGCATTCCTTAGTAATTTAAGTTTCATGTTCAAAGCACATCTTTAGATCATAATCACTTAAGCTCACAAACAAGTTCGCGGACTTAAGACAACCGGTGGAGTTTTCCAAACTCAGCAGAAAATCTCGGCAAGGAGACTTTCGCCAATTCGCGGACTAGGTTCGCGGACTGAGTTCGCGGACTTACACGCAAACGAGTTGTTGGAAAATCCCAGCAGAAATTCTCGGTCAAGAACTTCCGTCAGTTCGCGGACTGGGTTCGCGGACTTGGCAAAGCCAATTCCTCATGTTTCTCTCAATCAACAAAGTTCGAAAACTTCGAATTAAGGAATACATGGTTATGTAATCTAAACTCTCATTCCAATCATTGAGACATTCTTAGAGGACGTTATATAGTCGTTATTTACAAACCGTTTCACGTCAGAGCAATTCTCAAAGTAATTGAAACTTTTCATGACTTTCGTCACTAGGTGAAGATAAACTTGATCAAAGCGAAACGCTTTACCAACACATGATTTCGAGATATAGATAGGCGAGATATATCAAATGTGTATGATCCAGTCTATATAACATACGACTTTTGTCTCATAAGAAGTAGAAGATAGAAAAGATATACTTTTGAGTGATAGATAAGTTCAAGTCTCCACATACCTTTTTGTTGATGAAGTTCCACGGTTCCTTGAGTAGATATTCGTCGGTGTATGATGAATCGCCATGAAGTCCTTGAGCTCAACTACACTTTTCTATCCTAGTCCGAGACTTATCTATGTAGGCTAGAAATCAAGACTCATAGTTTTGATCACTAATATTGACAAACATGCTTGAGATAGAAACGCATGCGAGGTCGACCGAGCTATGCTCTAACAATCTCCCCATTTGTCAATTTTAGTGACAGAACTATTAATACATATGGAATATAAAAAAGATAAACTTTAGTGGCTCCTATTCCATAGTCTAATCTTCAACGTTCCCTGAAATCTTCGTCCTTCCAAGTACTCCAATGATCCCAAAGGTTGTAAGTTTAGCATCACCTTTGTTGAAGATCTGTAGCTATAACAATGAGAGAAATCGATATTCTCGATCATTATTATACAGTGTCATAGTATTATTATGTAACATCAAAGTCCAATTGTATCACG
This sequence comes from Papaver somniferum, assembly GCF_003573695.1. NCBI lineage: Eukaryota > Viridiplantae > Streptophyta > Magnoliopsida > Ranunculales > Papaveraceae > Papaver > Papaver somniferum. The sequence continues at coordinate 111,380,940 of NC_039366.1, read as the reverse complement.
ACTTTAACAATAATACTACGGTGATATGTATCACTCCCCCTTAGTCAATACTCCATCTCGATCATGGAAACCACTCCCCCTTACATAATGATCCGAAAACCATATGTATTTGTATTGTGAACTACAATATGTCTCCCCCTTTTTGTCAATAAAATTGGCAAAGGTACAAGAACGAGATCATAATGAAATTTCCACAAGAGACATTTCATAGACTGAAAGAAAAATACATACCAACTTAATTTAGATGCAATCATAAAGCCGAAGCTAAATGCATTCATCAAGGAGTTTTAAGATACAAGATAACCCCTATAAAATTCCACAGCCGCACACCCCGCAAGATATTACCATTAAGCACAAGTTCAAAAGAACTCTCCCCCATTTCATGTCATTCCCGAAAGAACAACAAGAGCGACCTTAATTTCGAAAGAAAAGAAGGATTTTGTAATTGGACACCAAAAACCATAGAAATGATTTTCTATATCCAAAACTCAACCAAATTAATCACAAGAAAACCCATGATTAATTTAATTGGAATACGCAACTAAATCAAACCACAAAAGTGATCAATTTAATTGAAAGTGATCAACATAAGTAAACTTACGGAGCTACGACTAAAGTAATCATACGGATAACTTTACGGAAAACTAACTTAATTGTTCACATACTCAACATAAGGAAAACTTTACGGAATATACGACTACATTAACCAATAGAACATGATTTGTATAGCCGTTCATATACTCAACACAAGAACTTGTGGAATATATGAAAACTCAACTAGACTAATTACAAGAGAACTTATAATTAATCTAATTGGAATAAAAACAACCAAACTAATCACAAAAGTAATCAATTTAATTGTCAAAATATTTGCTCGATAAAAGAAGACTTTCGGAGCAAACAACTAAATAACCAATCAAGATGATTAATTTAGTTCAAGAATGCTCAACATATAGCATCTTATGGAACAATCAACAAGGCCAATATTAATCGACATAGTTGTAAGGTGCTCAACATAATACACACAATGGAGCCTTCACGGTAAAACATAACAAAATGGATCAATGAAGATCAATACCGTGGATAACATACAAGGATCTATTCTATTTTCCATCATAACGACATAATAGACTTTATCCTTGTCAAACAAAAGATTTTATCCTATTTTCCATCAAATACATGACTGCATAGGCATAACTTTTGTAATTGTCAAAAGTCCATTCGTCCTTTCATCAATACAAATACCAATTCATGAACGACTTTACTTTTGACAACATATGGGACCTTCAAGTTCACGGACGCAAACAATACATATCCCATAATCAAATTGCAATATCACAAAATCATAACGATCAATACTGCAATAACATCATCCTCCAAATATTTTTAGAATTTAATACCAATAAACCTAAAAAATAACATAAGAAGATGAAAACAAAAATAGCTATGTGTAGTCACAATCATTGCTATTGAAAGCACTAGTTATTCTTCCAACTAATACAAAAAGAAGACATACCATGCATAAAAAACTGAGGACAAGCTAAAGGGAAACGGATTCTGGTGTATCCTCAACCGCGACCAGGAACACGGGAGGTTCATGATCCATACGAGACAAGAAGTCTTCAAGCTTGTGATCGACAGCCTTCTCAGTATCAACAGAGAGATGATTCTCTTTTCGAAGATCCTTGATTTGAGATTTTATGAGACTAAGGTCAGACATAACCTTTTCCAACTCAGTTTTTACCATATCAAAACCTTTAAGAGTATCAACAAGCTGTTGTTTTGCTTCCCCAAAGTACTTAAGAAAGTCATGAATCATATCATCTTTTTCAGCATCTTCATGAGTATAGGCAAATAAGCATGAGGCATTGGGATGATCTTCATCTACAAGTGTTCTCTTCCTCTTGGAATCAACCTCAATACCTTTTTCAAGAAATCCTTTTGCGAAACCACCATAGCAAGACGAGGAGGAAGACATTCTTTGAAAATCCAAAAACCACTAGAGGCACACGTATGTGACTTGTAACCCTAAGAGGTTGGATATTTTATCCTTGGGGACAACAATTTAGGGTTTCAAATAAACTGTTGACTCGGGCCAGAACGGAATCCGTTCGAGTACAACAAATACCCAAGAACTAAAGTCCTTCAAACATTTTGAAAACATGACCTAAAAACAAATTTTAAGACAGTATGCAACATCTTGTTTTGACTTAACCAATACTTGATCTTAGCGGATCTGTCAACACAAGTTTAGCTATGGACGATAAGAAAATAGCTTAACTTAAGAGATGCAAGTAACAAGTATACCTGTTTTCAACACAACTTAGTCAATAGGATTTTATATGAGTAAGTTCTCGAACCTTGTGATTAATTAGCACAAGTACGAGCCACAGGCTCATTACGAGGTTTATGTCTTTGGTTAAGTTTGTTTTTCCTCTTAGTCTTAGAGAGGGATCCTGTTTGACATGAGAAATTGTCATAAAATTTACTGTCATCAAAATAAGAGACATAATTAGAATTCTTACCGGAAGTGCCTTGACATGAAAAAGTAGACAATATGTTGACAAGCTCGTTGTATCTTATAATCATCTCTTTAATATCTTTTCTTATCTTATCAATCTTCCTTTCTTCTGGAATGACTTTCTCAACAGGAACAATGTTGCTTTTAGAGACAAAGCATTGAACTTCCTTTGGACGATGTTCATTAAGACGTCTATTCCGCCCTTGAACATTGGAGGAACTCACTGTACTGACTTTCCTGGTTGCATACACAGGATAGGTACGAAAACCAATTGGCTCAATCATACGGATGTCAGTCACACCTTTGAGAATCAAATCTAGGGTGTGTTGAAGTTGAACTAAGGAGTCTTTATTCAACTTGGAGTTTCTCTTTTGTCTAACAGAACACTTAGTCTCACAAACAAGGCATACCTTTTGATCATAGGAATGATTGGAGGATGCAGTCTTAATATCATCGTCAGAAGAGTTGTCTCTTTTACAGAATGTTCCAAGTTCAAGATTGGAGAAAACATTAGGAATATCTGTATTTACTTCTGAATGTAAAGCATCATAAGTTCTTGGTACATTAGATTTCTTTGAGCATCCTTGAATGGAGAGTTTATTCAAGCGACGTTCAATATCCAAGGCATCCTTTTCGAGGCTAGCCTCAAGAGTCAAGCACGAAGACTGATCTTCAGCGTTGCCATGGACTTTGCTATCTCTTACAATACCAAGAAGAACATTGACATGGTGTTTTAACTGATTCACTCTAAAAACTTGAATTCTAACAAGATTTAGAACCAATTTACTCTCTTCAACTATATCCCATTCATTAGAAGAGAAGATCTCTTTCGAAGGGTAGTCATGAATACTCATGTCATTGTCTGTCTGTCTCTTCGAACCACAAGGTTTTTCTATATTCGAGATTGAACTTTTCTCTTTAATAGATTTAGATGAGAGACAATATTTATTACTGGTGACGCGTTTATCAGAGATAGTAATCTTGTCCATAGAGTCAGATCGCTATAAACACAGACTGATGAGGTCTTAATGTGTTTTCCTGCTCTGATACCAATTGAAAAAGCTGGGATCTAACAACACCACCCAATATTTCGCTTAGCAATCTTTATGGACTAACTCCGAAATACTTTGCTAGAGAATCAACTAGACAGTCAGACTCAATCTAGATAAAAGTATCTCAAGGAGTTAATATCTCTCTCTTGATTTGATTTTTACTCAAACTAAAAACAATAGTGAGTCTTTATCAAATACAAGGAATAACTTGTACGGTACCAAAGACCAATGTCCATAGATCAATCAATATCAATCAACAAACAAAGGTTGAATTTCCAATTGATGATCACGAATGCACAACCTGTTTTATTTCAATTATATAAAATATAATGCGGAAACAAAATAACACAGACACCAGAAGTTTTGTTAACGAGGAAACCGCAAATGCAGAAAAAACCCGGGACCTAGTCCAGATTGAGTACATACTGTATTAAGCCGCTACAGACACTAGCCTACTCCAAGCTAACTTCGGACTGGACTATAGTTGAACCCCAATCAGTCTCCCACCGGTCCAAGGTACAGCTGTACTCCTACGCCTCTGATCCCAGCAGGATACTGCGCACTTGATTCCCTTAGCTGATCTCACCCACAACCAAGAGTTGCTGCAACCCAAAATCACAGACTTGATAATAAAAAAATCCGTCTCACACAGAAAAGTCTATCAAAGGATAAATATGTCTCCCACAGATAAACCCTAGGTTTTGTTCCGTCTTAAGATACGAAATCCAGGTGACCAGGAACCAATTGATAATCCGGTCATATATTCCCGAAGAACATCCTAGATTAATCAATCACCTCTCTACAATCCTTCCTGACTACACAGGCGGTTTGTCGAGGAATCACAAATAGTGAGACGAAGATGTTTGTGACTTCTTTATATTGCCTATCAGAAAACTCTCACGATCTCAATCCAATCAAAGATTGTACTCGTACGATAGAAGATGCAAGATCAGATCACACAACTACGATAAAAGTAGTATCGGTCTGGCGTCACAATCCCAATGAAGTCTTTAAGTCGTTAACCTGGTTTTAGAGAAGAAAACCAAAGGTTAAAGGAGAATCGACTCTAGCGAGTGCACTAGTATCACATAGACATGTGGGGATTAGTTTTGCACAATGCTAGATGTCTCCTTTATATAGCCTTCAAATCAGGGTTTTGCCTTAGTTACAAAGCAATCCATATTCACCGTTAGATGAAAACCTGATTTAGATTCAAGCTAATATTTCTCAACCGTTAGATCGAAAACTTAGCTTGTCACACACACTTGGGTAGACGTTTACTGGGTTTGCGAAAACCATGCCCAAACGTGTACGTGTATGTTGGTTCAACATAGTAACCCAAAAGGTTAACCATATGAGCATTTCATATTAACCTTGTTCTTCTTCACCATAAATAGTTCAATTGACTCAAAAGAACTAGTTAGAGAGTTGTTCAATTGCTATGAGATCTTATGTAACTACACAAGACACAATTGAAACAAAGATGATTCGATTCGATTGTATCGGCTCATGAACTTTATAGGTACGGTTTGCATAAAGCATTCCTTAGTAATTTAAGTTTCATGTTCAGAACACATCTTTAGATCATAACCACTTAAGCTCACAAACAAGTTCGCGGACTTAAGACAACCGGTGGAGTTTTCCAAACTCAGCAGAAAATCTCGGCAAGGAGACTTTCGCCAGTTCGCGGACTAGGTTCGCGGACTTACATGCAAACGAGTTTTTGGAAAATCCCAGCAGAAATTCTCGGTCTAGAACTTCCGTCAGTTCGCGGACTTGGAAAAGCCAATTCCTCCGGTTTCTCTCAATCAACAAAGTTCGAAAACTTCGGATTAAGGAATACATGGTTATGTAATCTAAACTCTCATTCCAATAATTGAGACATTCTCAGAGGACGTTATATAGCCGTTATTCACAGACCGTTTCGCGTCAGAGCAATTCTTAAAGTAATTAAAACTTTTCATGACTTTCGTCACTAGGTGAAGATAAACTTGATCAAAGCGAAACGCTTTACCAACACATGATTTCGAGATATAGATAGGCGAGATATACTCGGCTCGAAATATCAAATGTGTATGATCCAGTCTATATAGCATACGACTTTTGTCTCATAAGAAGTAGGAGATAGAAAAGATAAACTTTTGAGTGATAGATAAGTTCAAGTCTCCACATACCTTTTTGTTGATGAAGTTCCACGGTTCCTTGAGTAGATCTTCGTCGTTGTATGATGAATCACTATGAAGTCCTTGAGCTCAACTACACTTTTCTATCCTATCCGAGACTTAGCTATGTAGGCTAGAAATCAAGACTCATAGTTTTGATCACTAACATTGACAAACATGCTTGAGATAGCAACAGATGCGAGGTCGACCGAGCTATGCTCTTACACAAAGCAATAGAAAGTAAATCAAAATGAAAGTAAATATTAGAAAATAATCAAGAGTTGAGAATATTGGTCAAGGAGTTCATCTGCAATCTTAAACATGTACTTGAATATATGATAAGAATTGTAATTTCATCTCTTTATCATCAAAATCCCTAGAATTTCAAGAGAGCAAGATAATCCGTTAATTTCCTAAGTTCATCAACAAACACATTAGAGTTGCGGATGTGAATTATACCTAAAGAATAACCTAAAGCCTTGCGCTAATTAAGTTCAATTCTATAGGAGCATTAAGTTTTCAGAAATATCTAATCAATGGAATTATCATACATTATGCAGACAATTCGGACAAAGGTCAAACTCTACATATGATTACAATCCATAATCAAATCATGCTACAATGTCCATCACTTTTACTTATGGAAAAATCCTATTTAGCTATGGATAAAGATGTGAGTTCAATTAATTAGCCACTCAACTAAACAAACATCTAGATCCTATTAGAATACGTCAATCATGTAATGGTGAAACACGGTAGAAGTTTGAACGATAATAAAGAGAGAAAAATAATACATAAATCAAGCACAAGTTTTAGAAATAAGACTACATCCTTAACCAATATTATTAAATTAGCTACTCATAGATATGGAGTTCATCACAATAATATTTGAATTAAAGAAGATGAAAACAAAGCAAACTCTAGTAGCGAGTTGTGACTCTCTCCAAAAGCTCTCAGTGGTAGAATACATCCTCCCAAAAGTTGTAGAAGTCTTCCCTTTTATATCTCTTCTTGTTTCCAATATTAGGTCAAGTTTTCAAAACCCAAATTCCAAGTGGTCCATCAAGCCCAAGTGTGAGAAAAACCCATGTAAAAAATTTGCTCAAAAAAATGTCGTCGGAAGTCCCAAAAAATTGCCCGAAGTTGGCATGAAAAGTGATCAGGTTACCTGAAAACGGTTGCCGGTCAAACGTGCCAGGTGATCGAGTCAACTGAGTCGACTCGGCCAAATGAGGATCAAACGTGGTTAACTTGGTGATGTCATGAGTCAGGGTGTGAGTCGGGGGCGAGTCAGCTGTCTGACTTGGATGATTAGGTGACTTGCAACAACTTGAGCCATTTGCACAGTCTGTGACCAGTGTTGCGCCATGTTGGGCTTCACCAGTGCAATTCCAGCCATGATGGTTGTTCACAATCCCGCAGCTGCATTCCTAAGCATTCATCCACTTCTGCAATAGCTTCATTCACGCATCTATTGCAACAATCACTTCTCTACTCACAGCCTATCTCTGGCATCAACTTCAATCACATTGCAATACCCATTTACTTGATCCGATTCAAACCCTACTAGCTTCATCAGTATCAAAGCAAATAGCATCACCAGATCATTCAATTTCTTCACCATATTTTCTGCTAGACACCATTCCTCTCCTCTGATTTAGAGAAACAATGATCGAGAGAAATCAATTTTTCTCAATTTTAGGTCTTGGTAATAAGTGAAACCCCTCAGGCCACCCACTGCTCGGATGCAGGCCACCTGAAATGGCAACCTTTAAGCTGTAGCTTTTGAGGTCTGTGGCTTGTCTCTCAATATCATTCGCTTGTGAAATGACCTTTGTCCTTTTCGCTCCAAATGAGTGATTTCTCATTCTTTTTACTTCAAATGACTCCAAAGTACCTAAATACTCAAAATCAAACATAAGATACATAGTTTACAAGAAACTAGCAAAGAAAGCATAAATAATAGATGTAAAATCAAGGTGATTTAGACACCTATCATATGGTTGGTAATGATAAGTTTTTTTACAATCACTCATGTTGGTACTTCTACAATTACAAGTCTATGAAAAGGTGAGGGTGCCCAAATATACCTCAAGCTAAAACTTTTCCTTCCTATAAGTCCTTTCTCCGAAAGTGATTGTCTATGGACTGAGTTGAGACAATACAACAAATCGGTTCACACTTCGTGTGATCGTCTATGGATACGAGATCAAGACACAACAACAACGAATTATGTTTACTTGATACAAAGGTTCGGACTTAACCAAACACAATAGGATTGTGTATCAAGTAAATAGGAATTAATGTTTGTGTAATTTACTTTAATTATAATAAAACAATTATAACGCGGAAATATAAAGTAAATGACACAGCAAGATTTTGTTAACGAGGAAAACTGCAAATGCAGAAAAACCCTGGGACCTTGTCCAGAATTGAATACTCTCAGGATTAAGCCGCTATACAAAATAAACCAACTTCGTATAGTTGAGACCAAGCAACTAAACTTATAGTTCACCTAGTCCCGTCTGTATTCCCACGCCTCCGACCTGTAAACAAGTCACGTACTTCGACCAATTCCTTTGGTTCGTATTCCAAACAGTAAAGGAACAACAAATCTGTTTGGTATCAACTCTCTTCAACCAAGTGATATGAGTTGGACAAAAGCTCTTATGTTTATCTTAACATAAACTTCTTTTCCAGGTTCCAAGATCTATCTTATGTTCAATTACCAAAAGGTAATCGTTAAGATTTTACAATCAATACCTTTAATCCCAAGGAAACGTATTGATGCCGATCTACACAACTATTTTATCAAAATACCAGAGGGATAGATCGATTATAGTTGGATCCTCTTTTACCGAAACAAGTATTGTGCACACCAAAATTTACATAACCATGTCAGAAATCTTTTATCTCTTCTTTGTCTTCAAATCTTCTTAGATCTTCAATAAACACCTGCACACAACTACTTGAATCTCTTGTGATCAATCACACACAGAACGAAGTCTGTTAAAAATGGATTATCACAAGATCGTCTTTAGCACTAACAACAGTCTAAATATCCCTGTCGAAACCTTGAACTAGTTTGAGTGAATCTTATATCAGAAGAGAAGATTCTCAAGCATAAACAAACTAGCTGCAGCCAAAGTTCAACCACCGTTAGTCAATCAAATCAATTTAAAAACAAAAGATAAACCGCAATTATCTAGTTTCCCATCAACGGTACGCGCTAGAGCTTCTCAATCCCAAAGAAGACTTTAATTGAGCGGTCATAAGAGATTTCGCTTAATTAGGTTACTCTCCTCTCCGAATAGGCGGCTTCACCAGTAACAATACAATAGAGGAAGTTTACTGTCACGAAGGATTAGTTTGCTAGAAAGGCAATACTCAAGTATTTATAGACAAGGAAGTTTGGACACCAAGGAATTTCCATAACCGAAAATATTCTCAATATATTCTATAATAATTTTCATATTCGGTTTTCATAATTCCTAAGAATGCTCTGTCCAAAATAATGATCGAAAATCTCCTAGGAAAATCTTTAACTAGCAAATGCACATTACTAATTCTTATTTTCCATATATAATTAAAAACCTTAATTAAAAGATTCTTAACTTATTTAATTTCGATCCTGGGATTTACTTCCTTCTTAGCCGTTAAGGAATATCTTTGAACAATAAAAAATATACGCATTACTGCATGTGTTCAAAGTGTGTCGATATCCTTTCTTTGTAAGTCCTCTTTCATACTTACTCACTTGAAACCGATTTACCACACTTCCAAACAAGTTTAGTATTGGTTCATCTGACTTTCAAGAGCTATGCGATTGATCAAGAACTTTTCAATCACAAATCATGGGTTTAACGGTTCTACCAAACAAGTTTTGGTTCTACTTCCATGTGAGTACTGTGCATAGTCACACTAGCTTCCCAAAATTCGGTTGACTAGGTACTAGGATCGGTTCCCCACATATATATGATATCTAACTCATATGTGTTACACATGTCCATAGGATCGGTTCCCCTTTGCCTAAAATCGTGTTGCACATGTCCATAGGATCGGTTCCCCTTTATGCTATAAACCTTGTTCCACCCCATACAAGGATCGATTCCCCTTTGTGACGTGTTGCACCTCTTACTAGGATCGGTTCCCCTTTACCCAGTGTTAAGCCTTACAAACTACACAAACTCGATCATACCAACAGGTGATTACTTAAGATCGGTTTCACTAATAAAAGTCATACCAATACAAAAGTCAGGCCTCATGTGAATATTTTTACCAAGAATACAAACAAGTCATGAGCGGTTATACTAATCACACATATTGGTCGTTCATAAGATATGCAATGAAGAACAATCCCAATAACGCCTGCGATTTCCTTTTCGGTTCACAAACAAAGTTCATGAACTTACTTCCTTAAAACACATGTAACAACATTGTTTTCTATGATGAAATCCTCACCTCATACCCATATATAATCACAATAGCATTCATACGATTATGTTGATGTATTATCTACAAAGTTTAATGGTTAAGCAATAAACCTCGTATTGAAATCCTTAATACTATGTCTATCTAGAGTGTTCATGCTTCGCAGATTTGTTTTCAATATGCACGACTTGAAAGATACGTTAGGGAATGAAACAGTTCAAGTCAAATATCACTAACCTCAAGTGGAAGGATGATGTTGTGGTTGTAGCTCCGTACTTCTTCACTTCTTCAAGTCTTCGCAATACTTGTAATGTCTAATATCCTAATACTTTCAAGCTAACCTATACAAAGTTGACTCTAGTATCTTAAATGAGTTTTGGTTCACTTAAACATGACAACCAAACTTGACATACCAACGCTTGGTGGGTTCAACCGAGCTATGCTCTAACAATCTCCCCCTTTGTCAATTTTAGTGACAAAACTCTTACAATCATATGGATAAACAAATTGCAAGAATTCATTACACATACGCTTGATTCCCGAATTCAACAACACATAACCTGCATAAAATGCAACAGTTGTTGACATTATAATAACAAAGCTCATACTCCCCCTAAAGGTGAGATATATAGATTTGCAATCCTCACGTCTTTGTTATACCAAAACATATGATATGTTACTCCCCCTTAGTCTGTGCTTTTCCTCATTCGTTAGATAAACGTTCAAGCACCATTGTCCTCTTCCCTAGTGACACCAATCAATATAAATTGACACCAGCATCACTTGTTTACTCCATATATTTCTCCCCCTTTTTGTCACAAAATGACAAAGAAACGAAAAAATAAAGGACAACACGAAAATGATCTTACAAATCTCAAAATAGACTTGCAACCTGTTGAGTCAAGCACGAGGGTTCCACACACCATTTTTGATAACCAATATCAAAACCGAAACTACAAAGTAATTATGTTTTGATATGTTATCATGGAAACAATTGCCCGAAGCAATTTTCCCAACTAGTTTAGCAAACCAAAAATCAACTAGTCACATTAGTTCTTTCGCTAAACCGATTGCATAAATGCAACTGCTTCATTCGATAAGACCAAAACAGAGATAAACTCCATTTTTCTCACCAGGTTCTAATTATCCATATAACTTAGACCTTTAAATTTTAAACAAGCCAAATACTAGGTTAGTTAACTAGCATTTCCTTGTTTAGGCATTCGATTAGACTTTAATAACCGAAACCTCCACTTTGATAAGTCTAACTAAGATCAGAATTAACTTAGTTTATCTCATCCGGAATCCAATTAGACTAAAAAACTCATCCCGTCAACATATTCTTTTGTCAAGCCAAAAATAATTCATACAAACCAAAACAAATCAACTTGCATAATTATTCACCTCAACCGGAAGCAATTGAAACAACATAAACATTAAAGCACTGCAATTGCACCGTACACTTTTGTAAGCCTAAACGATTGATACCACACAACAAAGTAAAATAACAATAGTTTTTATTAACCGGAACCAATTGAATCACACACACATCCATACACTCATAATGGAATAAAAGCATCAATTGTATCTAAATTTTTTTAAGCAAAAGCAAAAAGATATAAGAAATAATATTAGGCTTTTCTTAAACAGGAAAACAATTAACTAACAAGATTGTTACCTCAATTTCGCATCCAACTTCTCCAAAATGATCGCATCTTCTTCTTCCAGAGAGAATTGATATCGAAATACCATTATGTTGTCATCCTTATGCAAAAACAAAAGAATAACAACAACCAACCTTTACCAGAGAAAGGTTGAAAATCGGTTTTTAACTATTGCAAGCAAAAGTTGAAAACCTGCGAAACACATATGCTTTTATGCTAAACCAAAACCGATTCAACATATTGTGACTTTTCACATATTGTTTCTATCAGAACCCCTCATGATCCTTTGATAAAGCCTACCAACATGGGCTAGAACTTAATCCTGCTAAATCAAAAAGTCACCCAAACCATAAGGGTTCACACCATATTATGAGATCGAATATCAAGGTAATGAAACCGAAATCAAACATCCCATAAACATTCATAGCAATAAGATAAAAGAATTTAAGCACATGCTATGAAAATCAAAAACTATCACAAGAAAAATTACCAATCAAATAATTTTATTCATAATAGTTTTTTATTCATAATAGACTTAATACAATCAATGAAAGAAATCAAAAATTGATGTCTATTTTTCTAGATTAAGTATTACAGCAAATAACTTAATCTCTAGTGGTGCTCTTGTTGTTCACCGAGGTTTCTTCAGTGTTCAAACTGTTAAAGCATGTCTCAAGAGACTTGTCTGCAACCACTTCTTGTTTTTCAAGTTTCTCAACTTGTATTTTCATGACAACAATTCCAGCTTTTGTTTCCTCAATCTTATCATTGATCCAGTCTTGATTTCGAACCGTTGTTATAAGATTGGTTCTTAGTTCTTCGAAACCCTGTATATAGTCAATCATACTATCAGAAGGAACCCACTTGGTTTTGGTTGAATCTTGAAGGTTGTAAGCCAACAGACATGACTCATCTTGTGATCCTACTGGGCTATCAGAATCATAATTAGACATAATTTCTGATATGTTTCTCTTCTTCCTCTCTGTATTGATTCCTTGAAAATCTTTGATCTTTTGAGCTTCCTTCTTATCTGCCTTTGAGATACTGCGAGTTATTGGAGGCATGCTCGAATATATATATATATATATATATATATATGTATACATAAGGGATTGATAAAGGGTTTCAATAAATAAGGCAAGAGATGGTTTTTTCCCTTTAGAAGAGACAACTTTCGGACCGAAAAACCGAGAACCCAAAATATTACAGAAAAATATTTCGTTTCCTTTTGTCCGAACTTTTCAAGACGGAAGGTTTATTAAAATTCGAAAACTCCAAATAAAACCTTATTTCTGAAAATCATGTTAAACATGAACATTTTAATCAACCATGGATTTGCATCTATCCATAAAATGTCACCACTTTTCTGATAATCAACTACACAAACATATGTGATCCAGATTTATTGTGCCTTCCCATCCATGAATAAGAGCACGGAAAAAGGATGAGGGTGCACAATTTTGATACAACTATGTTGCATCGGAATAATCTTTTTCAAGCTTACAGTGAATATCAGAAACATAGTTCATGTTTCTTTTAGGGAATTTCTGCCCAATATATTTTCTCCCAAGATGATGATCTTTTGTAACTCTAGAGATATGATCATGTGGAGAAACTGTACTGATATGAGAATTCTCAGAGATTGATAGATCTCTCTTGATTCTTTCAATGGGATTTTCATATGATTTTCTCATTCTAAGGACTTCCTTATGATTCACATCAGTGTGATTATCCGAAACAATTATTGGAAATTCCTCATTGCTTCTTTTGGCAGAGATTCTTACTTTCCCTTCCTTCTGGAATAGTTCTTCATCAAAACAGCTGTTTCGATATGGGTGTGGAGGAACCTTTTTCAATAAGTGATTATCAACTCTTTCCTATGATCCTTTTGAGTTGTGGTACAATCTGTCTTCCTACTGACGAATGGTCTTTCAGTTTTTTAAAACAAAAAACTTTTTTTAGTAAATTTTTTACCAAAGTATGTTGAAGAAGTATAAGTTTCCTGTCAAGTGACTGAAAGTTGGATTCCTTAAGATCACCATTACGTAATTGGTTCAAAGTTTCCTTTGCATAAGATTTCGTTTGATCATCAGTAGACATAGAAGCTGGTTTCTTATCCTCTTCTGACTTGATGTAGTTAGGAAAACCACCATCATCTTGATCTGTTTCAGTCGTCACCAAACCAGTTATATCACAATCTGTAAAAGTCGAACAGGGACTTTTAGTTTCCTCACTGAAAAAGCGGGGGTCTAACAACACCACCCAATATTTCGCTTAGCAATCTGTATGGACAAACTCCAATATACTTTTTATGAGAATCAACTAGACAGTTAGACTCAATCAATAAAAAGATATATCAAAGAGTTTATATCTCAATCTCTCGATTTGATCTTCACTCAAGCAAATGGAAATCTGCGAGTCTTTATTAAGATAACTTGGACGGTACCAAAGACCAATGTCCAAGGATCAATCAATATCAATCAACAACCAAAGGTTGGATTTCCAATTGATGATCTTTAACGCACAACCTGTATTATTTCAATTACATAAAATATAATGCGGAAAAGAAATAATACAGACACCAGAAGTTTTGTTAACGAGGAAACCGCAAATGCAGAAAAACCCCGGGACCTAGTCCAAATTGAATACACATTGTATTAAGCCGCTACAAATAATAGCCTATTCCAAGCTAACTTCGGACTGGACTATAGTTGAACCCCAATCAGTCTCCCACCGATTCAAGGTACAGTTGTACTCCTACGCCTCTGATCCCAGCAGGATACTGCGCACTTGATTCCTTAGCTGATCTCACCCACAACCAAGAGTTGCTGCAATCCAAAATCGCAAACTTGATAATAAACAAATCTGTCTCACACAGAAAAGTCTATCAAAAGGATAAATTTGTCTCCCACAGAAAAACCCTAGGTTTTGTTCCGTCTTAATATATAAAATCAAGGTGAACAGGAACCAATTGATAATCCGGTCTTATATTCCCGAAGAACGGCCTAGATTAATCAATCATCTCTAACAATCCTTCTTGACTACACAAGCGGTTTGTCGAAGAATCACAAACAGTAAGACGAATATGTTTGTGACTTCTTTATCTTGCCTATCAGAGAACTCTCACGATCTCAAGCCAATCAAAGATTGTACTCGTACTATAAAAGATGCAAAATCAGATCACACAACTACGATAAAAGTAGTATCGGTCTGGCTTCACAATCCCAATGAAGTCTTTAAGTCGTTAACCTGGTTTTAGAGAAGAAAAGCAAAGGTTAATGGAGAATCGACTCTAGCGAGCGCACTAGTATCACACAGACGTGTGGGGATTAGTTTTGCACAATGTTAGATGTCTCCTTTATATAGCCTTCAAATCAGGGTTTTTCCTTAGTTACAAAGCAATCCATATTCACCGTTAGATGTAAACCTGATTTAGATTCAAGCTAATATTTCTCAACCGTTAGATTGAAAACTTATCTTGTCACATACACTTAGGTAAACGTTTACTGGGTCTGTGAAAACCATGCCCAAACGTGTACTTGTATGTTGGTTCAACATAGTAACCCAAAAGGTTAACCATATGAGCATTTCATATTAACCTAGTTCTTCTTCACCATAACTAGTTCAATTGACACAAATGAACTAGTTAGAGAGTTGTTCAATTGCTATGAGATCTTATGTAACTACACAATACACAATTTAAACAAAGATGATTTGATTCGATGAATCGACTCATGAACTTTATAGCCACGGTTTGCATAAAGCATTCCTTAGTAATTTAAGTTTCATGTTCAGAGCACATATTTAGATTATAACCACTTAAGCTCACAAACAAGTTCGCGGACTTAAGGCTACCGGCAGAGTTTTCCAAACTCAACAGAAAATCTCGGCAAGGAGACTTCCACCAGTTCGCGGACTAAACACGCAAACGAGTTTTTGGAAAATCCCAGCAGAAATTCTCGGTAAGAGAACTTCTGTCAGTTCGCGGACTGGGTTCGCAGACTTGGAAAAGCCAATTCCTCCGGTTTCTCTCAATCATCGGATTAAGGAATACATGGTTATGTAATCCAAACTCTCATTCCAATCATTGAGACATTCTCAGAGGACGTTATATAGCCGTTATTCACAGACCGATTCACGTCAGAGCAATTATCAAAGTAATTCAAACTTATCATGACTTTCGTCACTAGGTGAAGATAAACTTGATCAAAGAGAAACACTTTACAAACACACGATTTCGAGAAAAAGATAAATAGTAATGTCAAATGTGTATGATCCAGTCTATATAACATACGACTTTTTGTCTCATAAGAAGTAGGATATAGAATAGATAGACTTTTGAGTGATAGATAAGTTCAAGTCTCCACATACCTTTTTGTTGATGAAGTTCCATGGTTCCTTGTATAGATCTTCGTCGTTGGATGATGACTCGCCATGAAGTCCTTGAGCTCAACTACACTTTTCTATCCTAGTCCGAGACTTAGCTATGTAGACTAGAAATCAAGACTCATAGTTTTGATCACTAATATTGACAAACATGCTTGAGATAGAAACGCATGCGAGGTCGACCGATCTATGCTCTAACAATCTCCCCATTTGTCAATTTTAGTGACAGAACTATTAACACATATGGAATACAAAAAAGATAAACTTTAGTGGCTCTTATTCCATAGTCTAATCTTCAACGTTCCCTGAAATCTTCGTCCTTCCAAGTACTCCAATGATCCCAAAGGTTGTAAGTTTAGCATCACCTTTGTTGAAGATCTGTAGCTATAACAATGAGAGAAATCGATATTCTCGATCATTATTATACAGTGTCATAGTATTATTATGTAACATCAAAGTCCAATTGTATCACGACTTTAATAATAATACTACGGTGATATGTATCACTCCCCCTTAGTCAATACTCCATCTCGATCATGGAAACCACTCCCCCTTACACAATGATCCGAAAACCATATGTATTTGTAGTGTGAACTACATTATTTTCCCCCCTTTTTGTCAATAAAATTGGCAAAGGTAAAAGAACGGGTTCATAATGAAATTTCCACAAGAGACATTTCATAGACTAAAAGAAAAATACATACCAAATTAATTTAGATGCAATCATAAAGCCGAAGCTAAATGCATTCATCAAGGAGTTTTAAGACTCAAGATAACCCCTATAAAATTCCACAGCCGCACACCCCGCAAGATATTACTATTAAGCACAAGTTCAAAAGAACTCTCCCCCATTTGATGTCATTCCCGAAAGAACAACAAGAGCGACCTTAATTTCGAAAGAAAAGAAGGATTTTTAATTGGACAACAAAAACCATGTAAATGATTTTCTATATCCAAAACTCAACCAAATTAATCACAAGTAAACCCATGAATAATTCAATCGGAATACGCAACTAAATCAAAAGACAAAAGTAATCAATTTAATTGATTGTGCTCAACATAAGAAAACTCACGGAGCTATGACTAAGATAACCACACGGACATGACTACCTTAATCGTTCAAACACTCAACATAAGGAAAATCTTACGGAATATACGACTACATCAACCAATATAACATGATTAGTATAGTCGTTCATATACTCAATACACGAACTTGTGGAATATATGAAAAACTCAACTAGGTTAATTATAAGAGAACCTATAATTAATCTAATTAGAATACACAACCAAACTAATCACCGAAGCAATCAATTTAATTATCAAAAGATTTTGCTCGACAAAAGAAGACTTTCAGATGAAATAACTAAATAACCAATCAAGATGATTAATTTAGTTCAAGAATGCTCAACATATAGCATCTCATGGAACAACCAACAAGGCCAATATTAATCGACATAGTTGTAAGGTGCTCAACATAAGATACACAATGGAGCCTTCACGGTAAAACATAACAAAATGGATCAATGAAGATTAATACCGTGGATAACATACAAGGATCTATTCTACTCTCCATCACTATTTGCATAACGACATAATAGACTTTATCCTTGTCAAACAAAAGATTTCATCCTATTTTCCATCAAATACATGACTGCATAGGCATAACTTTTGTAATTGTCAAAAATCCATTCGTCCTTTCATCAATACGAATATAAATTTATGAACCACTTTACTTTTGACACAATATGGGACCTTCAAGTTCACGGACGCAAACAATACATATCCCATAAAAATATTGCAATACTTCAAAACAGATTAATACTGCAATAATATCATCCTCCAAATTTTTAGAATTTAAAACCAATAAACCTAAAAAAAAATAACATAAGAAGATGAAAACAAAAATAGCTATGTGTAGTCACAATCTTCGCTATTCAAAGCTCTAGT
The DNA here is from genome assembly GCF_003573695.1 of Papaver somniferum. NCBI lineage: Eukaryota > Viridiplantae > Streptophyta > Magnoliopsida > Ranunculales > Papaveraceae > Papaver > Papaver somniferum. The sequence goes on along the minus strand of NC_039366.1, from coordinate 111,362,774 downwards.
TATTCTTCCAACTAAACCAAAAAGAAGACATACTAGGAAACTAAAAAGACTCAGTTTTCCTTAATGATTTCATACCTCTAAAATGGTCCATCAAAATAGGAGTCATTGATATCCTTGATCATGTTGACTGTAGAAACACCATGTTCAAAAGTTAAAATGTTGACTTTTCGATCAATAGTGCGAGCATAATGGCGAGCCTTTGCGCAGTCAAGGATAACTTTCTTTTGATTCCTTATCAAGATATTCTGAGTAACAAGGATTTTTGCATGTCCATCAATAAGCTGGTTATCTGCAGTTGAAGGTTAGAAAGTTCGTTCTTGACTTCATTTTGGACACGAAACAGATCCTTGACAGATTCTCCAATCCAAGAGTTATACTCTTTTCTTTCAACCATCTTCTTTAAAAAAAAATCTTGATCAGAATCACATCCTTTAAGATCATCCTCAACCATTGGGTTAACTTCTTCTTTGGGAACAGATTCCATAGAGTTTCTTTCTGAAGAATAAAGAAACACATATAACACTTATATATGTTCGTGAGAACCCTTGCTGGAAACCCTAAAGTTCCTTGAGGAGACACGGACGTTCGTGGACCATCCAAAGTCAAATGGCCCAGAATAAGAAAACTGCATACCATGTTGCTTTCAAAGATTATCTATCTCCAAAAGATCATAGTAACAAAAGAAAGAAGTACTAACAACATTACATCATAAGATATACAAGCTGGAGAAAAACATCACAATACTTGAGCATCTTGCAAATCCTCATTCTTGTATCTCTCAAGTTAGACATAAGAATAGACATTCTGCTACTAGTTAGCAGAGGGAGACATAGTATCACCATAGGTTCTGAAAGAATAACAGTTATTTCCTCCAGGATATCTAATTTTAGCATTTCTTGTCCTTCCTTGGCAGTTTCCAGATACGAGAGAACGTCTCACAGTCCTTCTAGGAATCACAGGTGAGGACTCTTTCTGATAACAAAATCTAGGACCTCTAGAAATAGGTTATAGGGGATTTTCGGAAATTGGTCTCCACACACTAGACTTAGATTTACCAGATTTGTTCTTATAAGCACATGACATGCTTTCATTGGTAGCCGAGAGTTTACAAATGTCCTGTAATGATTTCTAGGAGAGTTTATAAGATGTCTGGTTTTCTGTGAAAGAGACCTTCACTGTAGCAGTCATCCGACTGTTTACTCCATTGACAGTAGAAAGAAGCAATTTGTGAAGTTCAGAAACACGTTTCTTTCAGGAAAAACAATGGATAGCATAGTGATTTCCTTTCCCACAGAAGGTACAGATTCGTGGAGGAGAAGAAACAACTGGTTCTTGTTTAAACTTCATAGCCACCGGAGAAGATTGTAAGTTATGAAAACTTTTCTTGACACAATTTTCATCTGGAAAAAATTTCATTCTGTACAATAACTCATGAGAATTAGTTTGTGCAGAAGAATTTCTTCTTAAGGCAGAGTTTTCCTTTTCCAAGGATTTACACTGTCCATGGGCTAGAGCAAGTGATGCTTCAAGTTTCTATTTCTCAACACGAAGTATGTCTAGATCAGATGAATGTGTCTTGATCAAACATTTTTCTCTAATTGAGCCTTCTTTAACCAGCTTTTCAAGATCACAAATCTTTTCACGCTGTAGATTGTTTTCTTGAAGAAGTTTCTCAATTTCCTTAGAGAATGACCCTATAATGTTGTAGAGTACCTGTTCACGATCAATAGACTTCTCGAATTCATCAATGAGCTGTACATGATCCTTGAGATCAACAAACTGAGTAGAATTTTTTGTAATTCTAGTGAGCTCCATTTCAGCTTTAGCCATTATGTCAAATGTCTCATTGGAGGAAGAATGACCAACACAGGATGGGACAATCTTCTTACCTCGGGATTCGGAAGAATCATCTAAGGAGTGACCCTTTGAGGTATCTCCGAGACACTTGAGAAAGTTGACAGATTTAGGAGGCATTTTTGATATGCGTATGAGATTCTATCCACAGACTCAGATTGCCACAAACACAGACTTATAAGGTCTTTAACGTGTTTGCCTACTCTGATACCAATTGAAAAAGCGGGGGTCTAACAACACCACCCAATATTTCGCTTAGCAATCTGTATGGACAAATTCCAATATACTTTTTATGAGAATCAACTAGACAGTTAGACTCAATCAATAAAAAGATATATCCAAGAGTTTATATCTCAATCTCTCGATTTGATCTTTACTCAAGCAAATGGAAATCTGCGAGTCTTTATCAAAGAGAGATAACTTGGACGGTACCAAAGACCAACGTCCAAGGATCAATCAATACCAGTCAACAACCAAAGGTTGGATTTCCAATTGATGATCTTTAACGCACAACTTGTATTATTTCAATTATATAAAATATAATGCGGAAAAGAAATAACACAGACACCAGAAGTTTTGTTTACGAGGAAACCGAAAATGCATAAAAACCCCGGGACCTAGTCCAGATTGAATACACATTGTATCAAGCCGCTACAGACACTAGACTACTCCAGGATAACTTCGGACTGGACTATAGTTGAACCCCAATCAGTCTCCCACCGATTCAAGGTATAGTTGTACTCCTACGCCTCTGATCCCAGCAGGATACTGCGCACTTGATTCCCTTAGCTGATCTCACCCACAACCAAGAGTTGCTCCAACCCAAAATCGCAGACTTGATAATAAACAAATCTGTCTCACACAGAAAAGTCTATCAGAAGGATAATTCTGTCTCCCACAGAAAAACCCTAGGTTTTGTTCCGTCTTAAGATATAAAATCAAGGTGAACAAGAACCAATTGATAATCCGGTCTTATATTACCGAAGAACAACCTATATTAACCAGTCACCTCTCAACAACCCTTCTTGACTACACAAGCGGTTTGTCTATGAATCACAAACAGTGAGATCAAGATGTTTGTGACTTCTTTATCTTGCCTATCGGAGAACTCTCACGATCTCAAGCCAATCAAAGATTGTACTCGTACGATAGAAGATGCAAGATCAGATCACACAACTACGATAAAAGTAGTATCGGTCTGGCTTCACAATCCCAATGAAGTCTTTAAATCGTTAACTTGGTTTTAGAGAAGAAAACCAAAGTTTAAAGGAGAATCGACTCTAACGAGCGCACTAGTAACATACAGACGTGTGGGGATTAGTTTTGCACAATGCTAGATGTCTCCTTTATATAGCCTTCAAATCAGGGTTTTGCCTTAGTTACAAAGCAATCCATATTCACTGTTAGATGAAAACCTGATTTAGATTCAATCTAATATTTCTCAACCGTTAGATCTAAAACTTAGCTTGTCACACACACTTGGGTAAACATTTACTGGGTTTGTGAAAACCATGCCCAAACGTGTACGTGTATGTTGGTTCAACATAGTAACCCAGAAGGTTAACCATATGAGCATTTCATATTAACCTAGTTCTTGTTCACCATAACTAGTTCAATTGGCTCAAATGAACTAGTTAGAGAGTTGTTCAACTGTTATGAGATATTATGTAACTACACAAGACACAATTGAAACAAAGATTATTCGATTTAATGAATCGGCTCATGAACTTTATAGCCACGGTTTGCATAAAGCATTCCTTAGTAATTTAAGTTTCATTTTCAGAGCATATCTTTAGATCATAACTGCTTAAGCTCACAAACCAGTTCGCGGACTTAAGGCAACCGGCGGAGTTTTCCAAACTCAGCAGAAAATCTCGGCAAGGAGACTTCCGCCAGTTCACGGATTAGGTTCGCGGACTGAGTTCGTGGACTAAGCACGCAAACGAGTTTTTGGAAAATCTCAGCAGAAATTCTCGGTAAGAGAACTTTCGTCAGTTCGCGGACTGGGTTCGCGGACTTGGCAAAGCCAATTCCTCCAGTTTTTTTCAATCAACAAAGTTCGAAAACTTCGGATTAAGGAATACATGGTTATGTAATCTAAACTCTCATTCCAATCATTGAGACATTCTTAGAGGACGTTATATAGCCGTTATTCACAGACCATTTCACGTCAGAGCAATTCTAAAAGTAATTGAAACTTTTCATGACTTTCGTCACTAGGTGAAGATAAACTTGATTAAAGCGAAAAGCTTTACAAACAAACGATTTCGAGAAAAATATTAGTAGTAATGTCAAATGTGTATGATCCAGTCTATATAACATACGACTTTTTGTCTCATAAGAAGTAGGAGATAGAATAGATAGACTTTTGAGTGATAGATAAGTTCAAGTCTCCACATACCTTTTTGTTGATGAAGTTCCACGGTTCCTTGTATAGATATTCAATCGCCATGTAGTCCTTGAGCTCAACTACACTTTTCTATCCTAGTTCGAGACTTAGCTATGTAGACTAGAAATCAAGACTCATAGTTTTGATCACTAACATTGACAAACATGCTTGATATAGCAACGCATGCGAGGTCGACCGAGCTATGCTCTAACACTCAGTATCAGAAGAAATCACAATAGAATCATTTGTCAGAATCATAGGACGTGTCTCTTTTCCTTGAGTAAGAGATTTACCAAGAGCTTCTAATTTGACAGTGAGATTTAAATTCTCTTCAGCCAGACTATGCAGTTGACTGTCTTTATCTCTGATCTCCTGTTTAAGAAGATTTTTCTTTGTCTTCAATATAAGAACTTTAGAAGACAAATACTTTATGGCCTTTAGGATTTTTACCAACTCTTTATCAGCATCTTCCTTTTCATCAAAAAAAGACGTAGATGTTTTCGCAATTCCTGGATCATGAGCTAACGAAGTATTAACATCTTCAACTTTTGAGCATTCAAACTCTTGCACAATGTTAACTGAATCGATCATAGATTCAATTCTTATAGGATAGATCGCACCAAACACAGATTGTTAGATATTTTCGTGTTTGCCTGCTTTGATACCAATTGAAAAGGCGAGGATACCCAAATACACCTCAAGCTAAAACTTCTCCTTCCTAAGGAAATGTATTGATGCCGATCTACACAACTATTATATCAAAATACCACAAGGATAGATCGATTATAGTTGGAACCTCTTTTACCGAAACAAGTATTGTGCACACCAAAGATTTATATAACCAAGTCAGAAATCTTCTATCTCTTCTTTATCTTCAAATCTTCTTAGATCTTCAATAAACACCTGCACACAACTACTTGAATCTCTTGTGATCAATCACACATAGAACGGAGTCTGTTAACAATGGATTATCACAAGATCGTCTTTAGCACTAACAACAGTCTAAATATCCATGTCGAAACCTTGAACTAGTTTGAGTGAATCTTATATCATAAGAGAAGATTCTCAAGCATAAACAAACTAGGTGCAATCAAATTTCAACACCGTTAGTCAATCAAATCAATATGAAAACAAAAGATAAACGACAATTATCTAGTTTCCCACCAACGGTACGCGCTAGAGATTCTCAATCCCAAAGAAGACTTTAAACTGAACGGTCGTAAGAGATTTCGCCTAATTAGGTTACTCTCCTCTCCGAATAGGCGGCTTCACCAATAACAATACAACAACGGAATTTTACTGTCGCGACGGACTACTTTGCTAGAAAGGAAAACTTCAAGTATTTAGACAAGGAAGTTTGGACACCAAGAAATTTCCAAAACCGAAATTATTCTCAAGATATTCTATAATAATTTCCATATTCTGTTTTCATAATTCCTGAGAATGCTCTGTCCAAAATAATGATCTAAAATATCCTTGGAAAATATTTAGCTAGCAAATGCACATTACTAATTCTTATTTTCCATATATAATTAAAAACCTTAATTAAAAAATTCTTAACTTATTTAATTTCGATCCTGGGATTTACTTCCTTCTTAGTCGTTAAGGAATATCTTTGAGCAACAAAAAATATACGCATTAATGCATGTGTTCAAAGTGTGTCGACATCCTTTCTTTGTAAGTCATCTTTCATACTTACTCACTTGAAACCGATTTACCACACTTCTAAACAAGTTTAGTATTGGTTCATATGACTTTAAAGAGCTATGCGATTGATCAAGAACTTCTCAATCACAAATCATGGGTTTAACGGTTCTACCAAAACAAGTTTCGGTTCTACCTCCATGTGAGTAATGTGCATAGTCACACTAGCTTCCCAAAATTCGGTTGACTAGGTACTAGGATCGGTTACCCACATATATATGGTATCTAACTCATATGTGTTGCACATGTCCATAGGATCGGTTCCCCTTTGCCTAAAAACGTGTTACACATGTCCATAGGATCGGTTCCTCTTTCTGCTATAAACCTTGTTGCACCCCATACAAGGATCGGTTATACCAAATCAAGTTTCGGTTGAGTACTGTGCATAGTCACACTAGCTTTCCAAAGTTCGGTTGACTAGGTACTAGGATCAGTTCCCCACATATATATGGTATCTAACTTATATGTGTTGCACATGTCCATAGGATCGGTTTCCCTTTGCCTAAAAACGTGTTGCACATGTCCATAGGATCGGTTCTCCTTTCTGTTATAAACCTTGTTGCACCCCATACAAGGATCGATTCCCCTTTGTGACGTGTTGCACCTCTTATTAGGATCGGTTCCCCTTTACCCAGTGTTAGGCCTTACAAACTACACAAACTCGACCATACCAACAGGTGATTACTTAAGATCGGTTTCACTAATAAAAGTCATACCAATACAAAAGTCATGCCTCATGTGAATAGTTTTACCAAGAACACAAACAAGTCATGAGCGGTTATACTAATCACACATATTGGTCGTTCATAAGATATGCAATGAAGAACAGCCCCAATAACGCCTGGCAATTTCCTTTTCGGTTCACAAACAAAGTTCATGAACTTACTTCCTTAAAACACATGTAACATCATTGTTTTCTATGATGAAATCCTCACCTCATACCCATATATAATCACAATAGCATTCATACGATTATGTTGATGTATTATCTACAAAGTTTAATGGTTAGAAATAAACCTCGTATTGAATTCCTTAATACTATGTCTATCTAGAGTGTTCATGCTTCGCAGATTTGTTTTCAATATGCATGACTTGAAAGATACGTTAGGGAATGAAACAGTTCAAGTCAAATATCACTAACCTCAAGTGGAATGATGATGTTGTGGTTGTAGCTCCGTACTTCTTCACTTCTTCAAGTCTTCGCAATACTTGTAATGTTTCATATCCTAATAATTTCAAGCTAACTTATACGAAGTTGAATCTAGTATATTTAATCAAGCGACTCTTAAATGAGTTTTGCTTCACTAAAATATGACAACCAAACTTGACATACCAACGCTTGGTGGGTTCAACCGAGCTATGCTCTAACAGTCTACATTTTGATTTTGTATTGAAGAATGTACTTTTGGTTCCTTCTTTAAGAAAAAACCTTATTTGTGTTGCTCAGTTTACTAAGGAAACCATGTCTCATTTGAAATGTTTGATTGGGGATATAATGTCAAGGATCTCAAAACTAGTGAAGTGGTGGCAGAAGGACCAATTTCTAATATTATCTATCATATTCAACTGACTCCTATAGTTTCTTTTAGTTCTATTCTTGCAGATTCCTTCATTATGGCACAAAAGGTTAGGTCACCCCTCTCACAAAATTTTAAGTAAGTTGCACAACTCTACTGCTATTAAACGGTCTTCAAAATCTATTGCAACTTTCTGTCATGAGTGTCAACTAGGGAAACATCATAATTTACCTTTCTTTTCTTCTGCTAGAGTATCTAATTTTCGTTTTCAGCTTGATTACTGTGACATATGGGGTCCTGCCCCTGCTCAGTCTCTAGATGGTTTTAGGTACTACATTTTATTTGTTAATGACTATAGCAGGTATCACTGGATATGTCCCTTGACTTCTAGAAGTGATAGTTTGAAATGATTTCAACACTTCAAAGTCACAAATAAAAATATTTTAAACTCTTCTATTATCTATTTTCAATGTGAGGTGCTCTTGAACTCACAAAAGGTCCTTTTAAGTTATTCTTGACTCTTGCGGCATCACTCTCGGAAAATCTTGCACACATACTCAAGCTCAGAATGGTCTTGCTTAGATGAAGCATAAACACATCACTGAGATGGGAAATCCTTTTGCATTTCAAGCATCTTCACCCAAACATTTCTGGTTTGATTCCTTTTTTAACATCTACATTTCTTATAAACATAACTCCTAGTAAAACTCTTCACTATAATAGTCCTTTTCACGTTCTTTTTGACACTCTTCCCGATTATAGTCTTCTTAGAGTGTTTGGATGTAGTTGTCATCCAAATCTGTCCGCGTATAGAATTGATAAGCTAAGTCCTAATTCTATTAGATGTATGTTCTTAGGCTACAATTGTTAGAGCATTTCTCGGTCAAACTCGCATGCGTTGCTATCTCAAGCATGTTTGTCAATGTTAGTGATCAAAACTATAAGTCTTTATTTCTAGCCTATTATAGCTAAGGTCTTGGACTAGGATATAAAGTGTAGTTGAGATCAAGAACTCCATGGAAATAATCATACAAGACGAAGGACTACTCAAGGAACCAGTGGATCTTCATCGACTAAAAGGTATGTGCAGACTTGAACTTATCTATCACTCAAAAGTCTATTTATCTTCTATCTTGAGACAAAAGTCGTTTTTCTATATAGACTTAGATTATACACATTTTCTATTTCGAGCCGAGTTTATCTCGCCTATCTATTTCTCAAAATATGTGTTGGTAAGCTTTCGCTTTAGCCAAATTCATCTTTACCTAGTGATGAATGTCATGTTATGTTTCAATCACTTTCGAAATTGCTCTGACGAAAAATGTTCTGTGAATAGCGGCTATATAACGTCCTCTGAGAATGTTTCAATGATTGAAATGAGAGTTTAGATTACATAACCATTGGTAGGATATAAGCATTATTGTGGAAACACATATATGTATAAGTCCTTATTCCTTGAAACAAAGTTTGCGAACTTTGTTGATCAAGAGAAACGGAATGTGGCGTGAGCCAAGTCCGCGAACTGGCGGAAGTTCTCGGCCCGAGAAATTCTGCTGGAGTTTGTGAACTCCTTCCGTGAGCTTAAGTCCACGAACCCAATCCGAGAACTTGAGTAGTTTATATCTAAAATCGGTTGTTCTTGAACTCATGTTTATATAAACTAAGGAATGCTTTTGCAAATCGTGGCTATAAAGTTCATGAACCGATTCGAGTGAATCAAACCGTTTTTGCTTTGATCGTGTCTTGTATAGTTACATAAGATCTAAGCAATTGAACAACTCTCTAACTAGTTCATTTGAGTCATTTGAACTAGTTATGGTGAAGAAGAATATGGTTGATATGAAAGTGATCATATGGCTAACCATTTAGTTGACTATTGTTGAACCAACAAATGTACAAGTTTGGTACGGTTACACAAGCCTAGAAACGTACATTTCATTTGTGTGTAACAAGCTAGTTTTCGATCGAACGGTTGGAAGATATTAGCTTGAATCTAAATTAGGTTTTCATCTAACGGTGAATATTGAATGCTTTGTTACCAAGCTGACATTGATTGCAAACCCTGATTTGAAAGACTATATAAGGGAGAGCTCTAGCAACTGGGAAACCTAATCCCCACACCTTCTGTGTGATACTAGTTGTGCTAAGCTAGAGTCGGTTCTCCTTTAACCTTTGGTTTCTTCTTCTAAACCAGGTTAATGACTTAAAGACTTCATTGGGATTGTGAAGCCAGACCGATACTACTTTCTCGTAGTTGTGTGATCTGATCTTGTTGTTTCTATCGTACGAGTACAATTGTAATAATTGGCTTGAGATTGATATCTCCGATAGGCAAGATATAAAAGAAATCACAAACACTTCGTCTCATCGTTTGTGATTCCACAATATCTTTTTCGCTGCGTCGATTAGGATTATTGTGAGGTGATTGATAATACTAGGTTGTTCTTCGGGAATATAAGTCCGGTTTATCAACTGGTTCCTGTTCACCTTGATTTATCAAAAGACGGAACAAAACTCGTAGGTATATTCGTGGGAGACGGATTTATCTATTACCGTAGACTTTTCTGTGTGATACAGATTTGTCTATTAAATTCTTCGACTTTGGGTCGTAGCAACTCTTAGTTGTGGGTGAGATCAGCTAAGAGAATCAAGTACGTAGCATTCTGCTGGGATCAGAGACGTAGTAGCACAACTGTACCTTGGATCAGTGTGAGATTGATTGGGGTTCAACTACAATCCAGACCGAAGTTAGTTTGGAGTAGGCTAGTGTCTGTAGCGGCTTAATACAGTGTGTGTTCAATCTGGACTAGGTACCGGGATTTTTCTGCATTTGTGGTTTCCTCGTTAACAAAATTCTGGTGTCTGCGTTATTTCTTTTCCGCATTATATTTTGTTATGTAATTGAAATATCATAGGTTGTGCGTTGTTCAATCAATTAGAATATCCGACATTTTGGTTGTTGATTTAAATTGATTGACACTTGGATATTGGTCTTTGGTACCATCCAAGTTATCTCTCTAGTATTTGATAAAGACTCGCAGATTTCTATTTTCTTGAGTACTATATCAAATCGAGAGATTGCGATATAAACTCTTTGATATACTTTTATCTAGATTGAGTTTGACCGTCTAGTTGATTCTTTAGAAAGTATATTGGAGTTTGTACATACAAATTGCTAATCGAAATATTGGGTGTGGTTGTTAGACCCCCGCTTCTTCAACAATCCTCTCTACATAGGCTATAAATGCTTTTATCCTCTTACTAAGAAAAATTTTGTCTCTAGAAAAGTCACATTTGATGAACAAGTGTTTCCTTTTGCTATTGGAAATTGTATTTCTTCAACTGATGACTCTGAACTTGTGACTTTACAAATTAGAAATTGCTTTGGTCCTCAAATGCCAAGCTCTTCTATTCGTACACCACAACCAACTAAATTCCTCCATATTCTGGTGATACTTCTCCTCCTCTTCTATCACAAACTCGATTTCCTTTCAGAACTATTACAACTAGATTATATAGAGGCATTTCTAATCCCAAACAACTTCCCTCTAATTTTGCAGCACATAGCTCTACTGTTCTTTCTTTACCAATTGCTTTATAAGTTCTTATGACATCTGAAGTGGAGCCTAAGTCTTATAAAGAAGCATCAAAAAATCCAAAATGAGTGGTGGCAATAAAGAATGAGCATACTGCTCGCAAGGATAATGAGACATGGTATTTAGAACCTTTTGTGGAAGGAATGAATGTTCTAGGGAGTAAGTGGGTCTACAAAATCAAGTACAACTCTGATAGCTCAGTTGAGAAATACAAAGCTCTCTTAGTTGCACAGAAATACACTCGAAAAAAGATGGTGTTGATTACTCAGAGACCTTCAGTCGTGTTGTAAAAACTATAAATATCAGGTGTGTCTTAACCATTGCAGTCACAAATGGATGGGATATCCGGCAATTAGATGTATCTAATGCATTTATTCATGGATTTCTCAAAGAGGTTGTCTATATGGCTCACCCTAAAGGATTTATTGATAAACTAAAACCTACCTATGTATGTCACCTAACGAAACCTCTCAATGGTCTCGAACAAGCACCTAAAGCTTGGTTTGAGAGGTTTAGTCAATTTATTGGCAACCATGGCTTCCATAAGTCAGTTTGTGACCATTCCTTATTTTACTATACTTTTGGTGAGCGGAAACTACTTCTTCTGTTATATGTTGATGATATTATACTCACTGGTTCTTCTTCAGTTTTACTAGATTCACTTGTAGATGCTTTGAACAAGGAGTTCTCTATGAAAGAGTTAGGTCATCTCCATTACTTTCTTGGTATTGAATGCTATAGGTCTTCTATTTCTATGAACAAAAAAAGTATACTCTACAATTATTTGCAAAAGATGATATGCTAACATGCAGTCCTGCAAGCTATCTATTTCTCCATAACCAAGACTATCTCTGTACAATGGTGATCCTCTTGATGATGATGCTTTATACAGAAGCCTAGTTAGAGGTTTGCAACATCTTACTCTCAGTGGACCTAACGTATGTTTTGCTGTCAATTACGTCTCCCAGTTTATGCATACACCAACTACATCTCATTTATTGGTTAAACAAATTTTAAGTTATATCAATGGTAATGTTGATTCTGGTGGTACCTTATTGGATGGAAATTTGAAAATACGAGGGTACCCAAATACACCACAATCTTTTAATTTATCCACCTATAAGTCCTCTACGAATGTGATCGTCTATGGACAGAGTCGAGACAATACAACAAATTTAGTTCACACTTCGTGTGAACGTCTATGGATACGAGATCGAGACAATACAACAACAAGGTCACTTGTGTGATTGAATATGGATACAAGATCGAGACGATACGACAATAAAGTGTGCACTTGATAATAGGTTCGGTAATAACCGTAACTCTATAGGATCAATACCAAGTGTTACGGAATTTGTTAGTGCACTGCTCGGTCGAACTCACAAGCGTTGCTATCTCAAGCTTGTTTGTCGAATTTAGTTGATCAAAACTATAGTCTTGATTTCTAGTCTACTTATAGTTATGTCTCGTAATAGGATAGAATGTATAGTTGAGCTTTAGACTTCACAGCGTTCATCGATTGAAGACGAAGATCTACTGAGGAGAGTTTCGAGAACTTCATCAACAAAAGGTATGTGGAGACTAAAACTTATCTATCACTCAGAAGTCTACTCTATTTTATCTCCTAATGAGACTAAGTCTTGTAGGTATATAGACTTTTATATTATACACATTGGATATTTCGAACTGAGTTTAACTTGATTATCTATTTCTCGAAATATGTGTTGGAAGCTTTTTGCTTTAGCTATGTTCATCATATTCTTGACAAGTTTAGTTGGAAACAATTTATTTGTTGGAAACTAAATAAGTCAAAGATGATCATGTGGAGATTGCCTTGAAAAGTCTTACATAATTTGTATGAGACAATCATTTGATGTCAACTCGGAAAGTTTCATATTGATCATTCGATCACTTGAAAATTACTTATAAGCTAATAGTTTGTGTGAGACAACTATTGTCGTCTTCTAAGGATGTCTCAGTGATTGAAATGGGAGTTTAGAACAAAAAGCTTTGTCTGGATACATCACAGTATGCGTACCTAGTATGCAAACTGTTTTGGTATAATTCAGGTCCGAGAACCTTGTTTGCATACCTAGTATGCGAACGGTTTTAACTGTTAAAGTCTGAGAACCTTGTTTTGATACTAGTATGCTAACGGTTCTACCTGAGTTAGCTCCGGGACTGCTGTTTGCATATTCGTTTGCAAACGGCCAGACTAGGCCAAAGAACGGAAGCTATAGTTTGCGTACCTGTTTGCAAACTTAGTGGTTTAAGTTTAAAATTGGTTAAGTATGTTTTTCATACTCATGAACAAAAACATTTATGAATTAAGGAATGCAATCTTTGCAAACCGTGGCTTAATATTCATGAATCGCTTTTTACGAATCAATCTGATTTTAATTCAATTGGTTCATATATATTTCTATGAGATAGTGAATAATTGAACAACTCTATATGGAACACAATTAGATTCATTTTATTATCTTTCATGATTGATTGATCATCATAGTTCATCTAGATGTGTTAGATGAATGTGGTTAAGACAAAAGTGTTCATATGGCTAACTTCGGTTAACTATTATTGACCCAACTCAATATACACGTTTAGGTACGGTTACCCATATCTAAATGAAGGTATATTTCATTTGTGTGTAATAAGCTAAGACCATCTAACGATGGAGAGATATTGCTTTGGTTTTAATCAAACTTAGCTTGAATCTTAAATCAAGTTTTCATCTAACGGTGAATATTGAATGTTTTGTTATTAAGCTATCTTAGCTTTGATTGAAAGCAAACCCTGATTTGAAAGACTATATAAGGGATAACTCTAGCAACTGGAAAACCTAATCCCGACACTTTCTTGTGTACTAGTTTCGACTAGATTCGATTTTCCTTTAACCTAGGTTTTTCCAAAACCATTATAGGTTAACGACTTGAAGACTTCATTTGGGACTCGTGAAGCCAAACCCAACTATTTCCTATGTAGTTGCGTGTTCTGGTCTTACTTGTTCTATCGTATTTAGTACTATCTTCTCTAAGATTTGCTCGAGATTTATCTCCGCTAGGTAATATATAAAAAGTAATCACAAAGCTCTTCGTCTCATTCTTTGTGATTCCACAATAACTTATTCTACTACCATATAGTTAAGTTATTGTGAGGTGATTGATATTTCTAGGATGCTCTTCGGGAGTATAAGACCAGACTATCAATTGGTTCTTGTTCACCTTGATTTTTCAAAAGACGAAACAAAACTTCATAGGTACTTCAGTGGGAGACAGATTTATCTATCATAATAGACTAATTTGTGGGAGACAGATTTGTTTATTAGTCTTCGACTTTGGGTCGTAGAAACTCTTAGTTGTGGGTGAGATCAGCTAAGGGAATCAAGTGCGCAGAATCCGGCGTGGTTCTAGAGGCGTAAGGAACGCGACTGTACCTTAATTGTTGTGAGACTTGGTCAGGGATCAACTACATTCCAGTCTGAAGTTAACTTGTAGTAGGCTAGTGTCTGTAGCGGCTTAATACAGTGTAGTGTTCAAATCTGGACTAGGTCCCGGGGTTTTTCTGCATTTGCAGTTTCCTCGTTAACAAAACTTCTGGTGTCTATGTAATTTCTTTTCAGCATTATATTTGTTTACATAATTGAAATATCACAGGTTGTGCATAGATCAATCAATTGGTAAATCCGACCTTGATTGTTGGATATGAATTGATTGGCACTTGGGCATTGGTCTTTGGTACCGTCCAAGTTATTTCTTATATCAATCGGGCTCACATATTTCTATTTGTTCGATTGCAGATTGTATTGATAAATTGAGATATCTCTTTGATATATTTCTTGATTGAGATCGTTTTATAAGCTGGTGCTCTCGGAATTATATTGGAGTTAGTCCATACAGATTGTTGTACGAATTATTGGGTGTGGTTTTTATACCCCAGCTTTTTTAGAATTAACGAACAAGTGCAATTTACTTTAGTTATAATAAAAAAATTATAATGCGGAATAGCAAAGTAAATGGCACAACAGGACTTTGTTAACGAGGAAACCGCAAATGCAGAAAACCCCCGGGACCTAGTCCAGTTTTAAATAATCTCAGATTGAAGACGCTATACAAAATCTAATACCAACTTCCTATAATTGAGACCAAGCAGACTAATCCTAGCTACTTAGTTCCCTCGGTATCCATGAGTCTTCTACTTCTAGAGTCATGCACATGAATAACAGCAAGTCCTCTGGATCGTATTCCAAACATCAAAGGAAGAATCTGTTTGGTAACCACTCTAATCAATCTTGCTAGAAGATATCTGAGCTGTTGAAAAAGGCTCTTATCTTTAATCTAATAAACTCCTTTGTCTGGTTAGATCAATATAAATATTGACTACCAAAATAATCAATTTCTAGATTCGCAATCAATCAATATAGACCTCAAAGAGAAACTATAAAGCGATGTCGATATCACGCAACTAATCAATCAAGTCTATAAAATATAAACCGATTCTAGTTGGATCCCAGCCTATCAAGGTTTGTGCACTAAATCCACAAGATATGAAAACTAATAAGATTTCTTCTTCGTCTTCAAATCTTCTATTGCCTTCAAATACCTGCACAACAACACTTGAATCCTCTTGTGATCAATCACACACAGAACAGAGTCTGTTAACAATGGATTATCACAAGATGTCTTTAGATACGAAGATGGTTCTAATGATCCCGTCGATACTTTGATCTAGTTCGAGTGAATCTTGTATCAGAAGAGAACATTCTCAGGAATAAACAAACTAGGTGCAATTAAAGGTACAACAAGCGTTAGTCAATCAAATCAATAATCAAAAACTAATAACACTGCATTTATCTAGTTTCCCACCAAAGGTACTCGTAGAGCTTCTTGATCCCACAGAAGTCTTTAAACGAGCGGTCATAAGAGATTTCGTCTAATTAGGGTACTTTTCTCTCCGAATAGACGGCTCCACCAGAAACTACAAGAAATGAAGTTTTCCTAGCTCTTAAGATGGTTTGCAAGAAATATAAACTCAAGTATTTATAAACCAAGGTTGTTTGGACAACAAGGAAATTCCAAAACCGAAAATATTCTCGAGATATTAAAGTACCTAAATTCGGTTTTCATATTTCCAATTAATGTTAACCAACATTTCTGAAAACACTCACAGAAAAACTTCTATTATTAGTCTAGCATATTAACTAATAATATTTTCTAGAGGATATGCTTTAATCGCTGGTAATTAAAACATATATGATGAAAATCATAATTAAATGCTTTTCACTTTTTCGGACCAGGGATCACCTTGAGTATCAAGGAATATATTTGAACAATAAATGATAAGAGTTATGTATATGTTCAAATATGTCGACATCCGGAATCTTCTTCACTTGACAAACCCAATACCCCAATTAACACACACCATGAAGAAATATGTGAACCATGGTTATTGGTTTTGTACTTGGAACCGATTAAACCATCTCTCCAAAATATGTTGTGACCGGTTATAACATGATTCCAGTACAGGCCGTAATCGGTTACACCTTGATCACAAAGTAGCTTGTGTCCGGCTACACCTTGCTTCCCGAGTAAGCTTGTGATTGGTTACAACTTGCTTCCCAAAGGTATCTTGTGATCGACTACACTAACTTCCCAATTCATCTTGTGACCGTTTATACCTTGGTTCCCAAAGTAACTTATGGTCGGTTAAAACTTGCATTCCAATATAGATTGTGATTGCTTATACCTTGATTTACAATGTAGATCATGACCGATTATAACTAGCTATATTATATAAGCTATGACTGGTTATACCTCAAGTCTCAACATAGTTAAGATGAGTTCTACCAAAGTCATCTTCCATTGGTCACCCAAAAAGATATTCAAAGAGTAGCAAGACCAATCATGATTTCCCTTTCGATTATGAAAACAAGTTCATACATCTACTTCCTTAAACTCATGTAAAGATACATAGTTTTCTATGATGATATCACACATGTACAATGCACACATAATCAAATAAATATATACAACAGATTATGTCGATGTCGTATTTACGAAGTTCCAAAAGATAAGAGTTTATACTTCGTAATATTTTTCCTTGACGCTTTGATCATACTACTATGACCAAGTCTCACCACTAGAGTATTATATACAATATATACAGCTTCACATGTTTTTTTTCAATATAGCACGACTTGCAAGATATGTTAGGAATGGAAACAAGATCAAGTCAATATTATTAACCTCAAGTGGAAGGATGATGTCGTCGTTGTAGTCGTTACTTCTTCTCAATCTCCAGGTATTCGGAGTAATACTTGTATGTCTCAACATTCCTAGACTTTCTAGTCTAACCTAAACGGAGTTGACTATGGTATTTAATCAAGCGATGAGTTTTGATACTAAAATATGATAACCAAACTTGACATACCAACACTTGGTGGGTTCAACCGAGATATGCTCTAACAATCTCCCCCTTTGTAATTTTAGTGACAAAACTCTTATTACATATGTAGCTAAACTAATTACAAAATAACTCATTCTTCACACGCTTGATTCTAAGTTTCAACATCACAATATCCTTCATATATTCAATAAATAAATGCCGTTGTTGACATTTGAATAAAAAAAAGCTTTTACCCCCCCTAAAGGCAAGCTAGGTAAATATTCAATCCGAACATCTTTGTTATTCCCCTTTTGTAGTCAGAAATATTGCACATCATGATGATATGTTTCTCCCCCTTAGTCTATGCTTTACTCTTTCGTTAGACATAACGTTTAAGAACAATTGTCCTTTCCTAGTGATTAAATATCACTTGTTTATTCCATATATTTATCCCCCCTATTTGTCACAATAATGACAAAGGTTCGAGAAAATAAAGGACAAACCGAAAGGGTCTTACAAATCTATAAGACTTGTACAACCTATAAGAGTTAAGCACAAAGGTTTCACATACCATATTAGATAACCAATATTAAAACCGAAACTACAAAAGTAATTTAGTTCCAATATGTTATCAAGGAAACAATTTCCCAAATCAATTTTCCCTATAGTCCAACAAATCGACTAAGATACTTAATTCTATTGTTGAACCGACTGCATATGTACGATCGCTTGTTTCGACAAGACCAAAATAAAGATCAGAATTAACTCTATTTTTCTCATCAGACTTTAACCGTTTAGAAAATAACTTAGACCTTTCCCTTCAGTCAAGACAAACACTATGTTAGTTACCTAGTTTTTCTTGTCAAAACATTCGATTAAACTTGAGTAAACTGAATCCTCCAATTGACAAGTCTGAAAAAGCGGGGGTCTAACAACCACACCCAATATTTCGTTTAGGAAATCTGTATGGAATAACTCTAATATAATTCCAAGAGAATCAACTAGACAGTCAAACTCAATCAATAAAAATATATCCAAGAGTTATATCTCTATTTCTCAAATCAATCTGCAATCGAACAAATAGAAATCTGTGAGCCGGATTAATATGAGAAATAACTTGGATGGTACCAACGACCAATATCCAAGTGTCAATCAATTTCAACCAACAACCAAAGGTTGGATTCACCAATTGATTGAACTACGCACAACCTGTGATATTTCAATTATATAAAAAAAATATATAATGCGGAAAATAAATAACACAGACACCATAAGTTTTGTTAACGAGGAAACCGCAAATGCAGAAAAATCTCGGGACCCAGTCCAGATTTGAACACCACACTGTATTAAGACGCTACAGACTCTAGCCTACTACAAGTTAACTTCGGATTGGAATGTAGTTGAGCCAATATGGAGACAATACAACAACGAAGTATGTTTACTTGATAATAGGTTCGGACTTAACCAAACTCTAGGGATTGTCTATCAAGTAAAATAGGAATTAAAGTTTGTGTAATTTACTTTAAATTATAATAACAACAATTATAATTGCGGAAAATAAAAGTAAATGACACGGCAAGATTTTTTTAACGAGGAAGCTGCAAATGCAGAAAAACCCCGGGACCTAGTCCAGAATTGAATACTCTCAGAATTAAGCCGTTATAAAAAATCAAACCAACTTCGTATAATTGAGACCAAGCAACTAAACCTTTAGTTCACCTAGTTTCCTCAGTATCCATGCCCCTCCAACTTGTTAATAAGTCACGCACTTGGAACATTTACTTTGGTTCGTATTCCAAACAGTAAAGGAACAACAAATCTATTCGGTAACAACTCTTTTCAAACAACGTGATATGAGTTTGACAAAGGCTCTTCCGTTTAACCAATAAACTCCTTTGTCGGGTCCTTAGATCAATCTCTCAACAACTATCGAAGTAATTGTTAGACTATGCAATCAATACTATTAATCACAAAGAAGTGTATTGACGCCGATCTACTCAACTAATCAATCCAATCTATCACAAAGATAAACCGATTATAGTTGGATCCCTTTCCATCCGAAACAAGTATTGTGTACACCAAAGATTATGAACCCAAAAAGTCTTCTTGTCTTTAAATCTTCTTTAATCTTCAATCAGCACCTGCACACATTCAACTTGAATCTCTTGTGATCAATCACACACAGAACGAAGTCTGTTAACGTTGGATTATCACAAGACGTTATTAGATCTACAAACAGTCTAAAGATCCCCGTCGAAACTTCGATCTAGTTTGAGTGAATCTTATATCAGAAGAGAAGATTCTCAAGCATAAACAAACTAGGTGCAATCAAAGTTCAACAGACATTAGTCAATCAAATCAATCGAAAACTATTAATAAACCGCAATTATCTAGTCCCCCACCAACAGTACTAATAGAGCTTCTCAATCCTAAAGAAGTCTTTAAACTGAGCGGTCGTAAGAGATTCAACTAATTAGGTTACTTTCCTCTCCGAATAGGCGGCTACACCAGTAACAACACAACTAGGTAGTTTTGCTGGCTCTGAGGATTAGTTTGCTAGAAATGAAAACTTCAAAATTTATAGACAAGGAAGTTTGGACACCAAGGAATTTCCAAAACCAAATATTCTCAAAGATATGCAATAAATACAAAATCGGTTTTCATAATTCTTGGAAACACACTGTCCAAATATTGACCAAAATCCCAATAATAAAATCTATAATCAATAAATGCACATTACTAATTATTATTTTCTAAAGATATGCATTTAATTGCTACAGATTAAATAGCATATAAAAACTAAGAAACCTTAATTAAAAGATTCTCAATTTATTTCGATCCTGGGATTCTCCTTTAGCTATTAAGGAATATCTTTGAACAATTAATGATAAGAGTTACTGCACATGTTCAAAGTATGTCGACATCTTTACTTTGCAAGTACTTTTTCATACTTACAATCTTGGAAACGATTTTCCATACTTCCAAACAAGTTTAGAATTGGTTCGTCTGAATTCCAAGAACTATGTGATTGATTATCCTATCAAATCACCAATTATGGGTTTCTCGGTTCTACCAAATCAAGTTCGGTTCTACATCCATGTGAGTATTGTGCATAGTCACGCTAGTTACCAAAATTTGGTTGACTAGGTACTAGGATCGGTTCCCCACAACTTATAGTAACTACTTTATTCGGTTGCACATGTCCATAGGATCGGTTCCCCCAAAACTACAAACTTGTTGCACATGTTCATAGGATCGGTTCCCCCATTTACTAAAAACGTGTTGCACCTCTTACAAGGATCGATTCCCTCTTGCAAATTTGTTGCACCTTTTACTAGGATCGGTTCCCCAATGACTAGATAAAAGTTGTTATTTACAAGGCATCGATCATACCATCTTGAGTGATTACTTAAGATCGGTTTCACTAATAAAAGTCATACCAATATATAAGTCAGGCCTTGTGAATAGTTTTACCAAGATACATAAACAAGTTTATGAGCGGTTATACTAAACACACATATCGGTAATTCAAAATAGATTTGCAATGAATAGCAATACCAATAAGCCAAGTGATTTCCCATTCGATTCAAAAAACAAGTTTATGAACTTAGTTCCTTTAAACGAATGTAAAACATTGTTTCTTAGGATGAAATCTTCACTCATACCCATACATAATCACAATAGAATTCATATGATCATGTCGATGTCTTATATACAAAGTTTAATGGTTAAGCAATAACCTCGTATTGTATTCCTTAATACTACGTCTAACTAAAGTTTCATACACAGCTTCACAATTATGTTTTCAATATGCACGACTTGAAAGATACGTTAGGGAAAGAAACAGTTCAAGTCAAATATTACTAACCTCAAGAGGAAGGATGATGTTGTCGTTGTAGCTGAAAAAAAAGGGGTTCTAACAACCACACCCAATATTTCGATTAGCAATCTGTATGGACTAACTCCAATATACTTTTTAGAGAATCAACTAAACAATCAGACTCAATCTAGGTAAAAGTATATCGAGGAGTTAATATCTCTTCTCTTGATTTGATCTTTACTCAAGCAAATAGAAATCTGCGAGTCTTTATCAAATACAAGGAATAAACTTGGATGGTACGAAAGACAAATATCCAAGGATCAATCAATATCCAATCAACAACCAAAGGTTGGATTTCACTATTGATCGATACAACGCACAACCTGTATTATTTCAATTATATAACAAAATATAATGTGGAATAGAAATAACACAGACACCAGAAATTTTTTTAACGAGGAAACCGCAAATGCAGAAAAACCCCGGGACCTAGTCCAGATTGAACACCACACTGTATTAAACCGCTACAGACAGTAGCCTACTGCAAACTAACTTTGGTCTGGACTGTAGTTGAACCCTAATAAATATCACACTGATTCAAGGTACAGTTGCGCTCCTTACGTCTCTGATCCCAGCAGGATACTACGCACTTTATTCCCTTAGATGATCTCACCCACAACCAAGAGTTGATATGACCCAAAGTCGAAGACTTTAATAAACAAATCTGTATCACGCAGAAAAGTCTACGATAATAGATAAATCTGTCTCCTACAGATAAACCTACAAGTTTTGTTCTGTCTTTTGATAAAATCAAGGTGGACAGGAACCAATTGATAAACCAGACTTATATTCCCGAAGAACATCCTAGTATTATCAACCACCTCAAAATAATCTAAATCGCATGGTAGCGAAACCAGATATTGCGGAATCACAAATGATGAGACGAAGATGTTTGTGATTTCTTTTTATCTTTCCCTATCAGAGATATAATCTCAAGCCAATCTTATAATTGAATTCGTATGATAGAAAATGGCAAGATCAGATCGCTCAACTACAAGAGAAGTAGTTTCGTTTGGATTCACAATCCCAATGAAGTCTTTAAGTCGTTAACCGACAAGGTCTCGAGAAGAAACCTACGGTTAAAGGAGAATCGACTCTAGCAAAACTAACTAGTATCACACAGGAGGTGTGGGGATTAGTTTTTCCAGTTGCTAGACGTCTCCTTTATATAGTTTTCAAATCAGGGTTTGCAATCCAAGTTACCTTGGTAACAAAGCATTCAATATTCACCGTTAGATGAAAAACCTGATTTATCCAAGCTAATATCTTTCAACCGTTAGATCGAAACTTAGCTTGTCACACACACAAATGAAATGTATTCAATTAGGTTTGAGTAACCGTACCTAAACGTGTACACTTAGTTGGTTCAAAAATAGTTAACCAATGGTTAGCCATATGAGCACTTTCATATTAACCGTATTCATCTTTCTCATAACTAGTTCAAATGACTCATAAGAACTAGTTCAAGAGTTGTTCAATTGCTTAGATCTTTATACATAGACACAATTGAAACAAAATCGGGTTGATTCACTTGAATCAATTTATGAACAATATAGCTACGGTTCGCAAAGATTGCATTCCTTATTGATTTATTGTTTAAGTTCATGAAACTACCGATTTGAGAAATATAACCAGCTTGGGCACGCGTACGGGTATGCGTACCTTACCTACCG
Source organism: Papaver somniferum (assembly GCF_003573695.1). Classification (NCBI taxonomy): domain Eukaryota; kingdom Viridiplantae; phylum Streptophyta; class Magnoliopsida; order Ranunculales; family Papaveraceae; genus Papaver; species Papaver somniferum. Next base: position 111,339,777 of record NC_039366.1, on the reverse strand, counting down.
GATTTGAGTTGGTTTTGGTTTCCAAACTCAGCAGAACTTTTTGGGTAGAAAAGTTTCGCCAGTACGCGTACGTGTACACGTACCTAAGGTGACTGGTTTATGAGTTCGTAAACTCCAAACTCAGCAGAATTTTCCGGGAGGAAAAGTTCCGCCAGTACGCGTACGGTACGCATACCCAACCTGTCTCCTTCACCAATACCGCATGCACACATATGCACGCACTTGGTTTCCGGCACATGGATTTATACACTAATTTGCGAACACACTATATACGCTTATATCCATAGTTGGTTACGTAATCTCAACTCTACATTTCAATCATTGAAACATTCTTCTATAATGTTATAATAGTCGTTAGACATAAAGAATCGACTATCGTCATCAAAGCTATTTTCAAGATTGAAACGTCATCATGACTTTCGTCACGGGTAAAGATGAATATAGTTAAAGCAATAACTTACCAACACATATTTCGAGAAAAAGATAGGCGAGTAAACTCGGCTTGAAATAGCAAATGTGTATGTATGAAAACTATCATACTTATACGAATTTTGTCTCAAGAGTAGGAGATAGAGTAGAAAGACTTTTGAGTGACAGATGAGTTCAAGTCTCCACATACTTGTTGGTCGGATGAAGTTTCACTATTTCCTTGAGTAGTTCTTCGTCTTCGTAAGATAATCACTATGGAGTCTGGAGCTCAAGTATTCCTAACTATCCTAGATCGAGACTTAGTCATAAGTAAACTAGAAATCAAGACATATAGTTTTGATCACTAGCATTGACAAACATGCTTGAGATAGCAACGCATGCGAGTTCGACCGAGCAATGCTCTAACAATCTCCCCCTTTGTCAATTTTAGTGACAAAACTATCAATACATATGGATTACAAAATAGATAAAACTTTGTAGCTTCTCGTCCACATGCTTGATCTCCTTGGTGCTTCAATATTACTCGAAAACTTCGTCTTTTCCAAGTACTCCCATGATTCCATAGATGTTCAATTCAGCATAATAGTTGTTGAAGTTCTGTATCCATAACAATGAGAAAACAAAAGTTCTCGATCATTTTTATATAATTTCATAGTATTATTACACAACATCAAAGTTCTTATGTCACGACTTCGACAACAATACTATGGTGATATGTATCACTCCCCCTTAGTCAATACTTTCGTCTCGACATGAAAACCACTCCCCCTTACATAATGACCCGTAAAACACGTAAATCATATGTATTTGTAGTGTGAACTACATATTAATTCTCCCCCTTTTTGTCAATAAAATTGGCAAAGGTACGAAAACGGGATCCTAATGAAATTTCCACGAACACGCTTCAAGACCAAAGAAAAGTACATATCAACTTATTTAGATGCAATCATAAAGCCGAAGCTAAATGCATTCATCAAGGAGTTTATAAAGATACAAGATAACCCCTAAATAATTCCACATCCGCACTCCCCACAAAGATATGGAAATTAAGCGCAAGTTCAAAAATCTCTCCTCCATTTGATGTCATTCCCGAGAAAACAACAAGAGCGACCTTGATTTTATAAGAAAACAAGGATTTTATTGGACACCAAAAACCATAATGAAATGATTTTTTATATCCAAAATTCTCAATTAAACTAATCACAAGTAAACCCACAATCAATTTAATCGGAATACACAATCAAATTAAACACAAAAGTGATCAATTTAATTGAACATGCTCGACATAAGAGAACTTACGGAGCTACGACTATGTTAACCATAAAAGAATGATCAACTCAATCGTTTTATGCTCTACAGAAGAAAAACTTATGGAGCATTGCAGTATACACATAAAATATGGATCAGGGAAAGATCAATATTGCGGCATATACAAAGATTCATTCTATTTTCATCACTATTTGCATAACGACATATAATAGACATAATCTTTGCAAACAAAAGATTTTAACCTATCATCCATCAATAAATTGACATAATAGGCTTAACTTTTGTTTGTCAAAAGTTCATAGATCTTGTATCAATACTTGCATATCGACATATAAAAGAAATAACTTTTGACATCGTATGGGACAATAATAGTTCACGGACGCAAACACACATATCCCATAACACATTGCAATATATAAAATCATAAAGATTAATACTGCAAAAATCATCTTCCAAACCAAACTTTAGAATTTAAATAAATAAATCTTAAAAACAATGCAAGATGAAAAACGTTGGACATAGCTATGTGTACTCACAATAATGGCTATTCCAAACTCTAGTTATTCTTTCTAAAAACACAAGAATAGAATTCTTATAAGAAGATTTACTAGATAAATAGCTTAGTTTTCTTTGATTATTTCATACCTTTGAAAAGGTCCATCAAAATCGGAGTCACTGATAACCTTGATTTTCTTGACCGTAGAGACGCCATGTTCATGAGTTAGAACATTAGTTTTCGGTCAACAATGCGAGAAAGATGCCTAGCTTTGACGCAATCAAGGATGACCTTCTTCTGGTTACTGATCAAGATGTTTTGATTTTCAAGGATTTTTGCTTGTCCATCAAAGAGTTAGTTTATCTGCAATTAAAGGTTATCAAGCTCGTTCTTAACCTCAGTCTGAGCGAAGATTAAATCCTTGACAGATTCTCCTATCCAAGAGTTATACTCTTTTCTTTCAAGCATCCTTTTCAGAATCAGATCTTATGTTGTATCATATCCTTTGAAGTCTTCTTCCATCTCAATGTTTACTTCTTTTTGAGGTTCAACAGAGGTTCCCATAGACATCTTTTTCCGGGAATAGGGTAAACACATACAAGGTATATATGGTGTCAATCAAGGAAGACACTCTTGATAGAAACCCTAGATTTCCTTAGAGAAAACTTGGACGTTCGTGGACCTGGAGAATATATCAGAAACAAGAAGGATCCAAAAGGAAATACAAACTGTTTCTCAAAATGTCTCTTTTAAACAAGGCTCTATATCTGAAAAGTTAGATAAAGCAAAAGAGATACATTAAATACATAGAAAGTAGCAGAATAACTCAGCTTATAAAACAAACAACAATAGAATGGATGATAATTTTCCTTAAGACTTGAGCATTTCATAAACAGTCATCTTTGTGACTCTCAAGTTAGACACAAGGATGTGAATACCTATAGTTAGGTAACAGGATGAGACATAATCTCACCATGAGTGTTTAGAGATATAGGGATATCATCAATCAGTTTGTTTTTTGTATTCCTTTTCTCTCTTTGACTATTTTTAACTCCATTAGAAGTTTCTTACAGTCCTTTGAGAGAATCCATTAAATGGAACCTTTTGATGACTAAGTCTAGGACCTCTAGAAATTGGTTCTAGAGGATTAACTGAGATAGGTCTCCACCTTCTAGACTTAGATCTACCAGTTTTATTCTCATAGACACCGGGAAGCTGTGTTTTTGTGATGTAGTTTGCACCATGAGTAAAAACACGATTCCGGTAAAGATTTTGAAAAGAGTGATCTTTAAAAATCTTTTTATGAGAATTCTGGTTTTCTGTGGGAGTGAGATCCATTGTTGATTCCGCCAGATGATTAACTCGGTTGACGGTAAATAGAAGAAGATTTTAAAGATATGAGATCTGTTTCTTCCTAGCAAAACAATGTTTAGTGGAAGAGAATTGTTGAATTATATCGGTTTCAAACCCATGTCCCGTTTGGAAGTTTGCCATTTATTTGCGGGGACTTCCTTTGGTGAGTTTTTCTTCATGTCAGGTAACTCAGCATGTGATACAGAAGAATTTCTCATTACAGTGTTTTCCTTAGTTAAGGAGACAGACTGTTTTTGGTCTAGGTGAAGAGATGCAACAATATTCTCTGTTTCAACACAAAGATCGTTCAAATCAGAGAAGTGTGTCTCAATCAAACGTTTTTCTCTAATTGTTCCCTCTCTAACAAGATTCTCAAGGATACTAATCTTTTCTTGTTGTAGCATATTCTCCTGAGTGAGTTTTTTAATATTGTTAGAAAAGGACTCAGTAATATTAGAGTTCACGTTCTCGACTAAGAGACTTCTCAAATTCATCCAAGAGTTGAGAATGATTATAGAAATCAATTGTCTCAGTTGGATTTTCTTTAGTTCTGGTGATATTCCTTTCTTCCTTGACACCTTGTCAATTGTCTTGTTTCTTTCTCTGGATTCGGAAGAATCATCTAAGGAATTATCCTTTGAGGAAAAACCAAGACACTTGACATAGTCAAAAGTATGGGAAGACATAAACTATGCGTAGATAGGAGATACTACTTTTTCCGCAGAATCAGATTGCTACAAACACAGACTGTTAAGGCATTTAAACGTGTTTGCCTGCTCTGATACCAATTGAAAAAGCGGGGGGTATGACAACCACACCCAATATTTAGACTAGCAATCTGTATGGAATAACTCCAATATACTTTCTAGAGAATCAACTAGACAGTCAGACTCAATCTAGGTAAAAGTATATTGAGGAGTTAATATCTCTTCTCTTGATTTGATTTTTACTCAAGCAAATAGAAATCTGCGAGTCTTTATCAAATACAAGGAATAAACTTGGATGGTACCAAAGACCAATATCCAAGGATCAATCAATATCCAATCAACAACCAAAGGTTGAATTTCACTATTGATCGATACAGCGCACAACCTGTATTATTTCAATTATATAACAAAATATAATGCGGAATAGAAATAACACAGACACCAAAAATTTTGTTAACAAGGAAACCGCAAATGCAGAAAACCCCCGGGACCTAGTACAGATTGAACACCACACTGTATTAAGCCGCTACAGACACTAGCCTACTACAAACTAACTTCGGTCTGGGCTGTAGTTGAACCCTAATCAATATCACACTGATTCAAGGTATAGTTTCGCTCCTTAAGTCTCTGATCCCAGCAGGATACTACGCACTTGATTCCCTTAGTTGATCTCACCTACAACCAAGAGTTGCTACAACCCAAAGTCGAAGACTTTAATAAACAAATATGTATCACATAGAAAAGTCTACGATAATAGATAAATCTGTCTCCCACAAATAAACCTACAAGTTTTGTTCCGTCTTTTGATAAAATCAAGGTGAACAGGAACCAATTGATAAACCAGACTTATATTCCTGAAGAACAGCCTAGTATTATCAATCACCTCACAATAATCTAAATCGTATGGTAGCGAAACTAGATATTGCAGAATCACAAACGATGAGACGAAGATGTTTGTGATTTCTTTTTATCTTTCCCTATCGGAGATATAATCTCAAGCCAATCTTACAATTGAACTCATACGACAGAAAATGGCAAGATCAGATCACTCAACTACAAGAAAAGTAGTTTCATCTGGCTTCACAATCCCAATGAAGTCTTTAAGTCGTTAACGGACAGGGTCTCGAGAAGAAACCTACGGTTAAAGGAGAATCGAATCTAGAAAAACTAACTAGTATCACACAGGAGTGGGGATTAGTTTTTCCAGTTGCTAGACGTGTCCTTTATATAGTTTTCAAATCAGGTTTGCAATCCAAGTTACCTTGGTAACAAAGCATTCAATATTCACCGTTAGATGAAAAACCTGATTTATCCAAGCTAATATCTTTCAACCGTTAGATCGAAACTTAGCTTGTCACGCACACAAATGAAATGTATTCGTTTAGGTTTGAGTAACCGTACCTAAATGTGTACACTTAGTTGGTTCACAAATAGTTAACCAATGGTTAGCCATATGAGCACTTTCATATTAATCGTATTCATCTTTCTCATAACTAGTTCAAATGACTGATAAGAACTAGTTCAAGAGTTGTTCAATTGCTTAGATCTTTATATATAAACACAATTGAAACAAAATCGGTTTGACTCACTTGAATCAATTCATGAACAATATGGCTACGGTTTGCAAAGATTGCATTCCTTATTGATTTATTGTTTAAGTTCATGAAACTACCGATTTGAGAAATACAACCAGCTTGGGTACGCGTACGGGTATGCATACCTTAGCTACCGGATTTAAGTTGGTTTTGGTTTCCAAACTCAACAAAACTTTTCGGGTAGAAAAGTTTCGCCAGTACGCGTACGGGTACGCGTACCTAAGGTGACTGGTTTATGAGTTAGTAAACTCCAAACTCAGTATAATTTTCCGGGAGAAAAAGTTCCGCTAGTACGCGTACCCAACCTGTCTCCTTCTCAATACTGTATGCACACATATGCACGCACTTGGTTTCCGACACATGGATTTATACACTAATGTGCGAACACACTATATATGCTTATATCCATAGTTGGTTACGTAATCTCAACTCTACATTTCAATCATTGAAACATTCTTCTATATTGTTATAATAGTCATTAGACATAAAGAATCGACTATCATCATCAAAGCTATTTTCAAGATTGAAACGTCATTATGACTTTCGTCACGGGTAAAGATGAAAATGGTTAAAGCAAAAGCTTATCAACACATATTTCGAGAAAAAGATAGGCGAGTAAACTCGGCTCGAAATAGCAAATGTGTATGTATGAAAACTATCATACTTATACGACTTCTTTCTTAAGAGTAGGAGATAGAGTAGATAGATTTTTGAGTGACAGATGAGTTCAAGTCTCCACATACCTGTTGGTCGGATGAAGTTCCACTGGTTCCTTGAGTAGTTCTTCGTCTTCGTAAGATAATCGCCATGGAGTCTGGAGCTCAACTGTTCCTAACTATCCTAGACTGATACTTAGTCATAAGTAAACTAGAAATCAATACATATAGTTTTGATCACTAATATTGACAAACATGCTTGAGATACCAACGCATGCGAGTTCGACCGAGCAATGCTCTAACAGTAGCTCCATACTTCTTCACATTCTTCAAGTCTTCATGTTATACTTGTAAGTCTCATATCCTAACACTTTCAATCTAACCTATACGAAGTTGACTCTAGTATGTAATCAAGCGACTCTTTAAATGAGTTTTGATTCACTAAAATATGACAACCAAACTTGACATACAAAAGCTTGGTGGGTTCAACCGAGCTATGCTCTAAAAATCTCCCTCGTTTTCAATTTTAGTGACAAAACTCTTACATCATACGGATAAACAAATTACAAAAACTCATTATACACATACGCTTGATTCCAAGTTCAACAGCACAAAACCTGCATTAAATTCAATCCTTAAATGTCGCTACTGACATTATAATAACAAAGCTAATACTCCCCCTAAAGGTAAGATAAGTAGATTTTCAATCCGCACGTCTTTGTTATTTCCATGTAGTTCCTCATAACTACATATCATATGGTATGTGACTCCCCCTTAGTCTATGCTTTCACTCTCTTCGTTGGAATAAACTTTTTAGCACAAATGTCCTTTCCCTTAGTGATACCAACTCACAACAAGTCAATATCACTTGTTTACTCCATATATTTCTTCCCCTTTTTGTCACAAAATGACAAAGAAACGAAAAAAATAAAGGACAAACCGAAAGGATCTTACAAATTTCACAAAGAGAATTTGCAAACCTAAAAGAGTTGAGCACGAGGGTTTTACACACCATTTTAGATAACCAATATCAAAACTGAAACTACAAGTAATTTGGTTTTAACATGTTATCTAGGAAACAATTTCCCGAAGCAATTTTCCCTAATAGTTTAGCATATCAAAAATCGACTAAGCACCTTAGTTCTTTTGCTAAACCGATTGTACAAGTACAATCGCTTATTCCATAAGACCAAAATAAAGATCAGAATTAACTTTAGCTCTAATTATTGTCAAAAATAACTTAGACCTTTCACTTTTAAACAAGACAAATACTAGGTTAGTTAACTAGTAATTCTTGTTAAGGCATTTGGTTAGACTTGAGTAACCGAAACCTTCACATTTGATAAGTCTAACTAAGATCCGAAAAACTTAGTTTCTCTTATCCGGAATTCACTTGGACTAAACAAATGATCCCGAAACACTTTTGTTAAGCCATAAACAATCCATACAAACCAAATAAATCAACTTGCATAATCATTTATCTTAACCAGAAGCAATTTAAACAAACATAGACATTATAGCACTGCAATTGCACCGAAATTTTGTAAGCCTAAACAATTGATACCAAACAATAACGAAAGATAACAATAGTTTTTCTTAACCGGAAACAATTGAATCACAATCAAACATCCATACACAAATAATGGAATAAACATCAACTGTACCGAAATTTTGTTAAGCAAAAGCAATAAGGATATGAAATAAAGTCATGCTTTTCTTAAACAGGAAAACAATTAACTAACAAGATTGTTACCTCAAATTTCGCATCCTCTTCACTCCCAAAAGATATGTCATTAGGCGCAAGTTCACTTAGAACTCTCCCCCGTTGACGTTGTCATCTTCCCGCCAAAATAAAAGAACAACAACAAAAAGCAACCTTTACCAGAGAAAGGTTGAACACCGGTTTTAACTATGCGATGCAAAAGTTGAAACCTCGAAACACATATGCTTTTATGCTAAACCAAAAGATTCAACATATTGTGACTTTTTCACATATTGTTTCTACAGGAACCCCTCATGATCCTTTGATAAAGCCTACCAACATGAGATAGAACTTAATCCCGCTAAATCAAAAAGTCACTCAAACCATAAGGGTTCACACATTATGAGATTGAATATTAAGGTTAGAAAACCGAAAACAAACATCTCATAAACACATGGCAACTATGTGATTGATCAAATATAGATAGAGAAAGTATGAGTATAGAAGAAAATAAATCTCCCAAAAGATGTTAATTAGTCATATAATAACCGAGAGATCACGTGCTCAGTTTCATGTACTTCCTCACCTTTCAAAAGATTGAGCACCAAGGTGAGCATGCACATTCTAACACAACTAGGTTGTGTTGAGTTGGGCCTTGTCTTGTTCGTCAAGAGTAACTAAGACAGAATCATCATTCTTGACCTCTTGCTTGGTTTGTTTTCTATTGTTCCATTTCTTATTTTTCTTCTTTGACTTGTGATGAAAAGTGTCATTATCACAACCTTTACTAGTACAAGAGATTTCAGACATGATGTCTTTCTTTAGTCTTTCAAGAAGACTCTTATAATTATTGTCACCAACAATTAACAGCCGAGAGTCATTCTTGTGACTAAATTTTGGTCCCTTCTTGGCTATGGAGGACTTCGGGACCCACTTAGAGATGAGTTTCGCAGGAGTGGCTTTCTTCTTCATATCATTAGGACAATTGTCCTTTTGAATACTTTGCGAAACATCCTTTCTCCAATTTGGAACATCAGATCTTGTTTTTGCATTTAAAAATTCATCTCTCTTTCTATAATTGGGTCTTTTATGAAATTACCTTGTCGAGTGATATGCAAAATTTGAACTATCATTATAATAATTATTTTGCCTAAACTTAGGACAATACTGATCTGAGTTCCTTTGGGGAGGAATCTTAGCCAATTCGTTTGATACAAAAGAAAGTGCATCTTGCATCTTACACACTTTGCATCCCGTTGCAAGTGTCTTTTATTACAATAATAATAACAATGCTTAGTATAAACATACGAAATATGAGTTTTAGTGTTACCTTTTTGTGGATCCTCTTACATTGGTGCTCGTCGAGTTTTCTTCTTCTTCTTATCCTTGTCCAACGTTGTTGCTTTCTTGACATTAGCAGAAGTGGTCTCTTTGATTGCTGCTGGTTGAACATAATTCTTAGGCTTGACTGGATTTACTTATTCACAAGAAATAGTATCATTTTTGACAACAGTGGAAGCCTCTGGTTGAGAAGAATTAGTAGCTTTAACAAATTTTACCTCTTTGTTAATATTTGAAGCATTTATTCCCTTATAGCCCAATCCTCGTACATATTATAATTCCTTGAGAGCATCATCTTCAGTCTATCTTGATATCTCTCTGTCCTATTCTTCAAGTTCTGTATTGCCTGCTCCACCTTCTACGATTCAGCAGCCAGAGCCTTTTCTTCTTCCAAGATAATCTTCGCAGCAGGAACTACGTTCGCAAGGATGCCGACTCGATCAACCTTGATGATGTCAAGATGCTGACGCAGCCAACCCATATTGAATTCCATCGATTCACAGTTAGACACCATGTTCTCCCACTCTTCAAATTTTGATTCGACAACGTTACGGATGGAGGTACCCTCCATCTCAGCAATCAGGGGAAGAAGGCAGTTTACCGTGGTAACCAAAGCAGATGCACAGTGTTGAACTACATTCCTGGTTGCAATATGGCCATACCTCTTCCATACTTTTCTGTATAAGGGTACGAACTCCTTCCGCACCAAGAATCAGCCGATGGTTCGATAGCTAGAAGGCAGACATTTCATGTGAATATCGAATGAAAGACCTGCGTTGGGGTATTCGTAAGACGAGATACCTATATCGGCATCGTCGAGATCCGCAGGAGTGGGCGTATTCGAATTTGAAGGAAGGGGACTGGTCAAATCATCATCATCGACCACTGTCACACATGGGCGTCTCCGCAAAAAAGAGAAGGAGCGAACTGGAACGGTCTTCCGGAGAACACGAACAAAAGAATCATCGCAAAGATGTTCATCCTGAACCTCAGATGGGCGTACGCATTTAACAAAAGATCCTGGGTGATATGAAGAAGATGATCTACTGCTGTTCGACATGTCAAAGAGATAGAGTTTCTGCAAGAAAAACCTATCAATGAATAATGGTTTTTAAACCCCGCATATATGTTGAAGGAAAACCTAAAGGAAGACCAAATAAGCTACAACAGAGCTTATCCGGAGGTCTCGACGTCGACCGAGTCGTGCTTTTCTCCCAAACCCTAATTTGACCAACTCCACCTGGCGATGTCTATCTATACGGTAAATGCGTATTTACTTTAACTTAGTCATTTCCTTATACAAATTTGTCACCATCTCATGCCTACCCCACAATAGTGTAACCATTATGTGCTAGGCAGGGGACTTAATGTTGATGGTGGATTTTCATTTAAGGCTAAAATTGTAAAAGCCAAAACTATGCGCTAACATCCTGCAAAGGATAAAGATACTGATAAAGTGGAGAATACTTCTTCACTATAAACTTATAGAATTACCAATTAATGCATGACCATCCTTGTATTTCCCGTACTGCTTCACTCTTATCATTATTGGTGCGGCATGACGACTGAGTGTTGCTCTCAGCAGAGCAACACGAATCTCCAAGCATTAAATAAGGAGGCACGTACGAAATACCCGTACAGGCTATGACTCTCGGAGTGTTATACTAGCCCGATCGAGATCTGGACTATCTGTATCAGTCTCACAAATGATCACGACCATCCAACTTCACCAGCATGATTGGATGGCTTAGATCGGATCCATAACCCTCAGGCAGGTATTGGAGTATTCATCACCGACCCAATGCGGGCCCCGCATGGTCGACCTCCCCAAAAGGGTAGCATGGCTTTCCAAATCGTCCAGCCAAAGCAGCGCGGACGTGAAACCCTAATTTAGGGTCTGCGGCACATTACATGTGTCGCAAAGCAGTCTCACCCATCCATCTTCGCAGGCATAGATGGAGGGTGTAGATGTAGATTCAAAGGGCCCAGAGCATGTCAACAAAATCACCGTGGGCCCACCTACAAACATGACCGATCGGTCAGGACCAACTATAGTTGGTCGTTCCAGTTCGTGCGCCCAAACAAGGCATGACGCACGACCGGTGAAACCCTAATTAGGGTTTGAACATCACGAGCGTCCATTTTCTCCTGAACGAATGAAGGGTCCAGGAATAGACTAGGTAGGTCCAGTGCGCATCAACATGATCACTGTGGGCCCGTCTATCTCCATACCCGATCGTCCAAGGCATATCATGCCTGGTTGCCTCGATTCGCACGCCCAAACTAGGTGTGGTCACACCTCCCAATTGCAAACTAATCTCGACCACTCAACTTTGTCATAAAAATTAAGTGGCTTAGATCACGTTTCTATGGGACAATGAAATACAGGCGTGTACATCAGACCGTCGTCTGCACACCCGACTAATCGGCCAAGACCGACCAGGCATGGTCGCCTCGAAACACGCGCCCAAAGTTGGCATGACGCGCGGCCTTTGCGGCACAAAATCTCTGTCGCAAATCAATCCTGGCCGCTCCTCTTTGCCGGACAAATTGAGCGATCTAGATTACACTTTCACGAGACAATGAGGTATGGGCATGTACACCGGCATGCCGTCTACACGCATGACCAATCGGCCTTGCCAAAATCGTGTCCCAAGCTTGGATTCTACCAAGATGAAGAGTGATGCTTGCGCACCTCTTCATAAACCCTAATCCCACTGTGGTCGCCAATTGTTTATGGGTGAAAACTATTTCTGCCAGTTTTGGTAATTTGGGGTGTGTGGATGAGAAATGAATCTAAACCCTAAACAAATGCACCGCACGAGAGTGTTTTGTGATTCGAGAAATCAATCTGTACAATTCTGGCCTAAACCAAGAAATGACCGTTCCAGACTTGCTTCGGTCACAAAGTGAAGGAGACGGGGTCGATCTTAGGGAGGGAAGCGAAGAAGGTGTTGAGATTGTGAAGGTGTTGGCTATGTATGACTTGTATCAGAAAGCTGATCTGGCTTGCAGAATGTAAGCTATCAGTTCCGGTGTTTGAATACGGTTGTATCAACACTTGCTTCTGTTGTCTTGTCTTGTTTGAAAATAGGGAGGAGAACCTATTTATACAAGTCATTGAGCCTAACTCACGTCTCTCATGGGAAGTGGAGAAAGGAGTGATGGAGTAGTGGAGTTGCGTGTGTTAGTGTTACGCGATCAGTCTTGCCCACTTCTCCCATCATCACTAACCGTACATGACTTCCTGACACGTTCTTGTGATGGCGCGTTGTGCGCTGCACGCTGTAAACCGCCAGACCAATACCCCAGTATGTATCCCCCTGTTTGTGACATGATTGATGTCTCGAGTGTGTGGATCGTGGGACCCACAGAAAGCAGCATGTGATGCTAGATTAAATAACTAAGTTATTTAGGAAGTCGATGCTTGTGAAGTATCGTGTGTATTCTATGCAAGTAATGCATAGAATATACTCAGCATGTATGAAGCATCGCTGTTTGAGCGTCTTAAAATATCTTCATGTCCAGGCTACTTCATGTGGTGGTTTGGAGGCTGCGCAAGCAAGTCCTTCCTTGGCCGACCACATGGTGTGGTAGAGTGGCGGATGATAATCACCACGACACCTCATTGACCAGTTAACTCCTGACCAGGGTTGTATAACCAAGCAGGTGAAGTTGAATGGACGAGATGATCTTTGAGACACTCATCTGCGATCGTTAGTGGAATTAGGGTTTGTGAAGAGGTGCGCAAGCATCACTCTTCAGCTTGGTCGAAACCAAGCTTGGGGCGCAATTTTGGCCAGGACGATTGTGCATGCGTGTAAACGGCATGCCGGTCTAGGCGCCTACACCTTGTTGTCCTATGAATGCGTGATCTGGACCGCTTAATATGTCCGGTAAAGAGGAGCGGCTAGGATCGATTTGTGACAAATATTTTGTGCCGCAAAGGCTGCGCGACAAGCTTACTTCGGGCGCGTGTTTCGAGACGATCAATCTTGGTCGGTCTTGGCCGATCAGTTCGGCGTGCAGACGGCGGGCTGGTGTACACGCCTATACTTTACTATCCCATAGAAACGTGATCTAAGCCACTCAATTTGTCTGGCAAAGTTGAGTGGTCGAGATTAGTTTGCAATTGGGAGGTGTGACCACGCCTAGTTTGGGTGTGCGAATCGAGACGACTGGGCATGGTATGCCTTGGCCGATCGGGTGTGGAGATAGGTGGACCCATAGCGATCGTGTTGATACTCACTGTACCTGCTTAATCGACTTCTAGACCCTTCATTCGATCAGGTGAAAATGGACGCTCGTGACTGATACAAACCCTAATTAGGGTTTTTCCGGCCGTACGTCATGCCTTGTTTGGGCGCACGAATTGGGACGACCAACCATGTTTAGGCCTGACCGATCGGTCATGTATGTAGGCGTGCCCACGGTGATTATGTTGACATGCTCTGGGCCCTTTTAATCTACATATACACCGTCCATCTATGCCTGCGAAGATAGATGGTTGAGACTGATTTGCGACACATGTAATGTGCCGCAGACCCTAAATTAGGGTTTCACGTCCGCACTGCTTTGGCTGGACGATTTGGCAAGCCATGCTCCCTTTTGGGGAGGCCGACCATGCGGGGCCCGCATTGGGTCGGTGATGAATACTCCAATACTTGCCTGAGGGTTATGGATCCGATCTAAGCCATCCAATCATGCTGGTGAAGTTGGATGGTCGTGTTCATTTATGAGACTGATACGGATAGTCCAGATGCTCGATCGGGCTAGTATAACACTTCGAGAGTCATAGCCTGTACGGGTATTTCGTACATGCATCCTTATTTAATGCTTGGAGATTTGTGTTGCTCTGCTGAGAGTGATCACTCAGTCGTCATGCCGCGCCAATAATGAGAATGGAGTAGTACAGGAAATACAAGGCTGGTCATGCATTAATTGGTAATGCTATAAGTTTATAGTGAATAAGTATTCTCCACTTTATCAGTGGCTTTATCCTTTGCAGGATGTTAGCACATAGTTTTGGCTTTTACAATTTTAGCCTTAAATGAAAATCCACCATCAACATTAAGCTCCTTGCCTAGCACATAATGGTTACACTATTGTGGGGTAGGTATGAGATGGTGACATACATATATGAGAAAGACATGATAATTTTGACCGACCACTAGTAATTGTTCATGTAAACACCGCCGTGCAAACATGGAATCCTTTGGTGGGGCCGGTTTCCTTCCTTGGGTGTTTGAATCAAAAGAAGAATCCAAAAAGAGGAATCCTTTTTCTATTGGGATTCTTCCAATTTTTGTCTATAAAAGGACGACCCATTTTTATTTTTTTTTGTGGAGCTCCCGCCCGTGACCTTCAACCGCCGATCACGCCGTCGTTGCCGCCGGAGCTTGCCGTCGCCGCCGCCGTCCGCAACAAGGTAAGCTTCCCGTTTTTTTTATAGGAAAAAACCCTAATTTCTTAGGAAAACCTTTTGCAAGATATATCATGATTAGTTCTTCCACCGAAGTTGATAGCAAAAACTCCCAATATTTGCTAGGATTGCTTGGTCGTGAATCCATGAATACGTTGTTTTTGCTTCCTTTTCATCGTTCCATGAAAAGATAGCTTTTTAGGTTGTATCTTGGAAAGAAGTTTGGCTTGAATTTCGTAAACACGATTCTCATGAATATAAGAAAACCGTGCTATAATACATGCACATGAATGCGGCCCATCGTGTGTGTTTGATTGAACGCGGGTCCCACCGCATATGCCTGACCGAAAGTCGACCTTATACCAGCCTTGCTTCCTCGACCAACACCGGTTTTGTGATTTGAGCAATACTAGTCTTGTCTGTTGTCATGGCTTAATGCCAGCCTCGTTTGAATCCAATACCATCCTTGTGACTTGATGAATGCCGGACTTGTAAATTGATCAATACCGGACTTGTGACTTGATGAATACCAGCCTCATTTACTGACGTGGCCCGATACTTGACTTTGACGTTGACTAATACCGGACTGGCGTGACTAGTCTTGTCTTCACGTGAACCCATACCAGTCTCGCGACCTTGACTCGGCTACTATGACTTTATACCAGCCTGCTTGCTTTCCCTTCTTTATGTGCTTTAACGCGAATGTATGTCCTGTCATATGTGACTACATATCCCATGCGTTTTGTATAGGTGTTGACCTCCACGTTTGCTTTTAGTAGGATGAACAAAAAGACTCCTGTTGAAATTCCTTCTGAAGATAACGCTGGTGCCAAGTCAGGGAGTGTTAACAACTTCAAAGATATGCCGAACATAGATGATGAGTTGGTCACTGTGCCTTTTCCTAACATTAGGAAACATCCTAGTCACAAGATAGTCCTGCTCTCTGGTTCAGAAAATATGGAAGCTGATCCATCCTCTTCTTCAACACTTGTGATGAGGTTCTGTCTTCGAAGAAATGAATATCCGCCTTCACCTATTGACTTTAAGATTTGTCATACTCCACTGGGTTCTTAAGAAGGATGGGTGAGACGCATGCTGAATAATAAGAGTATTAAAGCTAATTTGATCAAAGCGCAAATCCTCAATGCAGTCATGGCATCTGCTACTCTTGAAGTTAAGAAAGATGTTGCAGGCTTCATCACTTTCATTTCTAGGTGGCACCCTTCTACTCATACAACCATATGTCGGTGGGGAGAGTTGACTATTACTTTGGAGAGCGTACCCGCGTTGATGAACTTGCATATTGTCGGAAGCTTCTTTTACAAGTTTTCTGATGCAGAACGTCACAATTATGATGCTATACTTCGAAAGGCGGCAGAATTCGATGATCTGGATAAGGAGGAGAAGAAATATTCGAGATGCTTTTACACTTGGTGGGTGTCGGAGTGGTATCCTGCAGACCAGGTCAGGAGTTGGAAGACGAGCTTAGCGTGATTTCATTCCTGTCTTTGTGGCTATCAAGAGATATGTTTGACGATGGTTCTGGAAATAAGACCATAAGAGGTGACCTTGTTAGGTTTGCCATAAGGCTGGAAAAAGGTGAGGTGCTTCCCCTAGGCGCCTTGTTCCTTGGATCACTGTATTCTCATCTGGACGCCTTAGCAAAAGACATGCATGTTTCCAACGGGTACAAGAAGGTAGAGTCGCATATCCACATCGCTTTTCTTCAGGCGTTTTTGTGGGAACATTTCAAAAGTTATGCTCATGTTCCTGCAACTTCACTCAGCAGTTTGTATGGTGGTTCTAGAATACTCCATTGGCAGAAGAGACATCCCAAAACCGGTGTGAAGCTCGTGGATGTCTTCGACAATGTGTCCTCCATAGATTTTCGTCCATGGGGGCCGATCCATCCTTCCATTGTTCAGCCAAAGACTTTTGCTACTGTTCCTGATGCCATGTTGCGTACTGATGTTGAAACTGCAAGTCTTGGAGAACTCATTTACTTGCGAAGCTGCACTCCGGGATATGTCCCGTCTTTATTTGACGAAGGATTTACTGTGACTCCGTACAATATTGACAGGGCTGCTCGACAAATGGGATTTGACCAGGGTGTTCCATTCCTTCTTCCGTTGGAGGCTCCAAAAGAAATTTTCTCGGATATTCTTAATGCTGACGCCTTTTCATCAGTGCAGATCCTTCCTTTCTTTTCTATCGGAAGAAATGCGACGGTGACCAGCAAGTATAAGGAGTTTTGGAGGACACAGTTGTTGGCTTTCAAAGAGTTTTCGGAGGAGATTGTAACAGATTCACGCGGCGAACCATCTCTTCACACTTTGAAGGAGCATCCTCGGTTGAAACCGCTCCCAGATAAACGAACCAGAGCCGATGATTGCAGTCCCCAAGAAGGAATGAGGTCTAAGAAACAGGCATGTGGTTAGGTGATCCTCAATTCCTCCAATATGCAGGTATTTAAATTTTTTTCTATTTGATCCCTTGGTTTCGTTCTTCCTGAGAAACTTTCACTAAAGATAATCTTTTATTGACGGTCAGCGAATCCCGAAAGAAAATGCTTTCGCAAGGCTGGCTCGTAGTCATAACGAGAGGTCTGGCGATACTGGTCTTCATGAGAAGTATGGCGATGCTGGTCTTCATGAGGAGTATGGCGATGCTGGTATTCATGAGGGGTCTGGTGATGCTGGTCTTCATGAGGGGTCTGGCGATGCTTTGAAGGAGAGGTCTGGTGATACTGATCCTCTTCAAGATAATGAAAAAGATGGTGCAAGATCGACTGAACGGAATGCCTCCCCAAGTGGTAACCTTAGTGAGCTTGTAGACGAGGCCGTGAGGGAAATCAGCATTCAGAGTGAAGTGTACATCTGGAGGAATGCAGGAGAGGCAACATCTGCTAATGCTGAGGCGGCTCCCGTTAAATATCTTCTTGAGAAGGTTCCCATTGATAAGGCAGTCATGGTGACTTCTTCTGAAAGGCCTCTTGCAGCTGACAAGGTTCCTGATGAAGCATTGGAAACGCAACCTGTTGTTCCTGGGCCTATCTTCGATCCTCCATTTGATGCCTCTCGTCCAGGTCATGTGTTGGTTTGTGGGTTCAGTGTGTCAGCTCAGTTCGAGGAGTTGTACACTGCGATATGGAAGAAGCACGACCACATTGCTACCACCATGAAGCTCAAAAGTCGCCTTGCATTAGTCAATCGCGTCCAAGAAGCTTTATTATCCATTCAAGGGACGAGCGTCACGACCGGTCGCAGTGTTTCTGAGGAGGTGACTGAAGACTGGAAGTGCCATCGGGACGTGTTTGTGCAGTACGACTTCAACGCTCCTTGGTTCTTCAAAGGGTTCTCTGAAATCCAGAAGCTTCAGAAATTGCAAGACGAAGCTCCTTCTGCAGACTGTATTGCTCGCCAGGAAGAAGAGGTTGAAAAGTTGTCTAAGGAGTTGAAGCTGAAACAGGCCGTACTCCAAAGGATGAAAGCTTCTCTTGCTCAGAAGGATGAGTTGCTGCTGAAGGACTTTCCTTGAAAGATTCGTGCCGCCTACTTTTGTTCTTTCTTTAGATGTTTTTGAGTAATTGTGAGGATTTCCGTTCACAATTTGATTTCAGGTTTTGAACTAATAGGTGGTTGAATTGGTTTATTTTGAGATAGTTTTGTGAATGACTTTTCTGAAAGAGATTTATTCTAAATGGAATTTATATCTTGGTTATGAATGATAGCACATGTCATATGAAATTGCAAATATCATACGAAAAGGGAAGTATGAAAGGGAAACAAACATGGTGTTTGGTTATCAAATCTCTTTCTCATGTGTGGGATGTCAAGTTCCCAGTAAATTCTAAAACTATCTTTCTCGTAAAATTGTTTGATAGAACTTACTTGCTCTTTGGAGTCTCATTTGTACGAAACTGAATCTTCCCGAGCAACCTCTTCAAGGAAACCGTACGCATTAATTTCCAGAGAGGGAAGGAAACTCCTCCGAATTAAGCTTCTCCTCGGGTATGTCATTTCTTGATTAGTCGGCGGACGCTACACAGAAGGCAGTTGCACTTCTCCGTCTCGTACCCATGCCTCCAGCAATTCCAATATCTTCTCAATTGGAAGCGGGAAACGTGGATATCTTGAGTCTAGCTTCTCTTGCGTTTGTGGACGTCGTGACGTCTCTCTGTGGCTTTGGTGTGACACACGCTTCGAAGACGAAGTTGGAAGACTAGTAAGCGTCATCATATCCGCGGGTCGTTTGACTGGGTGACATAAAGTGGAAGGTGTCGTAATATCACTGCTGAGTGAACGAATTGAACGCTCCCATCCTCCGTACTCACGTGTTTCTTGATTGATCTCTCCTTCCTCGATCATTTCTTCACTTGGTTGAAAGGTCGATGCGGATTGGGCAGTCTTATGAGCTTCGACAAGAGTCTTGAGATATAAATCTTCCAGCAGGGCTCCGTAAGCTGCAAGCTCTTTTTCTTTATCCGGCAGACGCGGCATCCCGGACAGGTTTTTTCTTCTATGGAGTTGCCTCGAGTATTTATCTCCGGATGGACCATGTTGTTCGTTTCTCCTGAGTCCACTGTGGCCACGCGTTCTTTCTGCATCTCCATTGGTAAAGGTATGACTTCTGGATAAGGATTCAGCGTTTCTTGCATTGTCTGGGTAAATGTCCGCCGATCCCTCTTGTAATTGCGTTGCTATATCATTCAAAAGGCGGAATCTCTCGCTCTTCCTTCTAGCGATACCAGCTTGATTTGCCAAGACATCCTCCATCATTCTAGCCACACTTCCCATGATATCTGAACCATTTGTGGTTTCCGGGAGAGGGTACATCGTGAGATGAAGACCGAAAACCGAAATTGAACAGGTTAATGATTGAATCAGACCCAAGATCTATCCTAGAAACGAGAAGACTGGAATGAATATTGAGAATTCAATTTTGCAACCGAGAGATTAATCTCCCACTGTGGTCGCCAATTGTTTATGGGTGAAAACGATTTCTGCCGGTTTTGGTAATTTGGGGTGTGTGGATGAGAAATGAATCTAAACTCTAAACAAATGCACTGCACAGGAGTGCTTGTGATTCGAGAAATCAATCTGTAAAACTCTGGGCTAAACCAAGAAATGGTCGTTCCAGACTTGCTTCGGTCACAAAGTGAAGGAGACGGGGTTGATCTTAGGGAGGGAAGCGAAGAAGGTGTTGAGATTGTGAAGGTATTGGCTGTGTATGACTTGTATCAGAAAGTTGAACTGGCTTGCAGAATAAAAGCTATCAGTTCTGGTGTTGGAATACGATTGTATCAACACTTGGTTTTCGTCTTGTTCTCTTGTTCGGAAATAGGGAGGAGAACCTATTTACACAAGTCATTGCGCCTAACCCACATTTCTCATGGGAAGTGGAGGAAGTAGAGTGATGAAGTCGTGGAGTCGTGGTATTTGTCACACGATCAGGTAAAGCCCAATTCTCCCATCATCACTAACCGTCCATGACTTCCTGACACGTTCTTATGATGGCGCGTTGTGCGCTGCACGCTGTAAACCGCCATACCAATACCCCAGTAAGTATCCCCCAGTTTGTGACATGATTAATGTCTCTAGTGTGTGGATCGTGAGACCCACAAAAGGTAGCATGTGATGCTAGATTAAATAACTAAGTTATTTAGGAAGTCGATATTTATGAAATATTGTGTGTATTCTAAGCATGTAATGCATCGAATATATCCAGCACGTATGAAGCATCGCTATTTTAAGGCTTAACGGAGTAAGTCACGATTAAGCGTCTTAAAATAGCATCACGTCCGACCATCTTCGAGTAATCGTTTGGAGGTTGTACAGGTAAGCCCTGACTTGGACGATCACTCTGTGTGGAAGAGTGGTGGACGGTGATCGTGGTGATGCCTCACTGGTCTCCTAACTCCTGTCTTAGGCTGTCCGTCCAAGCTGGCGAAGTTGGACGGACGAGATGACTTGCGACCCACATCTGCGACCGTTGGATTAGAGTTTAGGAGGTGCTCAAACAGCAACCTTTAGCTTGGCGAATCTAAGCATGGGACGCGTTTTTGGCAAGACCGATTAGTCATGCGTGTAGAAGACATGCCGGTGTACACGTCCGTGCCTCGATGTCCCATGGATATGCGATCTAAGCCACTCAATTTGTCCGGTAAAGTTGAGTGGTCGAGATCAGTTTGCAATAGAAAACCGCGCGACCATGCCTAGTTTGGGCACACGAATCAAGACACCTATCCATGGTTTGTCTTGGTCGATCGGACATGGAGATAGATGGGTCCACATTGATCATGTTGATACTCTTCGGACCTGCTTAGTCTATTCCTGGACCCTTCATCCAAGCTGGCGAAAATGGACGTTCACGATCAATTTGCGACATATGCATGTCGCAAACCCTAATTAAGGTTTCCGGCCGGTTGCGTGCATGCTAGTTTGGCCGACCGAAATTGCACCCTACACTCCTCATCTGGAGAGGTCGATCATGTGGGACCCACATTTGGCCAATGGTGAACACACCAATACCTGTCTGGCGGTTATAGGTCTGATCTAAGCCATCTAATCATGCTGGTGAAGTTGGATGGTCGTGATCAATTTAAGACCTTTAGTGGAATTTCCAGCGGCCCTTTGAACCTCACGCCGGCCGAACTTCGGGCAACTGTATGTGATTATGTGGCTAGGTCAGGGGAGGATCGATTATGCAGGCGTGAAGGAGGACCCGCCGGTGTGCAGGACAACGCTTGTCCAACCGTCCATGGGACCATCTACGTCGTCCAACTATGCCGGTGAATTTGGACGGACGTGATGAATTTGAGACTGCCGTAGGCGGCCTTTGTTCGTACGACTCCTCCAAGACGCTCCATACCAGCCTGGACATCCAACTTCAGGCTGGTGTTCGGTGGTAGTTTGAGAGGCATGGTAGGTATTCGACCAACCAGGGAATAAGCGGGCCCCACTTGTGGTCATTAAGGTGGTAGCCTTCTCCTGCTGAGGATCGTCTACGCAGGTTAAATCATGCGGCGAACTTGCGTGGTCGTGATTATTTCTTAGACTGAGATGGACAGTCCAGATGGTCGATCGGGCAAGTATAACACACCGAGAGATGTATGCTCAATCGGGATAGTATAACACACCGAGAGTTGTAGCCTGTACGGGTATTTCGTGCATGCCTCATTAGTGACACTTGGAGATTCGTGTTACTCTGCTGAGAGCAGCACTCAGTCGTCATGCCACACCAATAATGAGAGTTCAGCAGGAACAACACAGGAAATACAAAGCTGGTCATGCATTAATTGATAATGCTATAAATTCACAGAATACTGGGATTGTTTCCATATGCTATTTCTGCCGGTTTTGGTAATTTGGGGTGTGTGGATGAGAAATGAATCTAAACCCTAAACAAATGCACTGCACGGGAGTGCTTTGTGATTCGAGAAATCAATCTGTACAATTCTGGCCTAAACCAAGAAATGGCCATTCCAGACTTGCTTCGGTCACAAAGTGAAGGAGATGGGGTTGATCTTAGGGAAGGAAGCGAAGAAGGTGTTGATATTGTGAAGGTGTTGGCTATGTATGACTTGTATCAGAAAGCTGAACTGGCTTGCAGAATCTAAGCTATCAGTTCCGGTGTTTGAATACGGTTGTATCAACACTTGCTTCTGTTGTCTTGTCTTGTTTGAAAATAGGGAGGAGAACCTATTTAAACAAGTCATTGAGCCTAACTCACGTCTTTCATGGGAAGTAGAGAAAGTGGAGTGATGGAGTAGTGGAGTTGCATGTGTTAGTGTTACACGATCAGTCTTGCCCACTTCTCCCATCATCACTAACCGTCCATGACTTCCTGACACGTTCTTGTGATGGCGCGTTGTGCGCTGCACGCTGTAAACCGCCAGACCAATACCCCAGTATGTATCCCCCAGTTTGTGACATGATTGATGTATCGAGTATGTGGATCGTGGGACCCACAGAAAGAAGCATGTGATTCTAGATTAAATAATTAAGTTATTTAGGAAGTCGATGCTTGTGAAGTATCGTGTATATTCTATGCAAGTAATGCATCGAATATACTCAGCTATATATGGGGAAAAACGATTTGCTGGTTTTTAAGGAATTGAGGAGACGACCGTACGAAGGAGACTCCTTGAACCGAGCGAAATGTTAAACCTCACACAGATGCACCGCTGCAAAGAGGGTGCTTTAGATTCGAGAGATCAATCTGTAGTACTCCGGCCTAAATCAAGACAATGACCGTTCCAGAGTAAATTCGGGCACAAGAGAGGATGGGTTGATCTGTAGGAGGGAAGCTGGGAAATGTGTGGAATCAATGGTAATCAAAGATTGTGGGTGTGTGAATTGTGAATATGATAAGCTCTGAATAATTGAAATTGCTCAATTGAGGGTAGTTGCTCAATTGATGAGTTGATGATCTCTTGTTGTCGATGAGACGTGAGATTGATGATACTGTTGATACTCATGATTCAATCATGATTCAGAGACTTATTTATATTGCTGGAATTTTAGACACCATGACCCCATGAAGTGTGACAGTTGATGGAATCAAGGAGTGGGGAAATAGAGATCGTGTTTGAAACCAGTTGGTCAACGTGTGGAGACTTGGTCGATTTTCCACCCACTACCTCGTGAATTCCTTCAACTGATTGCACGACTTGCTCACATTCCATCGTGTGTTTGAACACACGTGTCATAGACCACCAGACCAAAACCCTAAGTGATATCCCCCAAAGTGACACGATTGACGTCTCGTGGTATGTTAGTCAATTGATGACTTCGTGGTTTGATGGGACGATGATTCCATGTAGTTACTGAGTTGAACATGATGTTCTGAAACTCATGTGTTGAACATGTCATGAGACAGAGGTATAGTTCTTACGATGAAGTGAGCAAGTATTGCTCATTCGATGGATCGTTGAATATTGATTGTTGAACCAATATTCCTTGGTTTGAGCAAATATTTATTATCTGAGCAAGTGTTGCTCATGTGATGAATTGTTGGATATTTGATTGTCTGAGCATGTGTTGCTCATCTGA
This sequence comes from Papaver somniferum, assembly GCF_003573695.1. NCBI lineage: Eukaryota > Viridiplantae > Streptophyta > Magnoliopsida > Ranunculales > Papaveraceae > Papaver > Papaver somniferum. Next base: position 111,315,754 of record NC_039366.1, on the reverse strand, counting down.
TGGATTATTGGAAACGTACCAAAAATATTAATTAGCATACTGGTCTTTGAACCGAGCATAATTAATAAAATTAATGACCATGAGGTCGTCGTAAAATTGTTAAGGTTGGAATCTGGAATGATGATCCTTGGATTCTTGAACCCTAATTTGATCAATTGATGATCAATTCATGGTTCATCAGAATTTTAACAATGGAACGAAGGAGGGAGCGACTACATGGGACCGTGGATCAACAATGTGGTGTCTATATGCTCACGTGAGAAAATACAAAGAACTCCTGAAGAGTTGGTGAAGAGATGATCAAATGCTGGTTTAATCATTTATTCAAAAATGCTCGTCTGAGCCTTAGGTGAGAAAACCTAATTAATTATGACGAGGCGAGGGACCGACCATGGAGTCATGAAACCGACCCTGGGTTGTCATGTGACCGCCTGACAATCACTTCATGAAAATCCAAAGTGTTTGGAAGAGTTTTGGACTTAATACGAGCAATTGTGCAAATTGGGTCAAAACTGTGAAAATTGATGGGACCGGCTTCCGTGAGCCAAAGAGCCAATCTTGGTCGATCGAGATAGCGTGCTCGTGTCCCCAAGGCGTCCGCGTCTCAGTCATGAGAATTTTGATATTTTCTGGCGTGCAATTGAGCATCCATTCGAGAAAATATGCCAAAATTAGGGTTTCGACGAAACTGAGGAAAACACCATGAGATGATGAAAAATAATTATAAAATAAGGAATGAGGAGGCATGGGACCTCCATGGTCAAGGCATGGTCGTCCGGTCGTGACCATGGTCCCGTGGTGCCTTTTCCTTAATTTTATAATATTTTGATGATTTTATGAAAAATTCATGATTTTTGAGAAATTTGATGAATTTAGGGAGTTTCCATGAATTGAATGAGTTTTCATGAGTTCATGGAAGAAAAATATTAAAATAATAAAAACACGGGCATGTGGGACCATGGAGGCATGGTCGGACGGCTATGGACCGGTCCCACGAGTTTTTCATAATTTTTTTTAATATTTTTAGGTATTTTTGATGATTTGAGGGAATTTTTCCTAATTTGAGAGAAATACCATGAAATCAAGGAATTTGATGGATTCAAGGAAAAATAGGATAAATAATAATAAAATAATAAGGCAAAGGGCGTGTGGGACCGTCTAGGGCATGGCCGGCCGGCTAGTGGCCCGGTCCCACAAGTTTTCATTATTTTATTTTATTTTATTATTATATGATGATTTGTGCAAAAAATACCATGAAATCAAGGAGTTTTTTCATGAAATTAGAGAAATAATAATAATAATAATAACCGTAGAAAACATAATAATAGGTGAGGAGAGAGAGGCTCTGGGCGATTTTCAGGCGATTGAAAGCCTGCAGATTCAGTCTCGGTTTTCTTCAGGATTTTCACCGAATCCTACTCCTTCTTCCTCTATCAAATCGTCCTGTTATTTCCCTGGAATATGAAGCTCTACGCAAATCTGAAGTTTTTCTCAATCTAGGGCAGTTGCGGCAGTTAAGCAGTTATCTTCATCTTCATATTATGCGTACAACAAGATCCAGGAAATATTCATCTTCAACACCACACAGCCACGCTTCATCCCCTACTTCATCTCCATATTCATCCCCATCCTACCACAATGCCTGCTCTCCGTCAAACCCCCAAAACACATCGCAGTCCCAACACCCATCTACTTTAACTCAAAGCAACAAAATTCCGTGCCCGTTCAAGAGCTACGATGGATGCATGGGAGGTGTTGCAGGCAGAGGGTATACTAAAAGCGCAATTTACAAACATCTTCATGACAAGCATTTTCCCACTGACAATGATAAAGAGAAATGTCGGGATAGAATACGCAACAACCTTAACTGCTACTTTGCTTGGGAAAAAAGTCTGCATGCCATGCATATGTGGCTCTGCATTAAATGCATGCATACTCATGCTTGGAAGAAATCCTGTTGTAATCATCAACCCGAAGATATAATCCCTGGTCCATATAATGAGGGTAGAATTGATTTTCTAATTCATGGGGTTGAAAAACCTACTGAACCTAATAACCCTCCAGTTAATGATTCACGGACTGCTCAGGATGGTGGCCTTACAGTCGACTTACTTAATCGTATTTTTCAGAAACGTATTATCACCACTGTAAGTATACCTCCATCATGCAGGTTGAACTTTTCTCGAACTCTAAAAGCAGTATTAGAGAAATTCATTGCTAGTCCTTCTAATGTGGAGTCATGGCTGCAATTGTTGCTTCTGCCTGTGTGCACTTTAAACCTGTATATGCCTAAGAATTCGTCTGAAGCAAGATCTGGCAACAGAAAGAAGCTTCAAATTGCTGCTATTAACCATTCATTGACTCAATGGAAGGAGCCCAACGGGTGAAGTAAGTTGGCGCAGTGTTTGCTTACATCTTCTAGCCAGAATGACAAACAAAGACAATCCAATGGCAAAAAGAAGAAGCAAAAGAACTCCAATGTGGATTCCTGCAGGAAGAAGTTAACATATGTCCATTATACTGCGGCCATTCGCATACTCTCCTCTGATGGGCTAGCCCCCCTACACCTGGCACATTACAAGATCTCCAAATGAAACACCCACAATCCCCACCACCTTCAATTCCTGCAGAAGACATCAATGCTCCTGCTTTATCTGTAAATCCTGCACAAGTCTTGACAGCTATCAAAAGTTTTCCTAAGGGCACCTCATGTGGCAGAGATGGGCTTAGAGCACAACATCTACTGGATGCCCTGAGTGGTCATGCAACAGCTGTTAGTGAAGAGCTTTTAACTTCAATTGCAGGTGTAATCAATTTGTGGCTAGATGGGAAATGCCCTTCAATACTAGGAGAATATATTTCTAGCGCACCATTGACCCCATTACTCAAACCAGGAGGTGGTATACGGCCCATTGCAGTTGGCACTATATGGAGGAGGCTTTGTTACAAGCTTGCTGCAACTGTAGTCTGTAAAGACTTGGCTCCTTACTTTGGAACATATCAATTTGGAGTGGGAATGCCGTGTGGTGGAGAGGCTATATTACACGTGGAAAATAAACTTCTTGAAATGAAAGGCGAGTGTAATACTAACACTATGATGCTCATAGATTTCAGCAATGCCTTCAACCTTGTAGACAGATCCTCAATGATTAGAGAAGTTAGAACCCACTGCCCAAGCATATCTCGGTGGGTGGAGTTTTGCTATTCAAATCCTGCCCGGCTCTATTATAATGATTCCATACTTTCATCAACACAAGGCGTGCAGCAGGGAGATCCTCTTGGCCCTCTTTTATTTGCCCTCACATTACAACCTCTTGTCAACATGATTGCTAACCAATGTAAGCTAGATCTTCATGCATGGTACCTGGATGATGGCACCATTGCAGGAGATACAATGGAAGTAGCTAAGGCTTTGAACATCATCCAGTTGGCAGGGCCTGAGCGTAGACTACAACTGAACATCAAGAAGACTGAAATCTACTGGCCATCACCAGATCCTAGATGCAGTCAAAGTGGTGTCTTCCCAAGTGATATTGGCATGCCATTGCATGGTGTAAAATTGTTGGGAGGCCCTGTTAGCCTAGAATCTCAGTACTGCAGTGATATTGTTCTTCACAGAGTGGATAAAACCATCCAGTTGATGCAGAAAGTACAAAAACTTCACGACCCACAGTGTGAGATGTTGCTTCTGCGAAATTGTATTGGGGTCTCCAGACTCTATTTCGCTATGCGAACCACCTGCCCGGCTCATCTGCAACCTGCTTCTACAGTTTATGACAAGCACTTACTTCAATACTTACGACATCTCACTGTAGGTGATGGTGTTGGATTTGGCCTCTTCCAACAACGCTTAGCCACCTTTCCAATCAAGGATGGAGGGTTTGGCATCTACACTATGGCAGACACTTCAAAATACTGCTATTTAGCTTCTCAGATTCAGACCAGACATCTGCAGGAAACCATTCTTCAACTATCAACGCCTGCAAACCTCAGTCCAAGTTATGAACTATCTCTTCAATCATTTACTCAAGCTTGTGGATCTCCTGCTTCCATTTCCAGCGTCATTGATGCCGCCCCTCATCCCATGAAATTATTGGCTGCACTATACTTTGGCGCTGTTAAGGAAAAGTTACCTGCCAGCTTCAACCTAAATGAACGAGAATCGTTAGTCTGGCAATGCAACAGGCGTGATCATGCAATGGATTTTCTCAAGGCTGTTCCTATCAGTGGACTGAACCAAACTGTCGCACCAAGACAATTTCAATCAATCCTTAAATACCGGCTTTCCATACCCTTTTTTGAAGAAAACAGCAGGTGTTCGATATGTAACAGGGCGATGGATATCTATGCCGACCATGCAGTCCACTGTACAAGTGAGGTGGGTTCAAAATTCAGGCATGACATGGTTCATGACGCTCTTCTTGACATATGCTACAGGTCAGGTGTTATTTCTCGTAAAGAAGTCTCTTTGGGGTTTCTTTCAAACTCTGTCAAGGAACTTAAACCTGCTGATATCATGGTCTATAATTGGGAGGACGGCAAAGATGTGTGCTTTGATGTGACTGGAATTTCACCTTTCACTACCTCCAGTACTCGTAACACCCCTCCGGGACAAGCCATCATTGCTGCAGTGAGTCGCAAGCGCGCGAAATACCTACATAAGTGTACGACACTCGGTTACGGTTTCCAGGCACTAGCCTTTTCTACCATGGGAGAATTGGGAGATGATTTAGTTTTATTTCTTAAGAGGTTGAGCAACTGCCTAGTTAGTCATGATGTTAATCACAAAATAGGCAATTCGTTGTTCCATAGGCTAGGTATCATTATTCAAAAAGGTGTTGGCGCCCAGCTTGTCGCTCGGTTGCCTTCCACCGACTTGTAACATACACTCCGTCGTCTTGCTAATAAAACGCCCTGAGTGGCTATTTATAATAATAATAATAATAATAAAATAATAAGGAATCGTGGGGTGTGGGGCCGGCTGGGACCAATGCATGGCCAATGGTCACGCCCCACACTCCTTTCCTTAATTTCATATTATTTGTTATGAGTTTATGAAAGTACCATGAAACCGAGGAGCTTCCTCGAGACGAAGGAGATTTGATCAGATGGGAGAATTTTCATCAAATCAAGAAAAATAATAAAAATGTATTAAAAATATAAAACTGACGTGGAACTGACCACGGCACGGTTGGAGATTGAATCAGAACAACTGACGTGGATTCGATCATAGAATCAGAACAACCGTTTATTGCCATTCCGTGGGACCAGTCGCAGATTCTACCATGGAATAGAAGCAATTGTTATTGCCATTCCATGGGACCAGTCGTGGATTCGACCATGGAATAGGATCAATTGTTATTGCCATTCCATGGGACCAGTCGTGGATTCGACCATGGAATATGAGCAATAATAGATTATTCTGGGAATTCAGTAGTGAATGTCACGGCAGAATTAATCTTAATTAGGAATAATTAACTTTGTGGCTCTATACTAGCAGAGCAAGCTGTCTAGGAGCATTAATTATCCCAATATGAGCTTGTCGGTAAGTCATATCATTTATATAGTCAGGGTAAACTCATTGTTTGTTCCTGAAGACGTTATCGCTCTATACTAGCAGAGCAAGCTGTCTAGGAGCCGTCCATCTCGTGATACTATATAGAAATAATCACTAAAAGTGTTCAGTATTCATGAGATATGTCGTTGTCCAGTCATGAGACTACATATCTACATGTACTCTGAGAGAAAGTACTCTCCGTTGAGAATTCGATGAGAGACCCGTGTCTCAATACTCATGTCTGATTTCTGGATCAGAGCTTCGTATAATTATGAGTTTACGATTTTATCCCTTGTCAAAAATCCACCATCTACATCAGCATGTATGAAGCATCGCTGTTTGAGCGTCTTAAAATAGCTTCATGTCCAGCCTACTTCATGTGATGGTTTAGAGGATGCGCAAGCAAGTCCTCCCTTGGCCGACCACATGGTGTGGTAGAGTGGCGGATGATAATCACCACGACACCTCATTGACCAGTTAACTCCTGACCAGGGTTGTATAACCAAGCAGGTGAAGTTGAACAGATGAGATGATCTTTGAGACACTCATCTGCGACCGTTAGTGGAATTAGGGTTTGTGAAGAGGTGTGCAAGCATCACTCTTCAGCTTGGTCGAAACCAAGATTGGGACGCAATTTTGGCCAGGACGATTGTGCATGCGTGTAAACGACATGCCGGTGTAGCCACCTATACCTTGCTGTCCCCTGAATCTGTGATCTGGACCGCTTAATCTGTCCGGTAAAGAGGAGCGGCTAGGATCGATTTGTGACAGAAATTTTGTGTCGCAAAGGCCGCGCGACAAGCCTACTTCGGGAGCGCGTTTCGAGACGACCAAGCTTGGTCGGTCTTGGCCGATCAGTCCGGCGTGCAGACGGCGGGCTGGTGTACACGCCTATACTTTACTATCCCATAGAAACGTGATCTAAGCCACTCAATTTGTCTGGCAAAGTTGAATGGTTGAGATTAGTTTGCAATTGGGAGGTGTGACCACGCCTAGTTTGGGCGTGTGAATCGAGACAACTGGGCATGGTATGCCTTGGCCGATCGGGTGTGGAGATAGGTGGACCCACAGTGATCGTGTTGATACTCACTGGACCTGCTTAATCGACTCCTAGGCCCTTCATTCGATCAGGTGAAAATGGACGCTCGTGATCGATACAAACCCTAATTAGGGTTTTGCCGGCCGTGCGTCATGCCTTGTTTGGGCGCACGAATTGGGATTACCAACCATTTTTGGTCCTGACCGATCGGTCATGTATGTAGGTGGGCCTACGGTGATTGTATTGACATGCTTTGGGCCCTTTTAATCTACATCTACACCGTCCATCTATGCCTGCGAAGATGGATGGTTGAGACTGATTTGCGAAACATGTAATATGCCGCAGACCCTAAATTAGGGTTTCACGTCCGCATTGCTTTGGTTGGACGATTTGGAAAGCCATGCTCCCTTTTGGGGAGGCCGACCATGCGGGGCCCGCATTGGATCGGTGATGAATACTCCAATACATGCCCGAGGGTTATGGATCCGATCTAAGCCATCCAATCATGTTGGTGAAGTTGGATGGTCGTGATCGTTTCTGAGACTGATACGGACAGTCCAGATGCTCGATCGAGATAGTATAACACTCCGACAGTATAGCCTGTACGGGTATTTCGTACATGCCTCCTTATTTAATGCTTGGAGATTCGTGTTGCTCTGCTGAGAGCAATCACTCAGTCGTCATGCCGCACCAATAATGAGAATGGAGTAGTACAGGAAATACAAGGCTGGTCATGCATTAATTGGTAATGCTATAAGTTTATAGTGAAGAAGTATTCTCCACTTTATCAATGGCTTTATCCTTTGTAGGATATTAGCGCATAGTTTTTGTTTTTACAGTTTTAGCCTTAAATGAAAATCCACCATCAACAGCTAACATTGAACTTTTTAAGGTCCAAAATTTCTTCTTCCAATGTCTTGATTTTATCAAGAGCACCAGCTAGATCAGCCTTAAGATGTTTTTCTCATGAGAGATATACACCTTTTTTCTCTTCAAAACTCTTTGGTTGAGAATTAACCCTTGTTTCAGATTCAACAAGTTTCTTTTTCGACAAAAAGAGATCTCTTTGAAGATTTTCAAATTCTAATTTCTTAGAATTTAGCTCGTCGGTACGATCTTTAAGAAGAGAATCACTGATTTGGAAACCAATATAATATCCTTGAAAAACCTTCTTCAATTTCTTGTTTTCACGACAAAGAGGAGTCATAAGACCAACGAAATCTGAAGAACTCGGTTTTTTATTTTTCAAAGAATTAAGTAGTTTAGAGTATTCTGAGATATCCTCTTCTACTTCTCGTTCAAAATCTGAGTCGTCATCATCGGAAATTTCATCCATCCTTTCTTCTAGATAAATTTTCCAGTTGTCATCGGTTTCTACATCATTAACAAGATTAACTTGTCTCGTAGAATCTCTAGAGATGATTTCTTCAAATATTGAATCCTAGATTCCATCATCAAGTGTTAATTCAAAACTCTCGATGTCTTGCTTTACGTTAACTGAATCATTCATTAGATTCAATTCTTATAGGTTAGATCACACCTAACACAAATTGTTAGATCTTTTCGTGTTTGCCTGCTCTGATACCAATTGAAAAGACGAGGGTACCCAAATATACCTCAATATAAAACTTTTCCACCTATAATTCCTTTCTTCGAAAGTGATTGTCTATAGACTGAGTCGAGACAATACAACTAATTGGTTCACACTTCGTGTGATCGTCTATGGAAACGAGATCGATACAATACAACAACAAGATAACTTGTGTGATTGACTATGGATACAAGATCGAGACAATACAACAACGAAGTATGTTTACTTGATAATAGGTTCGGAATTAACCAAACTCTAGGGATTGTCTATCAAGTAAAATAAGAATTAACGTTTGTGTAATTTACTTTAAATTATAATAACAACAATTATAATTGCGGAAAATAAAAGTAAATGACACGACAAGATTTTGTTAACGAGGAAACTGCAAATGTAGAAAAACCCCGGGACCTAGTCCAGAATTGAATACTCTCATAATTAAGCTGCTATACAAAATCAAACCAACTTCGTATAGTTGAGACAAATCAACTAAACCCTTAGTTCACCTAGTTTCCTCAGTATCCCTGCGCCTCCAACTTGTTAATAAGTCACGCACTTGGAACATTTCCTTTGGTTCGTATTCCAAACAGTAAAGTAACAACAAATCTGTTCGGTAACAACTCTTTTCAAACAACGTGATATGAGTTTGAAAAAGGCTCTTCGGTTTAGCCAATAAACTCCTTTGTCGGGTCCTTAGATCAATCTCTCAACAACTACCGAAGTAATTGTTAGACTATGCAATCAATACTATTAATCACAAAGAAGTGTATTGATGTCGATCTACTCAACTAATCAATCCAATCTATCACAAAGATAAACCGATTATAGTTGGATCCCTTTCCAGCCGAAACAAGTATTGTGTACACCAAAGATTATGAACCCAAAAAGTCTTCTTGTCTTCAAATCTTCTTTAATCTTCAATCAACACCTGCACACAATCAACTTGAATCTCTTGTGATCAATAACACACAGAACGGAGTCTGTTAACGTTGGATTATCACAAGACGTCTTTAGATCTACAAACAGTCTAAAGATCCCCGTCGAAACTTCGATCTAGTTTGAGTGAATCTTATATCAGAAGAGAAGATTCTCAAGCATAAACAAACTAGGTGCAATCAAAGTTCAACAACCGTTAGTCGATCAAATTAATCGAAAACTAATAATAAACCGTAATTATCTAGTTTCGCACCAACGGTACTAACAGGATTCTCAATCCCAAAGAAGTCTTTAAACTGAGCGGTCGTAAGAGATTTCGCCTATTGACCGAAATACAAAATCGGTTTTCATAATTCCTGGAAATGCACTGTCCAAAACCGAAATCCCAATAATAAAATCTATAATCAGTAAATGCACATTACTACTTATTATTTTCTATAGATATGCATTTAATTAATGGAGATTAAATAGCATATAAAAACTAAGAAACCTTAATTAATTCTCAATTTATTTCGATTCTGGGATTCTCCTTTAGCTATTAAGGAATATCTTTGAACAATTAATGATAAGAGTTACTGCACATGTTCAAAGTATGTCGACATCTTTACTTTGCAAGTCCTTTTTCATACTTACGATCTTGGAAATAATTTGCCACACTTCCATACAAGTTTAGAAGCGGTTCGTCTGAATTCCAAGAACTATGTGATTGATTATCCTATCAAATCACCAATTATAGGTTTCTCGGTTCTACCAAAACAAGTTCGGTTCTACCTCCATGTGAGTATTGTGCATAGCCACGCTAGTTACCAAAATTCGGTAGACTAGGTATCAGGATGGGTTCCCCACAACTTATGGTAACTACCTGTATTCGGTTGCACATGTCCATAGGATCGGTTCCCCCAAAACTACAAACTTGTCGCACATGTTCATAGGATCTGTTCCCCCATCTACTAAAAACGTGTTGCACCTCTTACAAGGATCGATTCCCTCTTGCAAATTTGTTGCACCTCTTACTAGGATCGGTTCCCCAATGACTAGATAAAAGTTGTTATTTACAAGTGTGAGTGGGGAAAAACGATTTGCTGGCTTTTATGGAATTGAAGAGTCGACCGTGTGGAGACTCCTTGAACCGATCGAAATGTTAAACCTTACACAGATGCACTGAAAGAAGGGAGTGCTTTAAGTTCGAGAGATCAATCTGTAAGACCCCGGTCTAAACCAAGAACAATGGCCGTTCCAGAGTCAATTCGGTCACAAGAGAGGATGGATTGATATGTAGGAGGGAAGCTGAGAAATACGTGAGATCAATGGTGATCTGAGATTGTAGGTGTGTTGTGAATTCAGCGTGAAAATGCTCTGAATGATTGAATTTTGCTCAATTGAGAGTAATTTTTGTGAGTTCGTGTAGACGAAAGATTGTATGTATGAACTTTGATGAGAAATTGCTCGTCTTGGCGAATGTTGTTCGAGTGTTCGAAAACTTCTGTCTTTTCAATCAGGATTCAGGGATATTTTATAATGCTGGAGTTGAAAACACCATGATCCCATTAAGTGTGACAGTTGCTGGAATCAGAGAATGGGAAATGGGAAAATCATGTTAAAACCAATTACTCATCGTGTGGAGACTTGGTTAACTTTCCACCCACTACTTTGCTGACTCTTCCAACTGATTGCACGACTTGCTCACATTCTCATCGTGGGTGAACACACGTGTCGTAGACCGCCAGACCAAAACCCTAGTTAATATCCCCCCATGTGACACGATTGAAATCTCGTGATTTTGGAGTCAGTTGCTGACTTTATGGGACGATGAGTCCATGTAGCGCTGAGTTGAACATGAGTGAGTAAATTTTTCGAAACTCATGAATTTAACGTGTCTGCTGAGACGAGGTATCATCATAACCTAAGACGAGCAAAAATGTGTGGCTAAATTGTTGAATATTGATAGTTGAACCAACATTCTCTGGTTTGAGCAAATATTGCTAGTCCGAGCGAATATTGCTAATTGAGTAAATATTGCTAGTCCGAGCGAATATTGCTAATTGAGTAAATATTGTCAGTTTGAACAAATATCGTTCTTTTAATGAGTTGTTGGTAGCTGGACCAAGTAAAATATTAATTTAAGTTACTGACTGTTGGGTTGAGCAAAATAAATACGAATGTTAATCATGGAATCAAGATAAAATTATCAGAGTGTTCGAATCTGCTCAGAATTACGTTTCTGCAGAGCTCTGGATTCAAAACCCTAATTTTACCGAGATAATGATTTATTGTAAATCACATAAGACCGGCTACATGGGATGACGGGTTCACCATATAACGCCCAGATGCTCGAATGAGCAAAAATACCAAAGTCTCTTGAGGACCAGTTGGTGAAAGAATGATTAAATGTTGGTTTAATCATTTACTAAAATAATGCTCGTGTGAGCGACAAATCATAAAACCTGGTTTTATGGAAAATATGAGGGACCGTCCAAGAGGTCATGGGACCGACTCTTGATGGCCGTGGGACCAGTAGATGGTCATTTGAGCAAACTTCCAATTGTTTGGAAAGAGTTTGAACCTAATATGAGAAGTTGAGCAAATTAGGTTAAAATCATTAAAGCGCGCGGGACCAGCTGTTTGCAAGCCTCAGGGTCACCCTTGGTCGGTCAAGGGGATGTTCCCATGTCACCATAATGTTCACTCTTCAATCCTGAGAATTTTGATATTTTCTGGTGCACGTTTGAGCAACATTTGGAGAAAATATGCAAAATCCATGGTTTTGCTGAAACCGGCAAAAATACATGAGATGATGAAAATAATAAATAAAACAAGGAATAACAAGGTATGGACCGGCCACGGCTAGGGCATGGCCGGCCGGCTGATACGCGGTCCCACATGCTTTTCCCGGTTTTATGTGATTTTATGTATTTTTCTCTGATTTAAGAGAAATTCCATGAAACTGGAGAGTTTGGCGAAATTAGGGAACTTCCATGAGATGAGAGACATAAATTAAAATATAAAATAGGGAATGGGAGTGTGAGACCGGCAATGGCCGTGGCATGGCCGGCCGGCCAATGGGCGCGGGTCCCAAGGCACTCTTCCCAATTTTATGTAATTTTGATGATTCTAGATAATTTTCATAAAATCAAAGGGATTTGTTGAAAATCAAGATATTTTGTTGAAATCAGGGAGTTTTCATGAAATCAGGAAACAAAACACCAAATAATAATAAAATAATGGGCATGTGGGACCGGCTAGGGCATGGCCGGCCGGCTAGAGCCCGGTCCCACAAGTTTTCCTAATTTTTTAATATTTTCCATGATTTTAGAGAAAATACATGAAATTAGGTAATTTTAGGGAAAATTCATAAAATCAAGGAATTTTCATAATTTGAGAAGGAATAATAAAATAATGGGACGTGAGGTGTGGGACCGGCCATGACCAAGGCATGACCGGCCGGCCAGTGGTCCCGCGACACCTTTCCCTAATTTTATTATTTTTGATAAAATCATGTGATTTAGATAAAAATACATGAAATTAGGTAATTTTCATGATTTTAGGGAAAATTCATAAAATCAAGGAATTTTCATAATTTGAGAATAAATAATAAAATAATGGGACGTGAGGTGTGGGACTGGCCACGGCCAAGACATGGACGGCTGGTGCTCGATCCCGCGACACCTTTCCCTAATTTTATTATTTTTGATAAAATCATGTGATTTAGATAATTTCTTTGAAATAAATGAAATTTGCTCGAACAAGAGGATTTTCATGAGATCGTGAAAATAGTAAAAATATGATAAAATATAAAATTGGGCGCGGGACTAGTCACGGCATGACTGGCCGACTGGTGAGCCTAGTCCCCTGGAGCTTTTGCTTAATATTTTATTATTATTATTTTCCCTTCCTATTTTGCATAGGTTCCTCGTTCGTTCGTATTTTTGAAATGCTCGTTCGTGCATTCAAAATGCTGGTCTGTGCATTATCTTCTAATTACACTTGCACCATTTTTGTCAGGGCTTATTCGATGCTCAGATGCCTGTTTCGTTGAATATTTATTACTACCCTGTGGAATTCTGCTGGGAAGAACGACAAATTGAAGTAACGAAATATAACGAGGAATCGTAGAGTATTGCTGGATATTCAGGCGATTAATTGACGACTCGTAGAATATTGTTGGATATTCAGACGATGGCTCGTAGAATATTGCTGGATATTCAGACAATTTAAGATAATTAATTGCTGGCTCTATACTATAAGGGCTTCTTGTCTAGGAGCATTAATTATCTGAGGGTTGAGCAATATGAACTTGTTGGAGTGTCATATTCCTCTTGCATAGTCGGGAAAACCTGGTTACATCCCGAAGACGTTGTCGCTCTATACTAGCAGACATGCTGTCTAGGAGCCGCCCAATCTTTCGATTCTATACAATATGAGATGTGTCGTGGCCTCAGCTGAGAGACTACACATCTTCATCTTCCCTGAGAGACTTTCTCCATCAGAGGTGGCATGATCTTTCATGCATAGAGACATGAGTCTCGATACTCATCCGATTACCGGATCCGGAGTATTTACTGAAGTTGCTCAATATTCATGAGATGTGTCGTGGCCTCAGCTGAGAGACTACACATCTACATGTACTCTGAGAGACGGCCGTCTCAGTCAGAGATTTTATGGCATGAGATTTCATGCTTTGATGAGAGACATGAACCTCAATACTCATCCGGTTGCCGAATCTGGAGTATAGTTTTACAATTCTACCCTTTGTCGAAAATCCACCATCTACATTAAGTCCCCTTCTTAGTGAGGAACAGTCATGTTCCTCAGTCAGCATTGAATGGTGATTTTCCAGGTACAGACAAAAATAAGTAATTGAATTTGGTCATAAGATAAGATATTACCGGGTTTCGACTGAATGAGCAAGCCATGGTTTGAGCGGAAACCTATGTGGCATAATAGAACATCATCCAGTGAACATAAATTGATGTAGAACCGCTGATTCGATGGTGGAACCTTGGTTTATTTAGGATTCATGGGTCGGGCCCAAAAAGGAAATCCTTAAGGAATTAGGTTTTGGAAATAAAATGAGGTATAAAAGGGAATTAATCCCTTTGCGTTTTTTTTTCCAGAGTTTGCTGATTTCATGAGTTTTTCATGCTTTCACCATGTCAAAATTCTATACATTTGTATATGTTGATGTGAGTTTTGTAGAAAAACCCTTGTTTTATCAAACGTATGTTCATTCGATCGTTAGTTTTGAAAATTATTAAAAATCCCTGATTTATGAGAGATTTCTTTATATATGTGGACTTAGGTCCAATGATAAAACTTAGTGTATGAGCTTTCATGTGAACCAAGATTTTACCTTAATAGATGTGAGCTTTCACAAAACCGAAATAAACCCCGTTTTAGAGGATAATGCTCATTCGAGGAAATAGACATATATATTTTTATGTATGTAAATTTATGTCCAGTGATAAAACTTTATTTATGAGCTTTCATGAGAATTAGTATTTTATCACAATAGGTGTGAGCTTTCACAAAACTAGCATAAACCTTCGTTTTTTTTAATAAAACACTAATACGAAGGAAAATAGATTTTTTTTGATATATATGTAGCCGTGACATATTTTATGTGAAACATGATGACATGTTTTATTCACATGGATTTGTTCTTATTAGATAAATTCTGAAAATTTATATGAACAAATTGCATTAATTATTGATTTATAAAATCAAGACATGGGTTTTGAGTAACCTTCAAACTAGACAACTTATTTATGATGAAGTCATGTCTTATTGTAAAATTCATAGTTCAGTTGTGTGAATGTTCATGATTTTATGAGAAAATCATTTTCCATGAACTAATGAAGTTTTTTTCGTTATTGCAGATTTCAAGGAACGAATTGATTTCGTGTGTTAACTCTTGTATTGCAACCACTATTGTTAGTAAAATTGAAAGAGGTAAGATTCAAGAATTACCATTTTGTGGATGAATTTATCTGCATGTCGATAACTCCATGCTCCTGGTTTCAGAAAATGCCGACTTCCAGCAGTCGTAGTTATTCCTCCGGTTCTGACGAAGATCCCAAAGCTCCCATAGCTAAGTCGAGAGCCAAGGTAATTAGCGATGAGGGAACAAAGCCCAGCGTACCCTTGAATGAGCGGAGAGTTACTTTTGCCGAACTCAGGAAAAGAAAAGCCGAAGACGATGAGAAACATGCTCGTCATCGCAAAAAGGATCGAATCCGGCGCAAAATACAGAGAGCTGAGGAAAAACGCCAATTCTTGGACGGGGTACCCTCTGATTCTGATGTCCCTGAAGAAGAAACCACTTGGGATTTGCGTGATCAGTGTGCCAGAGAACTAGAAATTCCCATGGAGCAGATTGACATTGAAGCTGAAGCGGAAGAAAATTCAGATTCAGATGATGATTTTTATGCTCATCCAGATGTCACCAATAGTCATGACAGTGATTCCGAAGAAGAGGATTCCGAGAAGGATAGTGATGAAGACTCTGAGAAGGACAGTGATGATGAATCTGACAACTCAGATGGATCTGACGAGTAGCTTTATTTTCGATCTCTTTTTCTTTTTAGTATTTGAATACTCTCAATCTTTGTAGTAGATGTCTTCATTCGAACAATTTTATTGAAGTATTTAGGTCTTCCTTTCGAACGAGAGATTTTATTAACGTGAGTTCTTCTTGATTGAATTAAGCAAACCGAGCCAATCTTCATGCCGAGCTCATTGTAATCTCCCTTAACTCTTGTGGTTCTTCGTCTTATGAAAACATACAAACATAAGCTGTATAGTACATGGGGCCGTGTGACTTGCCGATCACAATTAACCTTGGTCAGTCCCCAGTCCACTATTTTACTCCGCATCTCCAGTTTGACCTTGTTCAAGACTTAGGGTTTCAGTAAAACTCGTAACTGAATCGGAGATAAGTGTCTGCCGTATCTTGTATATATCTTTGTAGATTTAGGGTTTATCACTTGCGCCAATATTTCCTCCATTCCTAAGTTAGTTTCATCACAGAAGAAATTTCGATCACCATACCTCTCATATCATGTCTGCTGATAATACTTCTTCTCAAAACGGACTTCAGTCGAAACATGGAGTAGAAGCGCCCATCTTGGTAAGTTGCACATCTTTTCCGTCTCGTTCAGTTGAGGTTACTGATCGTAGAAGATGATTTGTTTCAGGATAACCAGAAGAATCTTTCTTCTCACAATTCAAGGCCCAAGCGGACTGCTAGAACTCCTGCCCGGTATAGGTCGGCTCCTGCTGAGACTGGACCATCTGTAAGCAATCTTATAATCCTTGAAATTTTACCATGTCTAATTCAGGCAAAATTAAACACTTCCACGTTCATCACAGGCGTATGTTCACGTCGTTGATGATGCTATAAGGAGAAGGAGTGGAAAGTCCGTGACTGTGGTCGAGGTTGAAGACAGTAGCAATCGAGCATGTGAAAATTCTGCAGAATCCGTGGAGACAGAAGATAGTGTTCATGCCCTTGAATACCCGACAGCTGGGCTCTTGTTTGAAGCTCCATTGATTAACACTTACCCAGATAATGAGGTGGTTGGTAGATTCGTCATTCCCAAGTGCCATGCACCTCTGTATATTAAGATCTGGAAAAAGTATGGGCATATTGCCACTACATAAGTGTGGAAAGGTTTTCTACCCACCCTCCTGACTACAGTTGCAGGGCTGCTACCGATCATTGAAGAAATGAACCAAATGCACCTGCGAGACATAAAGAATCGGGAACTACACAAGTGGGATGAAATGATTTCCAATTGAGATATATTGCGATTCAATGTGAGCTGGCTTCGCCGTCGTCTTGAGATAATTAAGACCCATAAAGCGACGGAGGCTGCTGATGCGATTTCCATGACCACTGTTTTATTGGAGGAGGAAAAGATACTGGCTTTGGAGACAGCGAGGGTCGAGAAGGCGGTTGAGGATTTGAAGGAAAAGACTAGGATCTTCCAGAAGAAACTCGACAGGGTTTCCTACAGGGATTATCCATTGCTGGATGGTTTGCTATGAGTGAATATTCAAGGTAGAATAATCTGATAGCATGAGGAGTTTTTGTTCAATTGATGAATATTTGATGAACAAATGAGCATCTTTCATGCTCTTTGAAGGAAATAGATTACATTTGAGATGTATTTGAAATAAAGGTTAATTATCTGTTGTTGATCAAGCGTAATAGGCTTTGAGCCATTTGCCATTGATAACATTTCCTTCCTTTCCTCCACTGATTGCTAAAATTTTGTAGTATCCACTAGACACCACTTTGATGATAACATACGTCCGTTCCCATTTCAGAGAGAATTTAGGAGCATACATATCTTGTTGAATGTGCTTTGCCGTCTTTAATACCAAATCTCCTACTTGAAAAGTTCGGGGTTTTACCATTTTGTTGTAAGCCCTGGATATCCTTTGTTTATAAGCCTCCGCGTACTTTTCTACTTTAGCTCTCCTTGATTCAAGCATGTCTAGTTCAGCAACTCTTGACTTGGACACTTCAGCTTCATCCCATCGTATTCCACTAGCCGTTGCAATCCTTGCTGAAGGAATTTTTATCTCGGCCGGGAGTATAGCATCAGCCCCATAGATGAGAGAATACGGTGACGTTCCAATTGAGCTTCTCGGTGCAGTTCTGTAAGCCCACAAAGCCATGGGAAGTTTCTCATGCCACGATCGTGGATTATCATGAATTGTTCGACTGATAATCCGGATCAAAGTTTTGTTGGTACTCTCTGCTTAGCCGTTTCCTTGGGGGTAGTATGGTGTGGAGAAGATCTGTTTAATCCGGTACTCCTTGAGAAATTTCTCGACATCTTGGTTGGCGAAAGGAGTCCCATTATCTGTGATGATATTTTTAGGGACGCCGAATCTACATATAACATGCTCCTTGATGAAGGCTGCAATAGTTACCCCTGTGGTACCTCTGAGCGGGATTGCTTCGACCCACTTAGTGAAATATTCAGTAGTTGTGATGATGTATTCATGCTGCTTTGAGGATGCTGGGTTGATCTTCCCGATGATATCAAGTCCCCAGCTATAGAAAGGCCATGTACTATTCACAGAGTGTAATGGAAGACAAGGGGTATGAATGAGATTACCGTGAATCTGGCATTTATGGCACTTCTAAACGTATGAGGCTGCATTATCTTCCTTGAGAAATTTCTCGACATCTTGGTTGGCGAAAGGAGTCCCATTATCTGTGATGATATGTTTAGGGACGCCGAATCTACATATAACATGCTCCTTGATGAAGGCTGCAATAGTTACCCCTGTGGTACCTCTGAGCGGGATTGCTTCGACCCACTTAGTGAAATATTCAGTAGCTGTGATGATGTATTCATGCTGCTTTGAGGATGCTGGGTTGATCTTCCCGATGATATCAAGTCCCCAGCTATAGAAAGGCCATGGACTATTCACAGAGTGTAATGGAAGACAAGGGGTATGAATGAGATTACCGTGAATCTGGCATTTATGGCACTTCTAAACGTATGAGGCTGCATTATCTTCCATAGTCGGCCAGTAATATTTCTCGTGGATTTGGAGAAACAATTTATTTTTCACCTGATGTTCTCCTTCATGAGTTTCTTTCAGGACTGTCAGGATTTCATCTTCGGCTAGGAATCTCAACAAGTCTCCTCCAAAGCTTTTGTGGTATAAGATTCCGTCAAGAAAAACAAATCTCTTAGCTCTCTGTATGAGTTTGATTGCATCTTTATTTTCTGGTGGTGATTTGTTGTCTCGAAGATATTCGATGTAAGGATGCCTCCAGTCCCCGGTGTGAAGGAGTGTTAGCACTTCTAAATGATGAGGAGGTGTCTGACAATTAGGACAAGCTCCCTGGAAAGTCCTCGACTGTGTTTCCATGAAAGGCTAATAGTACCCGAGTCTCTGGAGTCTTCTATAAAGTGTTATTACCGGCGTCTGTCCGCACACTTCTTGATGTACACTTTCGAGTTTCTCTTTCGCTTCTTCATCACCCAGGCATCGTGATAGAGAGGCATCGGGGTTGCGATGGTATAAGGCCCCATGAAGCAAGAAGAAGTTCTTCAGCTCTTTAAGGCTGATTGTCCCTTTTGTAATGGAGCTTCTCAGTTCATGAATGATAGGTGCTCTCTAGTCATTTGCTTGAGCTTCTTCAGTTTGATTAAGCCACGTGGATGATACATTTCGTCTTTGCACTATGATAGATTTCTCTGACCCTTCAAATTGCAACTTGGAAGCAAGGGTTGCTAAGCAATCAGCATGCATGTTGTTGATCCGGCCAGTATGGGTGATGGTCGCGTCGGCGAAATGAGTCAGGAGTCGCTGTGCTTCAGCTCTGAATGGAGCAAGTGTTATCTCTTTGAGAGAGTACACCCCATTCATTTGATTAACTAGCAGCTTTGAATCTCCTCTGATCTCCAGATGCATTACTCCTGCTTTTTTAGATAAGGATAATCCTCTCCTGATGGCGAGACCAAGACTATGCCTGCTCTTCCGGTATCATTACTAGGAGTGGCGGATTCATCAAAATACAACAGCCATGTTTCCTCTTTAATGACTGAGATTCCTGGCAGTTCTCCTGGTACATCATCTTGTAACGTCGCGAAATCTTCTCTTGGGAAGGCCGCTAGTAAATCTACTACTGCTTGACCTTTGATTGCTTTGGGGGAAACACATACTATGTCGAATTCTGACATCTGAAGCAGCCACTTCCCGGGTCTTCCTATCAGAGCAGGTTTTGAGAGCAAAAACTTTATGGGATCAGCTTCGGATACAAGCACGACTCTGTTGGAGAGTAAATAATGCCTGAATCTTTGCATTGCATGAGCTAACGCCAGGCATGCTCTTTCAGCTTTCGGGTATCTGAGTTTAGCATCCTTCATGGTTCGGCTGTAATAGTATATCAGATGCTCGACGCCTTCTTCATCTTCCTGAGCTAATAGGGCTCCAATAGCAACGTCACTGGAGGCTGTGTATAGTATCAGCGGTCGTCCCTGCATTGGAGACCTCATGATTGCGGGTGATAAAAGTATCTGTTGTATCTTCTGGATTGCTTCCTGCTGGACATCCGTCCACGTGAAACTCGCTCCCTTCTTCGGTAGAGGAGTGAACGAAGCAATAAGTTGAGCCAATCCTGGTATGAAGCGTCTGATGTAATTCACTTTACCCATGAAGCTTTGTAGTTCCTTCACAGTGCATGGAGGAGGCATGGTGGAGATGGATTTTGCTTTGTCTGGGTCGACTTTGATCCCTTCGGCAGTGACCAAGAATCCCAAAAACTTTCCAGAAGAAACTCCAAAAGCGCATTTTAGAGGATTCATCTTCAACTTGTATTCTCTGCATCTTTCGAAGACTTGTCTAAGAAATTCTATATGGGATGTTCGAGCTTTCGATTTCATCAAGACATCGTCAACGTAATCTTCTACTTTCTTGTGCATCATATCGTGAAATACTGCTGTCATGGCTCGTTGGTAGGTGGCGCCGGCATTCTTCAACCCAAAGGGAATCACAGTGTAATGAAAATTCCCAATGGGAGTACGGAACGCGGTCTTGGCAGCATCATGTTCGAACATTTTGATTTGGTTGTACCCGTTGTAGCCATCCATGAACGAGCACATACCGTGGCCGCTGGTCGCATCAACGAGCATATCAATGTTGGGTAAAGGAAAGTCATCCTTCGGGCAGCATTTATTCAGGTTTCTGAAATCTACACAGCATCTGATTTGACCATTTTTCTTCTTAATTGGGACGACATTAGCCATCCATGTTGGGTGTTGAATAGGCTTGATAAATACTGCTACCAGTAATTTTTGAATTTCGGCCTTGATTTGTTCCTCGACTTCATGCCTGAACTGCCTGGGTGGTTTTTTGACAGCCTTGGAGCCAGGAATGATATGTAGACGGTGAGTGACCAATTTGTCATCCAGACCAGGTATTTTTTTCATACGTCCAAGCAAATATATCCCGATACTCCTTCAGTAACTCTACCAGGCCTGTACGCTCTTCCGGTGATAGCACATAACTGATTAAGATTGGTCTTGGATCTTCCTCTGTGCCGATGTTAACCGTCTCAAGATCATCAGTGGTAGAATTCTTGCCATCTTGCAACTGTCGTGGAGCTTCCTGAACTTCATCCTCAGGTGGTTGTTCATTCTGACACGATTCACCAGTGCGGGGAGACTCTTGATCAATCTCCCCTATTAATTGCTAATCTTTGCGTCGCCGGTAAATGACCCTTCCTTATGCGACATGAGTGGTCATAAAATTGGATCCTGGGATCGTAATTTCATCTTTTCGGCGTTTGACCCATGTAGCAGGTGACTTGACTGGTTCTGCTTCTGAAGATGGTGATGACGCCGCAGATGCCTCAATAGCCTTCCAACTTGGAAGTAGAGTAGTGTAGATTTTCTTAGGAGGCTCAGGGGCGCTTCTCTGGGACTCTATGAATTCTGCATCGTAGGACAGAGCATACGGAGATGATGAAGCAGCTATGCGGACGATCTTGTTATTGAGTAAAGCCTTCATGCATTGATGGTAGGTTGATGGAACCACCTTGTTGTCATGGAGCCAAGGTCGCCCAAGTATCATGTGGTAGTCAGGTTCTTGTTCGATCACGTGGAATTTCACCTTTGATTGAATTGGTCCTACCCCCAAATCTATGTACGCGTATCCATATGTGTGGCTTCGGCTTCCTTCAAACCCTGTCATTAGGATGGGATGGCGAATGATTTTACCTCGCGGGAATCTGGCCATTCTAAGAGTTTTCATAGTGACAATGTTGGTGGAAGCACCGGTGTCGATGAGAGCTCTTCTAAATTCGGTGCCTTTGATGAAGCCAGTCACGTACAACGCGCGATTGTGCCCTTCGTCTGCCATGCGATCTTCTTCTCCAAAAGTGATGTTGTCGATTGAATGTCCAGTCATCAAAGAAACTTCTTCAACTACTGGGGTTGGTGAAGTTATTTGTACATCGGACGATATCTGGCTGAGTGCAGCAAATGTGTCCGTGCGTTGCTCCTTAGAGAAGTGTAGGAGTTCACATAAATTTTCGATCAAATGTGCAACTTCCTGTTCCACTGGTTCCTCATATGTGGTGAAACTGTTGGTCTGAGGAGGATTACTAGTCGAAGGATTTGGAGGTTCCACCATCTCTGCTCCTAAAATCCTCGTCACGTGTACCAGGAAGTGAACAGGCTATCGATTTCCCTTTTCAGCCGGTCCACGTTTCTTGACAAGTCTTCTTGTCTTCGTGCCAATTCAGCCAAGCTTGGGATTTCTCCATCCATCGGTTCAACGGAGATAAATGGAGTTGTAAAATATGATAATTCATTGTAACCAGAATTGTTCGAAGGAGTGTGAGAGACATTACCATTCGAGAGATTCTGGTTGGGATCTGGAGCGTTGAGTCATTTCAAGACCGACCATCCTTGGAAATCGTGAGATTGCAACCGAGAGATTAATCTCCCACTGTGGTCGCCAATCTGTGGGGGGAAAACGATTTGCTGGCTTTTACAGAATTGAAGAGTCGACCGTGTGGAGACTCCTTGAACCGAGCGAAATGTTGAACCTTACACAGATGCACTGCAAGAAGGGAGTGCTTTAAGTTCGAGAGATCAATATGTAAGACCCCGGCCTAAACCAAGAACAATGGTCGTTCTAGAGTCAATTCGATCACAATAGAGGATGGTTTGATCTGTAGGAGGGAAGCTGAGAAATACGTGAGATCAATGGTGATCTGAGATTATAAGTGTGTTATGAATTCAGCGTGAAAATGCTCTGAATGATTGAATTTTGCTCAATTGAGAGTAATTTATGTGAGTTCGTGTAGACGAAAGATTGTTTGTATGAACTTTGATGAGAAATTGCTCGTCTTGGCGAATGTTGTTCGAGTGTTCGAAAACTTCTGTCTTTTCAATCAGGATTCAGGGACATTTTATAATGCCGGAGTTGAAAACACCAAGATCCCATGAAGTTTGACAGTTGCTGGAATCAGAGAGTGGGAAATAGGGAAATCATGTTAAAACCAATTACTCATCGTGCGGAGACTTGGTTAACTTTCCACCCACTACTTTGCTGACTCTTCCAATTGATTGCACGACTTGCTCACATTCTCATCGTGGATGAACACACTTGTCGTAGACCGCCAGACCAAAACCCTAGTTAATATCCCCCCATGAGACTCGATTGAAATCTCGTGATTTTGGAGTCAGTTGCTGACTTTATGGGACGATGAGTCCATGTAGCGCTGAGTTGAACATGTGTGAGTAAATGTTTCGAAACTCATGAATTTAACGTGTCTGCTGAGACGAGGTATCATCATAACCTAAGACGAGCAAAACTGTGTTGCTAAATTGTTGAATATTGATAGTTGAACCAACATTCTCTGGTTTGAGCAAATATTGCTAGTCCGAGCGAATATTGCTAATTGAGTAAATATTGTCAGTTTGAACAAATATCGTTCTTTTAATGAATTGTTGGTAGCTGGACCAAGTAAAATATTAATTTAAGTTATTGACTGTTGGGTTGAGAAAAATAAATACGAATGTTAATCATGGAATCAAGATAAAATTATCAGAGTGTTCGAATCTGCTCAGAATTACGTTTCTGCAGAGCTCTGGATTCAAAACCCTAATTTTACCGACATAATGATTTATTGCAAATCGCATAAGACCGGCTACATGGGATGACGGGTTCACCATATAACACCCAGATGCTCGAATGAGCAAAAATACCAAAGTCTCTTGAGGACCAGTTGGTGAAAGAATGATTAAATGTTGGTTTAATCATTTAATAAAATAATGCTCGTGCGAGCGACAAATCATAAAACCTGGTTTTATGGAAAATATGAGGTACCGGCCAAGAGGTCATGGGACCGACTCTTGATGGCCGTGGGACCATTAGATGGTCATTTGAGAAAACTTCCAATTGTTTGGAAAGAGTTTGAACCTAATATGAGCAGCTGAGCAAATTAGGTTAAAATCATTAAAGCGCGCGGGACCAGCTGTTTGCAAGCCTCGGGGTCACCCTTGGTCGGTCAAGGGGATGTTCCCATGTCACCATAATGTTCACGCTTCAGTCCTGAGAATTTTGATATTTTCTGGTGCACGTTTGAGCAACATTTGGAGAAAATATGCAAAATCCATGGTTTTGCTGAAACCGGCAAAAATACATGAGATGATGAAAATAATAAATAAAACAAGGAATAACAAGGTATGGACCGGCCACGGCTAGGGCATGGTCGGCCGGCTGATACGCGGTCCCACATGCTTTTCCCAGTTTTATGTGATTTTATGTATTTTTCTCTGATTTAAGAGAAATTCCATGAAACTGGAGAGTTTGGCGAAATTAGGGAACTTCCATGAGATGAGAGACATAAATTAAAATATAAAATAGGGAATGGGAGTGTGAGACCGGCAATGGCCGTGGCATGGCCGGCCGGCCAATGGGCGCGGGTCCCAAGGCACTCTTCCCAATTTTATGTAATTTTGATGATTCTAGATAATTTTCATAAAATCAAAGGGATTTGTTGAAAATCAAGATATTTTGTTGAAATCAGGGAGTTTTCATGAAATCACGAAACAAAACACCAAATAATAATAAAATAATGGGCGTGTGGGACCGGCTAGGGCATGGCCGGCCGGCTAGAGCCTGGTCCCACAAGTTTTCCTAATTTTTTAATATTTTCCATGATTTTAGAGAAAATACATGAAATTAGGTAATTTTAGGAAAAATTCATAAAATCAAGGATTTTTCATAATTTGAGAAGGAATAATAAAATAATGGGACGTGAGGTGTGGGACCAACCACGACCAAGACATGACCGGCCGGCCAGCGGTCCCGCGACACCTTTCCCTAATTTTATTGTTTTTGATAAAATCATGTGATTTAGATAAAAATACATGAAATTAGGTAATTTTCATGATTTTAGGAAAAATTCATAAAATCAAGGAATTTTCATAATTTGAGAATAAATAATAAAATAATGTGACTGAGATGTGGGATCGGCCATGGCCAAGACATGGTCGGCTGGTGCTCGGTCCCGCGACACATTTCCCTAATTTTATTATTTTTGATAAAATCATGTGATTTAGATAATTTCTTTGAAATAAAGGAAATTTGCTCGAACAAGAGGATTTTCATGAGATCGTGAAAATAGTAAAAATATGATAAAATATAAAATTGGGCGCGGGACTAGTCATGGCATGACTGGCCGGCTGGTGAGCCTAGTACCCAGGCGCTTTTGCTTAATATTTTATTATTATTATTTTCCCTTCCTATTTTGCATAGGTTCCTCGTTTGTTCGTATTTTTGAAATGCTCGTTCGTGCATTCAAAATGTTGGTTTGTGCATTATCTGCTAATTACACTTGCACCATTTTGTCAGGGCTTATTCGATGCTCAGATGCCTGTTTCATTGAATATTTATTACTAACCTGTGGAATTCTGCTGGGAAGAACGATAGATTGAAGTAACGAAATATAACGAGGAATCGTAGAGTATTGCTGGATATTCAGGCGATTAATTAACGACTCGTAGAATATTGGTGGATATTCAGACGATGGCTCGTAGAATATTGCTGGATATTCAGACGATTTAAGATAATTAATTGCTGGCTCTATACTAGAAGGGATTCCTGTCTAGGAGCATTAATTATCTAAGGGTTGAGCAATATGAACTTGTTGGAGTGTCATATTCCTCTTGCATAGTCGGGGAAAACCTGGTTACATCCCGAAGACGTTGTCGCTCTATACTAGCAGACATGCTGTCTAGGAGCCGCCCAATCTTTCGATTCTATACAGTATGAGATGTGTCGTGGCCTCAGCTGAGAGACTACACATCTTCATCTTCCCTGAGAGACTTTCTCCATCATAGGTGGCATGAGATTTCATGCATAGAGACATGAGTCTCGATACTCATCTGATTGTCGGGTCCGGAGTAATTACTGAAATTGCTCAGTATTCATGAGATGTGTCGTGGCCTCAGCTGAGAGACTACACATCTACATGTACTCTGAGAGACGGCCTTCTCATTCAGAGATTTTATGGCATGAGCTTTCATTCTTTGATGAGAGACATGAGCCTCAATACTCATCCGGTTGCCGAATCTGGAGTATAATTTTACAATTCTACCCTTTGTCAAAAATCCACCATCTACAACAAGGCAGCGATCATACCATCTTGAGTGATTACTTAAGATCGGTTTCACTAATAAAACTCATACCAATATAGGTCAGGCCTTGTGAATAGTTTTACCAAGATACATAAATAAGTTTATGAGCAGTTATACTAAACACAAATATTGGTAATTCAAAATAGATTTGCAATGAATAACAATACCAATAAGCCTAGCGATTTCCCTTTCGATTCACAAAACAAGTTTATGAACTTACTTCCTTTAAACGAATGTAAAACATTGTTTCCTAGGATGAAATCTTCACTCATACCCATACATAATCACAATAGCATTCATATGATCATGTCGATGTCTTATATACAAAGTTTAATGGTTAAGCAATAAACCTCGTAATGTATTCCTTAATACTATGCCTAACTAGAGTTTCATACACAGCTTCGCAGTTATGTTTTCAATATGCACGACTTGAAAGATACGTTACGGAAAGAAACAGTTCAAGTCAAATATTACTAACCTCAAGAGGAAGGATGATGTTGTCGTTGTAGTTCCATACTTCTTCACATTCTTCAATTCTTCATGTAATACTTGTAAGTCTCATATCCTAACACTTTCAAGCTAACCTATACGAAGTTGACTCTAGTATGTAATCAAGCGACTCTTTAAATGAGTTTTGATTCACTAAAATATGACAACCAAACTTGACATACCAACGCTTGGTGGGTTCAACCGAGCTATGCTCTAACAAGATTGGTTAGGGCTCAAATACATTCCAGTCCGAAGTTAACTTGGAGTAGGCTAGTGTATGTAGCGGCCTAATACAGTGTGGTGTTCAAATATGGACTAGGTCCCGGGGTTTTTCTGCATTTGCAGTTTCCTCATTAACAAAATTTCTGGTGTCTGTGTTACTCCCTCTGTCCCATTATTAATTGACCTATTTGTTTTTAGATTTTGTCTCATTAATAGTTGATTTTATATCATTTGATACTCATGTTTATATTCGTTATGTAGGTGTTTTAAAATGCTTTTCAATGATATAAAATTTACGAATATCCGTGGTATAGTTTGAGAGATAAATCATTTCTAAATTTTACTACCAGGTCAATTAATAGTGGGACGGAGGGAATACATTTCCGCATTATATTTGTTTATATAATTGAAATATCACAGGTTGTGTGTAAGTTCAATCAATTTTGAATCCGACCTTTGGTTGTTGATTAAATTGATTGACACTTGGATATTAGTTTTTGATACCGTCCAAGTTATTTCTTATATTCAATTGGGCTCGCACATTCCTATTTGTTTGATTGGATATTGAATTGAGAAATAGAGATATAACTCTTGGATATATTTTTCTTAAGATTGAGTCTGACTGTCTAGTTGATTCTCTTGACAGTATATTGGAGTTAGTCCATATAGATTGCTAAGCGAAATATTGTGTGTGGTTGTTAGACCCCCGCTTTTTCAATTGGTATCAGAGAAGGCAAACACGTTCAAGAAATTATAAGTCTGTGTTTGTAGCGATCTGACTCTATGGACAGAACAACTATCTCTAATCGCATTACCAGAATTAAAAGTTATGTTTCCATGAATTCTATTAAAGAGAAAGATTCGTCTCTCTCAATGTTAGATGAACAATATGTTCCAACGAAACAGGATTGCACTGATAAGTGTTATCGCGATTACCTTTCAAATGAGCCTGACTCTGTTGAAGAAAGGGAAGCAACCAAAGAAAGTGAAATGATTCTAAATCTTGTTAGAATCCAGGCTGATAGAATCAATCGGTTGAAACACAACGTCAATGCTCTTATCGGTATACTAAAAGATCGTGACTCTAAACTAAAGGCTCTTAGTGAGGAAAACGCAGTAGTCCGTTCCTCACGAACCTTACTCGAGGCGAAACTCAAAAAGGATGCCTTGGAGGTTGAACATCTTTTTAGTAAACTTGATCTCTATTCGAGGATGTTCTAAAGATTCCACCATACCAATCGCTTTTAACCTAACTGTAAATTCGGTTTTAGAAGCTAAATCGCAATCCTTTCCAATTGAAAATGATGTGCCTGGTTCTTCCTCTAATCAAGGAATCTCCACATCACACGGAAGGAAGAAATCTCCTAATTATGGTGTTAATACTGTTCACTCTAATCACTTCAGTGATCAGAAAGTGTGTCTATTTTGTGATTCAAAAGGACACGGTGAACGTAGGAGCAAATCTAGGTTGAATGAAATTTTTATTGATCAACTTCAACACACCTTAGATTCAATCTCAAAGGTGTAACTGACATTCATATGTCTAAACCAATTGGTTGTAGTACTCACCCTGTGAATCCTTCCAGGAAAGTCAGTTCTATTTGTTCTTCAAATCGCAAGAGTCATTTTAACACAAATCGTCCAAGAAGAATTCAAGGATCTTCTTCGGTTAAAAATGGAGATGTTGTTTTTCTTGATGTGAAAAAGGTACCAGAAGAAAGCAAGATATGAAAGACAACCTGAATTTAATAATTGAAGGATACAAAGAGCTCATCAACAGGCTGTCGAATGAATCCCTCTAGACATAATTCTTCAGGTAAGAATCCATAGTATGTGTCGCATCTTGATGATGGTAAGTTTTATGATAACTTTTCACATCAAAAAACTTTTCCTCAAAAATTTAGGAAAAAGAGGTTTCATTGTGAACAACATTCATTTGATGAGAGAAAACCTCATACTTGTGCTAATTAATCACAAAGGTTGAATGCTTATTCATAAAATTCCTGTTGAGTAAGATTTGCCAATAATCAGGTATACTTTTGTCAAAATGCTTTCTATTTAGTTGAGCTAGTTTCTTATCGTCCATAGCTAAACTATTGTCTGCAGACAGCGCTTCCTAAGTATTGTTTGTGCCTCAAGAATCTCTTCGTTCTTTCTTATTGTTTTAGTTTTGAAGAAGTTTTTGTTGCAACTAAGTTGGCTGCTACTCTTGTGCTCTAAATTGTTTCTCTGTGGAGATATAAAATTTATTGAGCCAAAAATTTGTGAAAGAAAATCTTCACTTAGCAAAATTATATTGTTTTGGCTTACCTTGTAAAAAGGTATGTTTCATTTTCTTTTTCGTTTTCTTTTGGGTTCGGATTGTGTTCGTACGGGTAACCATGACTTACTTGTCACGAACTTCCTTTAGGAACCCTAAAAGTTACCGTTCCTAAGAAACCATTTAAATACCAAACCTATTGTGTCACGTACGCATACTCCAGGTTTTTGTCATTTTGTCAAGAATGTATGCACCTTCTCGCACTGGTGGTTTTGTAAGAGGTTTTCTTGATAAAGGTATTGGTTTCGAGTCCAAATGGGGGAAAAAAAGAACCCTAGTAGAAGATGATGATCAAAATCCTAATGCCTCATGCTACTATGCCTATAGTCATCAGGATGTTGAGAATGAGGATATGGTTTCTGCTGAAGTGGTTCATGATTTTCTTAAATACTTTGAGGAAGCAAAATTGCAACTCGTTGATACTATGAAGGGTCTTGATGTGTTAAGAACTGCGTTGAAAAAGTTTAATCCAGACCTTGTTCTCATGAAGACACATGTTAAAGAACTTCTCAATGACGATATATTCTCTGAAGAAGTAGTTGATGCTATCAATCACAAGCTCAAAGAACTCAAGACTCGTGGGGGTTCCGGAATCTTTGATTTCCGTTCATGATCGGTTTTGTTGGTTTATGAGTCTTTTGTTTCAGCTAGTTGTCTTTGTTTTGTCCAGGAAACTTCTTATAAGAATTTATTCTTGCATTTTAAGAAGGATAACTAGGGTTTGGAATAGCAATTATTATGAGTACACATAGCTACTGCCAACGTTTTTCATCTTGCAATGTTTTTAGATTTATTTATTTAAATTCTAAAGTTTATTTGGAAGATGATTTTGCAGTATTAATATTTTTGGTTTCATATATTGGAAAAAAATTTATGGATATGTGTGTTTATGTCCGTGAACTATGATTATCCCATATTCGTCAAAAGTTAAGCCTATTGTGTCATTATGCAAATATTGGTGGAAGATAGGATGAACTTTTGACTACAAAGATTAAGTCTATTATATGTCTTTATGCAAATATTGATGAAAAATAGAATGAATATTTGAATATTTCGCAGTATTGATATTTCCCTGATCCACTTCTATGTGAAAGTACTGTGTGGCTCTGTAAGTTTTCTTATGTTGAGCATTTCCGATTAAAATAATCATGGGTTCTCTTGTAGTTAATTTAGTTGAGTTTTCTGGATACCAATTCATGTTTCATGTGATTTGTTAATATCCAAATAAATCCTTCTTTTCTTGTAAAAGTAAGGTCGCTCTTGTTGTTCTTTCGGGAATGACATTTTATGGGGGAGAGATCTTTTTTGAACTTGTGCTTAATTGCCAAATCTTTGTGGGGAGCGCGGCTGTGGAATATTGTAGGAGTTTTCTTGTATCTCTATTAACTTCTTGATGAATGCATTTAGTTTCGACTATATGATTGCATCTAAACAAATTTGATATGTTTTCTTTTAGTCATGAAGAATCTTTATGAGAATTTCATTATGATCCCACTAGTTTTCGTACCTCTGCCAATTTATATTGACAAAAAGGGGGAGAATTAATGTGTAGTTCACACTACAAATACATATGGTTTACGGATCATTATGTAAGGGGGAGTGGTTTTCATATGAGACGAAGTATTGACTAAGGGGGAGTGATACATATCACCATAGTATTGTTGTCAAAGTTGTGATACAATTTGACTTTGATGCTGTGTAATAATACTATGACACTGTATAACAACACGAAAACATCTTGTTTTTATATATTGTTAGAGCTACGGATCTTCAACAACTATGATGCTGAGTTGAACACGTTCAGAATCACTGGAGTACTTGGAAGTGACGAAGATTTCGAGTAATGTTGAAGAACCAAGGAAATCAAGCATTTGGATGAGAAGCTACAAAGTCTATCTATTTTATAATCCATATGTATTGATAGTTTTGTCACTAAAATTGACAAAGGGGGAGATTGTTAGAGCACTGCTCGGTCGAACTCACAAGCATTACTATCTCAAGCTTGTTTGTCAAGTTTAGTTGTCAAATCTATAAGTCTTGATTTCTAGTCTACTTATAGCTAAGTCTCGGATTAGGATAGAAAGTGTAGTTGAGCATTAAACTTCACGGCGTTTATGGATTGAAGACGAAGAACTACTAAGGGGAGCTTGTGGAACTTCATCAACAAAAGGTATGTGGAGACTTGAACTCATCTATCACTCAAAAGTCTATCTACTCTATCTCCTATTTGAGATAAAATTCATATAGCTATATAGACTTCGATTATATACATTTGATATTTCGAGCTGAGTTTAACTCGCTTACATATTTCTCGAAATATGTGTTGACAAGCTTTCGCTTTAACCAAGTTCATCTTATATTCTTGAAGAAAGTCAAAAGATGATCATGTCAAAATCGCCTTGTAACATCTTACATGATTTATGTGAGACAATCATTTGATGTAGACTCGGAATTTTTCGTATTGATCATTCGATCACTTGAAAATTGCTTTGAAGCTAATAGTTTGTGTGAGAAAGATATTGTCGTCTTCTAAGAATGTTTCAATGATTGAAATGGGAGTTTAGAACAATTAACCATGGTTGGATATAGTACAATATGCATACTTGTATGCTAACTGTCGCAAGTTATTCCAAGTTCGGGAACCATAATATGCATACCCGTATGCGTACTGGTTGGTTAATGAAAGTCCGGGAACTTAGTATGCATACCGGTATGCGTACTGGCGTGAGATTCAAGCTCCATAAATTCAACTGAGTTTGGAAGGTATGCGTACCCGCTCGCACTGGCAAACCCAAACTAAGTCCGGCTACTTAGGTATGCGTATCCGTTTGCATACTTGAGTAGGTTATGTTCTAAAATCGGTTTGTTCATGAACTAATACATTTATATATTAAGTAATGCAATCTTTTTCAAACCATGGCTATAATGTTTATGAATTGATTCGAGTGAATCAAAATCGATTTTGCTTCAATTGTGTCTTGTATACTTCTATGAGAATATAAACAATTGAACAACTCTAGAACTAGTTTCATTTTAGTCATTTGAACTAGTTATGGTTAAGATGAATATGGTTGATATGAAAGTGTTCATATGGCTAACTTCGGTTAACTATTGTTGAGCCAACAAGGTGTACACGTTTAGGTACGGTTACTCATATATAAATGAAGTCACTTTTTATTTGTGTGTAACAAGCTAAGTTCGTTCTAACGGTTGAAAGATATTAGCTTGAGTCTAATCAGGTTTTCATCTAACGGTGAATATTGAATGCTTTGTTACCAAGGTAACATTGATCGCAAACCCTGATTTGAAGACTATATAAGAGAGAACTCTAGCAACTGGGAAACCTAATCCCCACACCTCCTGTGTGACACTAGTTGCGACTAGAGTCGATTCTCCTTTAACCTTAGGTTTTTCCAAAACCCAGTAGGTTAACGACTTAAAGACTTCATTGGGATTCTGAAGCCAGACCCAAGTATTTTCTCTGTAGTTGCATATTCTGATCTTGTTGTTTTCTATCGTGATTGAGTACTATCTTCTCTAAGATTTGCTCGAGATTTAATCTCCGATAGGCAAGATAAAAAGTAGTCAGAAACATCTTCGTCTCATCGTTTGTGATTCCACAATATCTTGTTTCGCTACCATACTATTAATATTATTGTGAGGTGATTGATATTACTAGGCTGTCCTTCGGGAATATATTTCCGGTGTATCAATTGGTTCATGTTCACCTTGATTTATCAAAATACGGAATAAAACTCATAGGTATATCTGTGGGAGACAGATTTTATCTATTCAATAGACTTTTCTGTGTGAGACAGATTGGTTTATCAAGTCTTCGACTTTGGGTCGTAGCAACTCTTTGTTGTGGGTGTGATCAGCTAAGGGAAACAAGTGCGCAGAATCTGGCGTGGTTCTAGAGGCGTAAGGAACGCGACTGTACCTTGATCAGTGTGAGAGTGGTTATGGATCAACTACATACCAGCCCGAAGTTAATTTGGAGTAGGCTAGTGTCTATAGCGGCTTAATACAGTGTGGTGTTCAAATCTGGACTAGGTCCCGGGGTTTTTCTGCATTTGCGGTTTTCTCGTTAACAAAATTTCTGGTGTCCGTGTTATTTATTTTCCGCATTATATTTGTTTATATAATTGAAATATCACAGGTTGTGCGTAGTTCAATCAATTGTGAATCCGACCTTTAGTTGTTGATTAAATTGATTGACACTTGGATATTGGTTTTTGATACCGTCCAAGTTATTTCTTATATTCAACCGGGCTGCAAATTCCTATTTGTTTGATTGCAGATTGAATTGAGAAATAGAGATATAACTCTTGGATATACTTTTCTTAAGATTGAGTCTGACTGTCTAGTTGATTCTATTGAAAGTATATTGGAGTTAGTCCATATAGATTGCTAAGCGAAATATTGGGTGTGGTTGTTAGACCTCTGCTTTTTCAGTATGCATACCTGTTTGCAAACTGCTGGGCAAGACCAAAATCCGGAAGCTATACTTTGCGTACCTGTTTGCAAACTTAGTGGTCAAAGTTCTAAAATTGGTTAAGTATGTATTTCATACTCATGAACAAATACATTTATGAATTAAGCAATGCAATCTTTGAAAACTGTGGATTAATGTTCATGAATTGATTCTTATGAATCAATCCGATTTTGATTCAATTGGTTCATATATATTTCTATGAAATAATGAACAGTTGAACAACTCTATTTGAAACACAATTAGATTCAATTGACTATCTTTTATGATTGATTTATCATCATAGTTGATCTAGAAGTGTTAGATGAATGTGGTTAAGTCAAAAGTGTTCATATGGCTAACTTCGGTTAACTATTATTGAGCCAACTCAATATACACGTTTAGGAACGGTTACTCATATCTAAATGAAGGTATATTTCATTTGTGTGTAACAAGCTAAGACCATATAACGGTGGAGAGAATCTTGCTTTGATTTTAAGCATACTTAGCTTGAATCTTAAATCAAGTTTTCATCTATCGGTGAATATTGAATGCGTTGTTACTAAGATATCTTAGCTTTGTTTGAAAGCAAACCCTGATTTGAAAGATTATATAAGGGAGAGCTCTAGCAACTAGAAAATCTAACCCAACACTTTCCCGTGTCCTAGTTGCGACTAGAGTCGATTCTCCTTTAACCTAGGTTTTTCCAAAACCAGTATAGGTTAACGACTTGAAGACTTCATTTGGGATTCGTGAAGCCAGACCAACTATTTTCTCTGTAGTTGCGTGTTCTGAACTTACTTTTTCTATCGTATTGAGTTCTAATTTCTCTAAGATTTACTCGAGATTTATCTCTGATAGGTAAGATATAAAAACTAATCACAAAGCTCTTCGTCTCATTCTTTGTGATTCCACAATAACTCCTTCTACTACCATATAGTTAAGTTATTGTGAGGTGATTGATATTTCTAGGCTGCTCTTCGGGAGTATAAGACCGGATTATCAGTTCACTTTGATTTATCAAAAGACGGAATAAAACTTCATAGGTACTTCTGTGGAAGACAGATTTATCTATCAGAATAGACTTAGCTGTTGGAGACAGATTTTTTTTTATAAGTCTTCGACTTTGGGTCGTAGCAACTCTTAGTTCTGGGTGAGCTCAGCTAAGGGAATCAAGTGCGCAGAATCCGGCGCGGTTCAAGTGATACAAGGAACGCGACTGTACCTTAATCGGTGTGAGACTTGGTTAGGGTTCAACTACATTCCAGTGCAAAGTTAACTTGTCGTAGGCTAGTGTCTGTAGCGACTTAATACAGTGTGGTGTTCAAATCTGGACTAGGTCCCGAGGTTTTTATGAATTTGCGGTTTCCTCGTTAACAAAACTTCTGGTGCCTGTGTTATTTCTTTTCTGCATTATATTTGTTTATATAGTTGAAATATCACAGGTTGTGCGTAGACCAATAAATTGGTAAATCCGACCTTGATTGTTGGATAGTAATTGATTGGCACTTGGGCATTGGTCTTTGGTAGTCAAAGTTATTTCTCATATAAGTCAGGCTCACAGATTTCTATCTGTTCGATTGCAGATTGTATTGAGAAATTGAGATATAACTCTTTGGTATATTTCTTGATTGAGCTCGCTTTTTAAGTTGGTGATCTCGGAATTATATTCGAGTTAGTCCATACAGATTTCCGAACGAATTATTGGGTGTGGTTGTTATACCCCCGCTTTTTCAACAACTCTCACAAACATTTGTAAGTCAACTTTATTCACAAAATCACGGTGTTATTGAACACTGCTAGTGCTTGTAAGTTCAAAGGCATATACTTTCCACTATGGACTTCCATTGTGCACGGTTACAGAACCCTAAACCATAGTACATATTCTTCTGTGTAATTTCAAGACAAACTTTTCACATGCTTACATGAATTCCTAATAAGAATTTCATCTAGACTTGGTAAGTATCTGCTTGGATCTCAATCTAACCTTAGCTTGAATTCAAAGCTATATGTATCTTTGAAAATCTATAAATAGCGAGACTTTTGAAACACGATTTATTAATCCCTAACACTCTCATGTCCTAGTTTCAAAGCTAGGTTGTTTTCTATAACCTAGGTTATTCATAAAATTATATTATAGGTTACGATTTTATATATTTCACTTAGGTATTCATGAAGCCCTATCACGCTATCTTTTTACCTGATAGTTCTTGTATCTATATCTTTTTCTACTGGTTACTGAAGTTGACGGACTTTAGATCAGGAACAAGATACATAGAAATCACAAAGTTTTCTTCGTCTCAAACTTTGTGATCCCTCACACACAGATATCTAAACTTTTTTTTTATCTGTTCGGATTTTTCTTGATAGGTGGTTAGTAATTTAGGATTCTTTTCTAACAAAGTTGAAGTAAATCGAATTTGTGAGGTTTGGTGAACTTTGTCTACTGCAAACAGATTTTGAAACCTAGATCGAAACATACCAAAAGAAAAATCAATTAGGCTTGTCTGGAGGCAGATAGGTACCAAAAGTCTAAGATAGACACCACCACCAACTTCATATAGTTGATACAAAGTACACTAACTTTACAAAGACTAAAACCAACTTTGTATAATTGATACAAGTACACTAACTCCAAGTTACTTAATTTCTTCAGTATCCCTGCACATACTACCAATCTGGTCTGAGCACGTGAATCCTAAGATAGAGTCCACTATCTTAAGTTGTTTTACCCGCCGTAAAAAATTCTACCACTCATCAAGATGCTAAATTAGTAATGAATTACCAAATATTATTATGTCGCATTTACGAAGTTCAAAAGATAAACGTTATACTCCTTTACCCAATATACCAAAGTTGTGTAAAACAACTAGTATATATTTTATAGACACTTTGATCATAAAAGAATGATCAAGTCTCCAATACTAGAGATACATAAATATACTTCGTATATTATGTTTTCAATCTAACCGACTTGAAATAAACGTAGATAGAAATGAAAACAAGTCAACTCTGTATTACTAACCTAGAATAGAAGGATAATGTGTAAGTTGATGCCGATACGTCTTCAAGGTTCTTCAGAGTAACACGATCTTGTCTCAATACTTCAATGTTCCTTGTCTATCCTAATGAAATTGACTTTAGTAATCTAATCAAGAAGCTTCGAGTTTTGGAACTAAAGTAAGACAACCAAACTTGACATACCAACGTTTGGTAGGTTCAACCGAGCAATACTCATACATCTTGCTAACGTATTCTGAAGCGAGAAAATGTTGAACCATGTGACAACATCTTCCCTAATTGTTTCCCACTGAGATTGATAAAAATATGTTGTGATTTTTTTATCGGGTCCTGGTATTTTCCAATCCTCCATGTTCATTAAAGTTTCATACACTTCTTCTTCCTTGGGAGTGATACTTAAAATGACATTGTCTTCATCAGAAATAATATTAGTATTGTGATTAAGAAAATGTTAATCTAAAACATGATCAGTGGTACAACTAATATCCTTGAAATAACCTGTGAGTTGTTTTTCAAGACTATCGCAATGGCTGCACCAAGAGCCATTTATATCTTGAGGAGAAAGCATTGCTATTTGTAAATCTTCTTTTGTGGGCATTCACATGATGTAATTTTGGAAGGATGAACTTCCCCCCTAAGATTTTACATTTTTATTAAAAATGCATACATTATGGTTTACCTATTAGAGTAAGGTTGTATAGATATGTGCAACATGTAGAATCTCATTATCTTTTATGTAACATGGAATTGGACCATGCCTTTCTTGATTTTCAAGTGACTACATCAAAATGGTCTCCTTTGAGATTTAATCTTGCAGTTATCCCAGCTGGAAGAACATTGAAAGATTGGATTTCTAGTTCGTTTACTAATGCAATCATGATGAATGATGTGATAATCTTTGTAGGATTTACTCTTTAGAACATCTGAAAAGTCGGATGTTCTATAATTTTTTATAATGTTGACTTGCAGGTTGAAAAGTTGTCCGAGAAATTCATAAACATAGGACTGAATGGATTGACTATTTAAGTAAACAATTCTTTTTTAATGTCCGACTTATCTTCCTAGAACTATAGTTAGCTGGACTAATCATGCAACTCAATTTCATAGTTAATTTTGATGATTCCTTCTTAAAAGAAAATAAAAGAAGGGATGTGGACTAATTATGATCGATGATGCATGGACATTTCAAGGAGCATGGTGTACGCACCTGGGGTAACAGAAAATGAAAACAAGATGAGGCGAAAGTAGCTAAGAGACAATCAGATGAACCAAAAATTGCAACATTCAGATGCCGCATTTGGAGGGTGATTGTCTTAATGTACTTAGGGCAATAAATACATATTAGATTTTAACACTTTTACAAAGTGGGTGTGTGTTAATGTGTCAAGACACACAAACAATGTAGCTAATTATTTGGCCAAAAAAAAAACAAAATCAATTGTAATGCAATGTTTTGGAACAATTATTTTTCTCGGAATGGCTTCAAGCCCTTATACAGAAGAAACTCATCATTATACTTAGATTTCAATTATAAAATAGTGTTGTAAAAACAAGAACTATTATAAAGTATATTAATAGGATAAATAACATAAATAAACCAAACTATTCCAATATGCAAACTATTTTTATAATCCCATGTATGATGAATGTCTTGAAATAGATAGGAACAATGATAGTACTTATGACAAAAATATGAGTTATAAGATCAATATTGCTTTAACCATGTTGGATCCCATAACTACTTCTAGAATTGGTATGATCTTAACTGATTTTGCAGGTTTTACAAAGAAGTAAGGGGAAAAACAAGTAATTGCAGTACCAGGGAAGTAGTAGAAGCTAAAGGAGCGGAAGTTGCTTTCCAGTGGGCAACAGAGTGGAGTGGCCATGACACTACTTTTCAAAGCGATTCAGAACTAACTTTGATGCTGCTCAAAGGAATGTATGCTAAAGCTAGGAAAAATAGATACAATATTAGTACGGATTTTGAGAACAACCACAATGTTATTAATTTTAAGATTTTGTCTCTTATTTTAACTAGTAGATGGGATATAATCTTGGCGGCTAACACGGCAGCTTATTATAATCTTTATAATCTCCAAAACATATGGAAAGGTCCTGATTTCGGAAACCTCTTGAATTTCTATAATTCTAACTATTTTAATGAAAATATTTATTGCACTGTAAAGCAAAACACTGTGACAAGAACTATATCAACGTAATGTTTGAGAGGTATCTTCTCCATCATCACTGTTAGAGCATTGCTCGGTCGAAATCGCATGCGTTGCTATCTCAAGCATGTTTGTAATGTTAGTGATCAAAACTATATGTCTTGATTTGTAGTATACTTATGACTAAGTCTCGGTCTAGGATAGTTAGAAATAGTTGAGCTCCAGACTCCATGGTGATTATCTTGCAAAGACGAAGAACTACTCAAGGAACCGGTGGAACTTCATCCGACCAAAAGGTATGTGGAGACTTGAACTCATCTTGTCACTCAAAAGTCTATCTACTCTATCTCCTACTCTTGAGACAAAAGTCGTATAAGTATGATAGTTTTCATACATACACATTTGCTATTTCGAGCCGAGTTTACTCGCCTATCTTTTTCTCGAAATACGTGTTGGTAAGCTTTTGCTTTTACCATCTTCATCTTTACCCGTGACGAAAGTCATGATGATGTTTCAATCTTGAAAATAGCTTTGATGACGATAGTCGATTCTTTATGTCTAACGACTGTTATAACATTATAGAAGAATGTTTCAATAATTGAAATGTAGAGTTGAGAATATGTAACCACCTATGGATGTAAGCATATAGTGTGTTCGCACATTAGTGTGTAAATCCATGTGCCGAAAACCAAGTGCGTGCATATGTGTGCATGCGGTATTGGTGAAGAAGGCAGGTTGGGTACGCGTACCCGTACGCGTACTGGCGGAAGTTCACGTCCATGAAATTCTGCCGAGTTTGAAGTTTAGAACTCAAAAACCAGTCACCTTAGGTACGCGTACTGGCGGAACTTTTTCACCCGAAAAGGTTTGCTGAGTTTGGAAACTAAAACCAACTCAAAATCCGGTAGATAAGCTACGCATACCCGTACGCGTACCCAAGTGATGTAGTTTTTCAAGTGGTAAATAAAGTTCGTTCAACTCGGACTTGTGTAGACTTGATTCTAGACTTAAATACTAATTCTAATAAATATATACAAAAATATGGTAGCAGTATCGGGAGAAA
This sequence comes from Papaver somniferum, assembly GCF_003573695.1. Lineage (NCBI taxonomy): Eukaryota > Viridiplantae > Streptophyta > Magnoliopsida > Ranunculales > Papaveraceae > Papaver > Papaver somniferum. The sequence goes on along the minus strand of NC_039366.1, from coordinate 111,275,700 downwards.
CTGGGACTTAGGATTCTACCAAACTCACAACATAAGGTTCAAATATTAATTCTTTTAACAATTATAGATCAATAAAGACATGGACTCTTATTTTTGCCAAGGTAGATTCTCAAAACTTTAGTTGTAAATCCTAAGCATGAGACATCAAAACATCTAAGCAAGCATGACCCATCAAACGAGATGACAACTAATTAATCAAAATCATAATTCAATTTTAATTAGTGCAAAAGTCATATAAGAATTGAATATAATTACCCAAGTATGATATTAGGCTTCCTCCGTCATCCCAGTGTTGGGGTTTAGCTCTTCCTGGTGAAAACACGCTCAAAATAATATCTCATGGCTCAAAAGGTGTTTTTATTGAAGGTATGTGAGAAAAGAATGAAAGTAGCTTAATCGTAACAGTTATAATTGTTACAGATCGAGTGTTACAAGGAATTGTTGCAAACTGAAATAATTGTTACTAATGGACTGTTACAGGATTTAAAATTTAAGACCCTAAGAAACGACTGTCCTTTACAGCCTTATGTTCTTTGTGTTCTTCAGCAGCAGCAGCAGAACTCGACTTCCCGCAACTTCGATTTCTCGACTTTGTGGTGTTCTAAACTTCCCCAAACTGTTCCAATAACTTCGTAACCTTCCCTGGGACTCGAACACACCTTTTATACTGCTCAGAAACCTAAAAATAGCGATTAATTCTCTCTTTTTCTTTTCGTGCAAGCCACGACAATAATCTTCTCTGCCGATTTCCTTAAGCGTTTCTAAGACTTCCAGATCATCCGAAACTCTTCCTTAGATAGAATATCACCTTAGGAAACAATCTCACGCCTTTAGTCTCCCTGAAATTCCTAAAATAATTCCACAAAGTTTCCGTGTTCACTTCAACCTCTGTTTCCTTTTCTCGGATTATCCAGCCCAATTTGATCGATTCCAGCGCACATACCAAGCCTGTTATGCTCAATCACGTCCAGCCCAACAAATTTCAGCGATTGAATCTCTCTAAAACACCTTCGAAATCAATCCCCAACTCTGGTTCGTCTGCAACATTTTTCCCGCCAATTTCTGAGTTTAAAAACGATGAAGATGACCTCCCCTTATCCTGTGCTGGTCTCCCTTTAGCAGCTGCCTGGAAATGGATGCCCCTTAGTAATTAGGTCACCCCTTATCCAAAGTGAGAGTCCGTATAGTAATTTTCTCCCACGAGCGCAAAAACCACTTTTTTAGCCAATTTCGCCGCAAAAGCTTATTTCTCCAAAAATACCTACAGGGACATAAAAAGCCATAATAAATATAAAATCGAGCACTAATAATATATACAATTGAGATTATATAAGACACAAAAATGTGCCTATCAAATACCCCCAAACTTATTATTTGCTAGTCCTCGAGCAAATCAAATAGAAAATAAAATCCTAACTCACTGTCGCAGGCATCGTCGATTGCATTTAGTGTATGCAATAAGCCTTTAAACCCCTAGGTGGCCCTAGTGGCCGAGTTATAGTCTCGGGAGGGCTTACAAGAGATATACCCACAAAACCTTTACTCCAGACCCTAACTATCTACGCAGAACCTTAGAAGGCACTAAAGAATCTCCTTGGTTGGCATACTTATTGACTATGAGAGGAAGTACCCTGATGCGAAATTCCAATTGATGTACACGAGTTTGCACTCAAGGATACTAAAATTCATATATAAGTGACAGAGCTCTACTCAGGTAGTCGCACTATGGAAATCAATATCCGGAGTCAAAACTAATCACATGGATAGATCAAGAAGATGGATATAGAGAAAAACATAGATGGTTTTGATGTTTACTAAGTGAACGGCGTTTCCCATATCTGTCTGAAGGCCTCCGCCAAAAATGAACCTATCCTAATGGACTGAGATACTAGTCTGACTAATATCAACACAGTGGCATATACAAGGGAACCAGTGATTGATAATCCTAACTCTAGGTCAACGCAACTGGCATATACAAGGGTACCAGTGGTCGACTTTATTGAATTTATTCCTTTTGGTCAAATGGTCTGGTCTCAATTTTTTTTTTTTAATAGTATCTCAATCACTCTAATTCACCCTAGCATTGGTAACAACTTGAATCGTGAGCCCCACCAAATCACTTAGAAACATATTTAAAAAGAAAAATAAAAACAGAAGTGAAAAGGACTCAACGAGATATGGCGAAACTACCATGTTATTTCTAACACCTGAGCTCTGTGCTTTTATGAATAGACTCTTTAGATGTTTCCATCTAATCAGATTGGTTCCTCAACTCCTACAACCAAAATGCTTCCATCCACTTAGATTGGTTAGTGCAATCCTTAATAGGCATAAATTTCTAGGCTCTGGAGTTTATTTATTGCAACTAAAAAGTTTCTCCCATACCCCCAAACTTAAATCTAACATTGTCCTCAATGTTCTAAAGATAAAATTAAAAGCATGAACAAGGAGAAATTGTTACCATTTGAAGCAAAAGAGATAAGGAAATATATTACCGTGTTGCATGAGATTGGGTTACCTTCCAAGAAGTGCTAAGTTTAACGTCTTCAGCCAGACATAAGAAAGGATTAATCACCTCATATCATAAAGTAATAGCCGAAATATCTGTGGGTCATCAAAACCAAATAGAGCTATCACAAGTAAAAGGAATCTGCAACATGCCAAGAAAATTGACAAATAAAGCGCACCCTTGTCTAGTTTCATGTTTAAGACAACTACATCTAGCTGTGGTTCAGGTTCAGGCTCTATGAAAGGGTCTAGATAAAATATTTTCATGCGCTGGAATTCCTCAAAGCTAAGGTCCGGTTCAGGTATTAGAGTCCGGAAAAACTCAAGTAAAAACTTAGAAGCACATAATAATAACCTGAATAATTGTGGATCCTTAAAGTCAATCAGTTTTGACTCACACAGCTGACCACAATGAGAGTGGTGGTCTTCCTTTAACAAATGTGTCGACCCTAATCTCCTAAAGTAATTAGGTTTAGTCTCAAAACTTAATAATTTACACATATGAAACTTATACGTTCCCACAATTGGTCGAAAAATATTTGGTGGGAAAACAAAATCAATCTGGATATCATAGCCTGGGTAAACCACATCAACCAGAGGATGGGTTTCTAACAACTGAACTTCCTTATGGACATCACTAGGTTCAGGAAAACGTGTATGAAGATAATCTTGTAAAATGGTTGAGGCACATATGTCAAGTCCCAAGTGAGGGACCTTTCTAATAGTTAAAGAACATGGAGAATGATAATCACCCCCAAACTTAAAGTTTTCAGTGTCTCTAGAAAGACTAGTCACAACTTCCTTAATTTCAAGGTCATATGATTCCTGAAAATGGTTAATTGATTCTTCTAAGTCAGGTTCATCCTCAATCATCTCTGCGAGTTCACTTTTTTTGTCTAAGACTAATGTTTCTAAATTGCTAGACTCTAAAACAATATTCTCAGAAAAAACTCGTTCCTCTAGACCATTATTAGCTTCGTAATCAAAAGGAAATACTACATCGTCTAAAACGGGGGTATCTCTAGTCAAATCCTCGTCCTTTTGAATAGGTGAATAATTATTAAAATTATTTGGATTTGAACTAGAAACATTATCATTATTAAGCTCAATTGGAGTAACAAATTCCTGATCACTATGCCTACTTATTTCAAATTCTTCATCAACACTATCCTCATCATAATCATCATTATAATAACATGAAAATGGTTGAACCTCATCTAAACAAGTAATGTTACCAATTTTATCCTCGCCATCTTGATTATGTGAATAACTATCTTCATTTTCAAAGGTACTATTAGAAACACTATAATGGAAATTAAGAGCACTTATGTTCCGGGCCTCTAACAAAATATTTTGAGTCGACTCACATGACTTCCTGGTTGAATCTAGGAAAGAAAGTTCACTCGTTACATTGCTTTCGTCCATAACTAAGTTATTCATTTCTGCTAACTTACGTGTCGACTCAGCTAACTTACGTGTTGACTCTAGTAGAGAGGAATTTTGCTCGTATAACCGGTTGGCGTGTGGATAGTAATTGGGCTCACCATGGTATGGACCATAACCTTCAAAAGGATGATGTTCCAAACCATTATTCACACTATGGTCAAAGTAGTAACGTCCATTTTGAAACTCAGTCTGATATTCGTTGTATTGGCTATTGTAATACCAGTTCGACATTCTATTGCAGGGATGTGAGTTGTCACACAAAATAAAACCCACTGACAGGGGATTCGTGGGTGGATAGAATCTTACCTCCCGTACCAGACGGGCGATGAACCGTTGAAGTCGACTCAGGCCACCGACTCCGATGTCAGTGTACGAACCCGAGGGGCTGAGACGATATCGCAATCGTCGTCCTTCCCTGCAAACAGTTTTTATTTAATCTTTAACCCTTCCTTAGGGTTTTAGAAATAATGTCCAAGAATTCCAAAAAGTCCAAAACTAAAAATGTCCAAAAAGGAAAAGAAAATTTACAAAAATAACACCCTATTTACAGTTTCTAAAAATAAAACAAAATAACTATATACAAAATCTTCTTCTTCACTCCTTTCGGATTCCTCTTTTCTTTCCTTCTTTGGCGATGCTTTCCTTTTATAACACTTTTTCTTCCCTTATAGCTTCGCTCCAAATCTGAAAAGAATCGAAAAATACCAAAACGCATAAAAAAGAACAAAAAATAATAAAAAGAAAAAGAAACCTAAAACAAATCTAAATACAAGTCCCTGGCAGCGGCGCCAAAAATTGATGTAGTTTTTCAAGTGGTAAATAAAGTTTGTTCAACTCGGACTTGTGTAGACTTGATTCTAGACTTAAATACTAATTCTAATAAATATATACAAAAATATGGTAGCAGTATCGGGAGAAACTGGGACTTAGGATTCCACCAAACTCACAACATAAGGTTCAAATATAAATTCTTTTAACAATTATAGATCAATAAAGACATGGAATCTTATTTTTGCCAAGGTAGATTCTCAAAACTTTAGTTGTAAATCCTAAGCATGGGACATCAAAACATTTAAGCAAGCATGACCCATCAAACGAGATGACAACTAATTAATCAAAATCATAATTCAATTTTAATTAGTGCAAAAGTCATATAAGAATTGAATATAATTACCCAAGTATGATATTAGGCTTCCTCCGTCATCCCAGTGTTGGGGTTTAGCTCGACTTTGTGGTGTTCTAAACTTCCCCAAACTGTTCCAATAACTTCGTAACCTTCCCTGGGACTCGAACACACCTTTTATACTGCTCAGAAACCTAAAAATAGCGATTAATTCTCTCTTTTTCTTTTCGTGCAAGCCACGGCAATAATCTTCTCTGCCGATTTCCTTAAGCGTTTCTAAGACTTCCAGATCATCCGAAACTCTTCCTTAGATAGAATATCACCTTAGGAAACAATCTCACGCCTTTAGTATCCCTGAAATTCCTAAAATAATTCCACAAAGTTTCCGTGTTCACTTCAACCTCTGTTTCCTTTTTTCGGATTATCTAGCCCAATTTGATCGATTCCAGCGCACATACCAAGCCTGTTATGCTCAATCACGTCCAACCCAACAAATTTCAGCGATTGAATCTCTCTAAAACACCTTCGAAATCAATCCCCAACTCTGGTTCGTCTGCAACATTTTTCCCGCCAATTTCTGAGTTTAAAAACGATGAAGATGACCTCCCTCTATCCTGTGTTGGTCTCCCTTTAGCAGCTGCCTGGAAATGGATGCCCCTGAGTAATTAGGTCACCCCTTATCCAAAGTGAGAGTCCGTATAGTAATTTTCTCCCACGAGTGCAAAACCCACTTTTTTAGCCAATTTCGCCGCAAAAGCTTATTTCTCCAAAAATACCTACAGGGACATAAAAAGCCATAATAAATATAAAATCGAGCACTAATAATATATACAATTGAGATTATAAAAGACACAAAAATGTGCCTATCACCAAGCTAGTTAATATTTGCAAACCGTGGGTATATTGTTCATGAATTGATTCAAATGAATGAAACCGATTTTGTTTCAATTGTGTCTATGTATAAAGACCTAAGCAATTGAACAACTCTTTAACTAGTTCTTATGAGTCATTTGAACTAGTTATGAGAAAGATGAATACGGTTAATATGAAAGCACTCATATGGCTAACCATTGGTCAACCATTTGTGAACCAACCAATGTACACGTTTAGGTACGGTTACTTAAACCTAAATGAATACATTTCATTTGTGTGTGACAAGCTAAGTTTCGATCTAACGGTTGAAAGATATTAGCTTGGATAAATCAGGTTTTTTATCTAACGGTGATTATTGAATGCTTTGTTACCAAGGTAACTTAGATTGCAAACCCTGATTTGAAAACTATATAAGGAGACGTCTAGCAACTGTGCAAAACTAATCCCCACACCTCCTGTGTGATACTAGTTGGTTTGCTAGAGTCGATTCTCCTTTAATCGTAGGTCTCTTGTCGATTAACGACTTAAAGACTTCATTGGGATTGTGAAGCCAGACGAAACTACTTCTCTTGTAGTTGAGCGATCTGATCTTGACATTTTCTATTATACGAGTTCAATTGAATAATTGACTTGAGATTATATCTCCGATAGGGCAAGATAAAAAGAAATCACAAACATCTTCGACTCATCGTTTGTGATTCCGCAATATCTAGTTTCGCTACCATACGATTTAGATTATTGTGAGGTGATTGATAATACTAGGGTGTTCTTCGGGAATATAAGTCCGGTTTATTAATTGGTTCTTGTTCACCTTGATTTTTATCAAAAGACAGAACAAAACTTTTAGGTTTATCTGTGGGAGACAGATTTATCTATCCTTGTAGACTTTTCTGTGTGATACAGATTTGTTTACTAAAGTCTTCGAATTTGGATCGTAAAAACTCTTGGTTGTGGGTGAGATCAGCTAAGGGAATCAAGTGCGTAGTATCCGGCTGGGATCAAAGACGTAAGGAGCGCAACTGTACCTTGAATCAGTGTGAGATTGATTAGGGTTCAACTACAGTCCAGACCGAAGTTAGTTTGTAGTAGGCTAGTGTCTGTAGCGGCTTAATACAGTGTGGTGTTCAATCTGGACTAGGTCCCGGGGTTTTTCTGCATTTGCGGTTTCCTCGTTAACAAAACTTCTGGTGTCTGTGTTATTTCTATTCCGCATTATATTTTGTTTTATAATTGAAATATCACAGGTTGTGCGTTGTATCGGTCAATTGTGAAATCCAACCTTTGGTTGTTGATTGGAAATTGATTGATCCTTGGATATTGGTCTTTGGTACCATCCAAGTTTATCTCTCTTGTATTTAATCGAGACTCGCAGATTGCTTGAGTAAGATTTAAATCAAGAGATAGAGATATTAACTCGTTGATATACTTGTTATTAAGATTGAGTCTGACTGTCTAGTTGATTCTCTTAAAAGTATATTAGAGTTAGTCCATACAGATTTCTAATCGAAATATTGGGTGAGGTTATTAGACCCCAGCATTTTCAATCACAAACACCAACAACAACATCATCAACACCACCATAAAAACCAACAACATATCATCTCCACCACCAAAAACAAAAAACTAACCATCAAAAGACACCACCACCACCATCAACAACATCATCGTATTCCTTCATTATCCTGACCACTACAAACTCCAGCAACACCATCGTCGAAAACGCCACCAATATCTTTTCTTTTTTGAATACCCTAATTAAATTGAGGTTAATTTCTTAGATTGATTGAAGCTAATTAAAGAAATTCGATTTTGTTTTCTGTCAATTTCACAAGATGAGTAAGTTTCCTAAACCCAATTTTGATAAAGCCTTAATTTTTTTTTTGATGCATTTGAATGAATGTTTCATATATCTTGTGTTATTACTGGATGAAACTGGTTTCATCTTGTGTTTCCACATGATGAGCCTGGTTTCATCATCTGTTGTTACTAGTTGAATTTGTTGTACATCTTAAGTTTTACTGGATGAAACTGGTTTCATCTTGAGTTTCCACAGGATGAGCCTGGTTTCATCATTTGTTGCTACTAGATGAATGTTTTGTACATCTTCCTGTTTTAGATTGGACTAATTTTAGTTTCATCCAATTTTTATACTAGGATGAAATTGGTTTCATCCTGTTTATATTGGGTTGAATTTGGTTTCGCCCATTTTTAACTAAGATGAAACTGGTTTCATCTTGTTTTAGATTGGGTTGAATTTGATTTCGCCCATGTTTAAAGTAGGATGAAACTAGTTTCATTCTGCCGTAATTTAAGATTTCTGTAGTGGGTTTTCTTAAAATTGCTTAAAAATTATTTTTTTTTGCATTCTGTGTGAGTTTCTTATGATTTTTTAGATGAAACCAAAAAAATGTATATTATGTCCACAAAAAGGTAAGAAGTGTTGTTTCTCAGGCTGTTGCAAATCCTATAGTGGATCTTGTTGCTGCCCGGGTGTTATTGCGGTGACTGCGACTGTGGCTGCTTCAGTAAAAACTCCTGTAGCAAGTGTTGTTGTGCTCTTCCAACATGGAGATCAAGCACCAGTTGATGTTCTTGCTAAAAATTTACAAAATTGTTCTTGCTTTCAATGTCCGAGAGAAAGAGAAGACGATGTCAATTATTGATGTTGAGATGTAGACCTTTGTATTTCTATGATTTTCACTTCCTTAGTTGAATCTCAAACTGGGAGTCGCCCCCCGATACAAGAGGTTGGTTTGTTTTGAGTTATGTTAGTTGATTTTGTACCATCATAATTCAGATTCACGGTGATCACAACTTAACGGAATAACAAGAGTGGGCGGCCGTTTGGTCGGTTGGAGATGAGATCCAAATTAACTGTCAAAGTGATCTTTGTGTGGCCTCTTTACTTGATTTTCCCGATTGCAATACGAAGTGAGTATGGGTTCGTCCAAACGATGTTTACTTTTTTTGAGCTTTTTGAATATGATTTGTAGTTGTATTACGAACTGTTAAAGATACGTGTAATTGAAGAAGATCGGGACATATTGGTCTGTTCCAGTTAATTAATAAAAAATATTCTGGATGAAATATCCATAATAGATAATTAAACAGTATTTCTTTGATTCTTGTCCATATAAACAGTTAAAAAAATCATATTTTAGAAACTGTACTAATTCACCAACACTAGTCACATTTGTTTGTCTTTGTCGGAGTTGTTGCTATGCCACTATCACTCGGGTAGAGGTAACCGGATAAGTGTGGGGTTTTCTCCCAAAACAGGATTAGTCGGTGTTGTCTAGTTCGTTTTACACGAACTTTCTCCCTTGTTTGTTACAGTGCTAACAGTTTGATGTGTCTCCTCTTGGAATTGGGGGGCCACAACTCCTACCATGTTAAGCGCCGAAAGTCCTAATATGTATCCATGTGTGTTTTGTTGTTGTCCATGTAAGGGAGGGCCAGAAAACTCAGACCCAATAAGAAGGGCAGCAGCCCACAAAAGATGACCACTGCAAATTTATCCACACATACCTACCACATATATTGTATGATGCAAATAATTGTAGGGAATAAGTATAGCATGGACACACAAAGGCACATCAAAAGGAATAGCGGTTGTCATCATCATCGATCGAGAGTCGAGACAGCGGGTGAAACACATGTTATATGATGCAAAATTTGCAAGTTGAGGCCCTCCACAGCCGAGCTAAACTCAGCACCATGGAGTAGTCGTATTATGGAATGAGAGAGATTCCAAGTAATATGCCGACCAACAAAAAAACACCTATAATTAGTATTATTATCTTTAACATTTTAATAATACTATTTGAAGAAAGCATTATAAATAACAAAACTTCAAGTGAGAAAAATAATAAACAAAAAAGAAAAGAGAAAAACCACAACAGGGAAGGAACCATGGAAGAACTACTACTTCTTCCACAGCTTCTACTCAAGATCTTCATCACTCTAGTTGTCATTAGTCTATGCAGTTTATCCTTACATTTCTACACAATATCAATCCTAAACCCCAGAAAACTTCGATCAAAGCTTATAAAACAAGGAATCAGAGGTCCTGCTCCATCTTCTTTCATTTATGGAAACATTCCTGATATGAAGAGAATTCAATCCAGTAAGTTTCTGAAGATTAGTTCCACCGGTGAACAAAATATCATCAATCATGATTATTTTCACAAACTCTTCTCCTATTTCGAGCTTTGGGGAAATGAATACGGTATGTGAAATTATCCAGTATCAATTTTGAATCCATTATAAATAGAATAGAATGGATTTTGTCGTGAATTAAGTTGTGAGTAGAAATCTAAATTTTAATGAGAATTGAAAATCTCTAGCTGCTAGTTGCATTTCTTATCGTTACCAACTAGAACACTTCTCTTACTCTTTCAAGTCCACGTGGTATTATCATGAACAATTTTTTCACTATTATGTTATCCACTATGGTTTTTGCGACACCTTTTAACACGACAAATAATTCAGAAAAAGGTACATGTACTTACGGCTCCACAAGACAGAATGGCCTGAAAGAGCCGTTGGTTACTTATAAAGTAGGAGGAATGACCCCTACCCACATTACACTGTGCAGTGCACCTGTATGGCCATATGTCTGTATCATGTATGCCACTATTATGATGTTGATTATGGTGCTGCTTAATTGTGACAGGTCCGGTCTTTACTTATTCAACTGGAAACGTGCAAATTATCTATGTGAGCAAACCTGAAATGGTGAAGGAAATAAGTCAGTGGACATCTTTGGATCTAGGGAAACCTTCTTTTCTAAAGAGGGATCGTGGACCTTTGTTAGGTCAAGGTATTTTTACTTCTAATGGGTCATTGTGGGTTCACCAAAGGAAGATAATTGCTCCTGAGTTCTTCATGGAAAAAGTAAAGGTAAATTATCCTTTTAAGTTCTATATGTGCAGTGTGCCGAGCATAGGCTTCTGTAGGAAATAGCACCCTACTTACTGTGTCGATTTGCCACCTTTGCCTGATAACCCTTCGTAGAACCAATTTAACTATACCACAAGCCAATCGGTTTATGAGATGTTTGCGTTTCAATAGGTACACATTTTAGTAGGTAAAAATGCTAAGACTAATAAGTTATAACTGAGCAATAACCTGTTTCATTTTAGAATACAAATATCTTAACGTAATTTTTTTACTAGACCAGCCTAATAATTGTCACGGTCGACAGTACACAGAATATTGTAAAGTTGACAGTTTGTGAGCAATGGTGGGGATTACTCTTATGGGGGCAAAACAACCATTTTCACTCTAATGGGGTGCAAAAGGCATATAATAACTAAGAAATTGACAAAATCCGGAAAAAATAAGGCTTGGTGCTCCAACAGCCAAACCCAGGGGGTGAGGAATTGGCCCCATGGTTTTGTCAGTTCTTCCTCTGCTTCATATGTCTATGTTTTAAATTCAACCTGACAATTTCTATTGTACTCGAGAATTTACTAATGGGTTGTGTTTAGTAAGATATTAAGTTGTTCTATTAGTCCTGTTTTTATGTTTAGTTTGGTTAATCTTTAGGTGTGCCTCTCCTTTTACACATTAGGGGATGATGAATCTGATGGTGGACTCTGCAACAAATATGTTGAAATTATGGGAGAGTAAAGTTCAAAATGAAGGGGGAGTTGCAGACATAAGAGTCGATTTGGATTTGAGAAATTTTTCTGCTGACATAATTTCAAGAGCTTGTTTCGGTAGTTCTTACATCAGAGGCAAGGAAATATTTACCAAACTTAGGGCCCTTCAACAGATCATGGCTATCCAAGGTTTACACATGGGGGTACCTGGTTTGAGGTGCGTTTCGTCTTTCTTACACTTTACTGTAACATACATGCGTGTTTCGTTTTTTTGTTGTCCAGCAGCCAACTGATCAAACACACACATTATGATCCTTCTTGGTTTATATTAGTAACTTGTTACAAAAATGATTTTATTTTTCAGGCATCTCCCCACTAAGAACAATAGAGACCTTTGGAAGTTAGAGAAAGAAATAGCTTTACTGATTTTGAAGGTAGTAAAAGAAAGAAGAGAAGCTAAATCTGAGAATGACTTATTACAAATGATCCTCGAGGGTGCCGACAGTGTAGATTCAGGACTTGATAACACTGACCAATTCATCGTTGACAACTGCAAGAACATCTACTTTGCAGGGCATGAAACTACAGCAACATCAGCTTCATGGATCTTAGTCTTATTAGCTGCAAGCCCTGAGTGGCAAAGTCGTGTTCGTGCTGAGGTGGAAAATATCTGTGCTGGTTCTTTGCCCAATTTCAGCATGCTTCGGAAGATGAAAAAGGTATGTTTGCCCCGAATATAAAGATCACTGGTTTCACCCATCTTTTCAAGTTGGAGCACGCAAATTTCGTTCCAAGAAATGGAATTGTAGACACATAATAACCAAACTTCTAACTTGTTTTCAATTGCAGTTGACTATGGTCATTCATGAAGCATTGCGGTTATATCCCCCGGCAGCATTCGTCACAAGGGAGGCATTTCAAGATATCACAATTGCAGATATGCAGGTTGCGAAAGGAACCAATATTTGGATTCCAATAATAAAACTACACCAGGATCCAAAAATTTGGGGTCCAGATGCACACGAATTTAATCCAGATAGGTTTTCTCGTGGAATTGTGGGTGCATGCAAGGCTCCGCAGGCTTACATGCCCTTTGGAATTGGTCCCCGCACCTGCTTAGGCCAAAATTTTGCCATGGTAGAATTGAAGATCGTAATGTCTCTCATATTATCGAAGTTTTATTTCACCGTTTCTCCAAAGTATCGACACTCCCCAGCATTTAGACTTGTCATAGAACCAGAACATGGAGTGGATCTGGTTATAAAGAGGACTTGAATTCTGAACTCAACCTCAAATATTCTGGAAGACAAATTACTGACACGGATTATCGTATCAAATGTTGTTCGATAAATTCCATTTTCGACAATGAACAAAATGGGAGGAACTAGTGAAACATATTAAAATAGGGTCTTTCAACATAATTCAGAGCTCACAAATTTCTAGTTCTCTTCGTTTTGCTATTAGCGCGATCCTTTCGTGCTTAATTTCTCTACTAGTAGATGCATTCCATGTTTAAGTACAATGACAATACTAAATGCAGGAGAATGTCTATAATTAGGAGACAGAGAGAAGCTGAATTTCAAGAGCACGAGTGATAAAACAATCTTCAGCTCTACCATGGGAAATTTTTGGCCCAAACATGTGCGAGATCCGGTCCCAAACGGCTTGTATGCTTGTGGGATCTTACAAGCACCAAAGACACCGTGCGCAAATCGCTCTGGATTAAATGTATCGGCATCGGGTCCCCATATTTCCAGAATCCGGTGTACTGTAGATACTGGAATCCAAAACGGGAAATTTAGGCTAAGGCCCGGCCCATGGATAACCCATAATATGAGGTCCTTAATTAAAAAAAGTTTAAATCTAGACCCCGAGTTATTAAAAGATATTCATGCCCTTTTATTTATTGTCAAGTCCCAAATTAAATAAAATTTAAATTTAATCCCAAAATTATTAAAGTATAGTGTGAATGTGTAAACAGATGTTACACATGCATATGACATGTGTATCCAGAAATTACACATCCATATGGCATGTATAATGCAAAGTTACACATCAAAAAAAATAGACAACTTTAATATTCATTTACAACAATTTTTTAGCATGTGTAACTAGAATTTACACACGCATCTGTCTATGTAACTGAGAATTACATATAATTGAGAGTTACACATGCATCGGACTTGTGTATTTAGCATCAACTCCAGTTCCAGCGAGACCTACAATATAACAACAAGCAATTAGTTTTTATAAGATTAAATGAAAAGCAATGTATATTCAATTTCACATACATCTAAGTAGTGAAACTAGCAGTTACCCATGCAACTGACTAGTGTAACTAAGAGTTGCACATCCATATTGGAATTCAGCACCAGAATCAATAAAGGCAAGAATATAAGCATGATTACCAAGTGTATAATGTTCAAAACACTGATTTCTGCAGTACAACTACGACTTAAAGGTTCATCATTTCCGGGCAAACGAAGAATAGGAAACAAAATATAGACTGAGGCATGCTGGACTAACCTTGTAGTAGTATCAAACGCAATTTCATTAAGTTCTCTTGCTTTAGTTGAGTTGCATTGTTCATGATGAGCTGACCGGGTAACATAATGCAAAGTATGAGTTAACAACAAAAGAACTGGCCATTTTTGTATCTAGTTTTCGAAAATTAAAGACTCTGGACTAAGGGTTGACTGTCACGAAGACCAGTTTTACTTGATACTTGAATAAGTAATATTTTGGGGCTCAGCCACTTTATGATCCAGTCCAGTGCCAGTGGGATGACTGTTTGAGCCTGTTAGGATTCTAAGGGGCACACATTAGGGTTCAGGACGTAGTTATAAAAACCACTACCAGAAAGAAAGAGTTTCCCTTTATCTCACAGAAGAAAAACCAGATAAATATATTTTCAACTTTTACACATTCAAATAGCATGTGTAATTGGCAGTTACACATCCAACTAGCTTGTGTAACTGTCATACATAATTTTTGGTTGCAAGGTTCATTCATTTTGGCATGTGTAATTAGAAGTTACTCATGCATATGTCTAGTGTAATTCACAGTTACACATGCATCCTAATTGTGTAATTAGGAGTTACACAAGCATATAACATGTGTAACCAGAAGTTACACATATAAATAACATGAGTTACATATATAAATAACTTGTGTATATCACAAGGTCTACTAGGAAACATCTAAATCGAATACGAGCTATAAATGTTTCCTAATTACTAAGGAAAGCATACGAGCTAAATACAATGGACTTCATTTAAGACAGGATACAGAAAGCAAAGTAGAAAGGACGCAGGTCACGAGATTTACCGGAGAGACAACATCACCGACAAAACGTGTCACCTGAAATCCACGAACATAGCTCTTATTAACAAAACTAGAATGACTAACAATTTACCATTTCCATTACTTGCATATAGGCAGACACAGGGTCATTTGGATTTGGCTCAAGGACTGCATTATAGTAAGACCAAAGTAACAAATCCATCATTAGGCTGCTATTACATCTACCAATCTAAAATGAAATTCACTAACTAAACACTCTTAAAATAAGCATGTATAATCAGCTGGTACACATAAAATGCATGTGTAATTTGGAGTTACACATGATATGAAATGTGTAACTGGGAGTTACATATGCAATATTAAGAAATGAACAAAAATGAAAAGAAAATCACACAATCAACAAATCCAAAATCCAGAGTAGTTTAGGAAGATGATTTAAATACTTACAACTATTTTCTCGGCTGCTTCACAGATTTTATCGACTTTGGATTTTAATAATCCTTTAAAGACCATTTAAACTCTACAAAAAAAAAGAGAAAATCATTTAAAATTTTGACAAAACCATGACATTCTCAAGAACTTAAGATTCAAAATCAAAAAGTGAGTTTTATCTTTTTGGTATGCATCGTCAATCTATTGCAGGTGTAAACTCCTGCTTCTTGAAGCTTCTTAATGTCTATCAGTTAGCATGTGTATCTATAAGTTACGCTTCTAATTAGCATGTGTAACTAGTAGCTACACATCCATTTAGTTAGTGTACCTAAAAGTTACACATCTAATTAGCATGTGTAACTAGTAGCTACACATACTTTTAACTTCCAAGTTAACACACTCAGCAATTGATATGTAAAAAACAGATCAATCTTAGCTTGCCAAGTTAGAATCACGCATACGTCCATTATAAACTCCAGCATTAATCTCATCAAGCGCACACCATGGCATCTGCAGTGGATTTAAAAGTTACAATAGCATACCGCCACTAACTGATCATACACTAGTAAAACAGATGAAAGATGCTAACATTGTTCCTAAACAACATGAACTATGAAATGTACCAACCAATCAATGAAATTATTTTATTGAAAACTGACAAAAGGACATACCAGCAGTATTGCTCTAAGACCCTTATACATACAAAAATTCATATGTAATCAGCAGTTACACATGCATATGGCATGTGTAATTGTTAGTTACATATGTAAGTCATTCGAATCTGCACAAGCCACGTCTGGATCCAATCCAATAACTACATGCCTAGCTTAAAACAAATCCAAAGGAAAGTATGTAACTACAAAGTGGAAGATTCATTCCATTCGGGAGCTACAAAATGGAATAACTTAACAAGATTAAACCATATCTGTATTTATACTTTTAAGATCAGAAATAAAATTGATGACACATTGCTACCTGGTCACAATCTACTGGCGTAAGTGGTTGCTTCCCAAAATTTTCCTTTCACATAAAAAATGCCAATATCAATACAGTTAGACCATGAATAGCTGATAATACCACAAAATAACTAAGTGAAGGAAACATAATCAATCAAAAATATAACCATACCTTATGTAATCTGACCCGAGCAAGTGATTCCTTGATAGAATTTTCCATTATTGTTAGATCCTCTATATTGTTTATCTTATTTGGATCCTTCCAACAGCCGAAACAGTGCAGCCGACCGCAAACTTAATCATATAATTATCCAAATTTTGAATTTGTATAGCAAGCTGCAACAAGTAAGCAGTGTTGGCTGACACAAATGGATAATTTTATAGTTCAAGAAGGCAGAGGGCCCTACATTCATTTAAACATCAGTTTGGGGGCTAGTGCAATGAGGTAAGTGAAATTCAAATAATTAAGTACATGACCGCTAATACAAACAACAACCAAATAATTGAGATGAGAAATATTTATGGAGTGGCACCTCAGTCTATTACGCATTTCCGATAGTTGAGCTTGCAAGAGTCTCGACTGATTTGTCAGCACCTGTCAGTATTACATTTACTTATGACAACATGGAGTACATATTGAATTCCATAAAATAAAATAAAAATGAATGATATAGTTACTGTCATTCGTGAGGCATACCTCAACAGCTTGAGTACTGCAAAAATGGACCCTTCTCTCTTGTTTTCCTATTAAAAGGGTGATATCTGGTTTTTGGTCTGGTAAAGAAAAAATGGTGAATGGTGTTAAAAAAGACACTTGATGGTAAGTCTACAGAGTGTCTCTCAACAATGCTTAAAGTCATACATACCTTGTGCCAAAAAACTCTTGTATATTTACGTCATGGTCCAATTTCTTAAATGTTTTATTTAGTGCCTGTCAAGGATGATGCTTAGAGTGTCAATCACCGAAACACGTACGGCAAGTCAAAGTTATAAGAATCATAAAATCAGGAGGAAATATTAATACATCATGAGGAATTAGTTTACCTCAAGGCTCTCAAGCTTCTTGTTCCAACAAAATGTAAATGATTGAAGCTGTTATTGTCGCTTGAGTTCATTTTATTAATTTAAGATTAAACAAATCCAATCCAATAACTCATGGCAAAACAATTGCAGGAATAACACTTGCATAGAGACTCAACAAGAATCAGATGAGCTTGAAATAGTGAAGAAGAGCTCATTCATGCCTTTTCTCAAACATATGATGTGTACTGTCTCTGTTAATGGATAAACAACTTTTCCAGTAATTTTTGAGCCTCTCTGTATCACCTTCCCTGCAAAAATTCCACATCCAACACAAAACACAATCATAAAATCATTCAAACACAACAAAACACGGTATAAAGTTCTAGTTTAAGCAACACCTGTATTAGTTTAAACCTACTAAGAATCATTTCAAAGATTCGTAACACCAAAAAATTGAAATCAAGCCTAAAATTAGATCGGAATTAAGAGAAAACTTAATATTACACATGTAGTCAATCAATTGAACCACAAATCCTTTACGAATATCGCCATTGAACACTTTCTCATTCAACTGAGTTGCTAAAACAGCATATTGAGACGAAACTGAGTCAGAAACAAGTAATTGAAGCTGATCTTGTGATTTACCAGTAGATTTTCTATCTAAATACTCGAACTAGAGGTTTTAAGTTTGAATCGCCTCTAAGAATAACAGAAATCGCATTATGAGTTAATTTCACAGACATTTTCACTGAATTTTTTATAGGTTTTGGATTACGAAATGGATGAATCTAAGCCTAAAATGATGATAAATCGATGAATAATTTCGAAATATGAGATTACGGAGATGAAATCGATGAAAAAATGAAGATCGGTGAAATTTGGAGACGACGAAGAAGTTTTCTAGGGTTTTTCCGCCGGAGCTGAAAGAGAAAATGAAAGGAGAAGAGAGAGAGAAAAAGAACAGATAAACGAAAATATCTACTGAGATTCCTCTTGTATATATAGTAAAGGGTAGTGTTGTCATTATTAAAATTCATAATAATTAATTATGGGCCAGATCTGAAGAAAAATTGATTTTTTGGGCCTAGCAGTATCATTTTCCTAAAGTATGGAGTTGATAGTGAAGGATCCATTTTGTGGGGCTTCTATATATTGAACCCATATAGTAGGGGGTTCTAGTATTTTTCACATCCAAAAATTGATTCCTTTTGGTATTGTGATGTCTCCAAATTTCAGATCTTCAAAGGCCTCCTCCCTAAAAACTAGAGTCGTTGGAGGAAGCAGCCGTAATGTTTCTTGAATCACCATTGTCAACTGCGTTCATGCATCACAAAAACAATAACAACATATTAGACATGACTAGGTATCACTGGGGCGTACTGATACGTATTCGATCAGTGGTACCTAGAGTCAGTACTGATGTGAAGAAAAGTTACGAGAAATATAAAGAAAAGAATAAGAACACAAAATAAATAATCTATTGATTCTGCTAACTTCTTCTTCTTTAAACTGTGAAAGAAAAACTCTATTACAAACCATAAACTGGCTGCCTTCTCTCTCGTCCCCCCTAGTCTAGAATTCTCCTCCTTTTATAGTAGTTTATCCTTCCTGAAAATAAAATAAAACTATGAGTTTTTAGAACTCATCTAAACTAGGAAGCCTATCTAAGTTAGGAAACCTCAAACTTCTAGGCCAAGTTATCAAACTTACACCTCTTCTAGTACCTTCTAGATACTCTCTAGCCGTAATATGGCTCAACTAAACCTAAGCTAACAGTCAGCCTCATCTGGAAACTTTTAGCTGCCCTCTGCTACGATACTCTTGGTATTTTTCTTGCTTAAATTCATGTGCACATGTTCTTCACATCACTTTCGTTATGTGCATATCATCTTCACGTCACTATCTAGCCTTAACACGGCTCAGCTGTTGTTAGGATACTCTTGTATCATGGCTCCTCCATTTTAGGAAGCTGAAACTCATGTGTAAGCTCTGAAATGAAGGTGGGGAAACTCAGTCCCCCTGTTCCTTGTTGAACCACCTTGATTTACTTGGTACTTGACCTGCACATCCCAAGCGAAACATTACACGGTCTCCTTTTATGGTAGACGTCACTTTTGTCTCAACAATGCAATCTTCTTTAAGAACTTCTTCTCGTTCTATCCACATGTCTTGTACTGGTGGTAGCTTCAGTTCTTGTGCTTGTTTCTTAATTTCCTCTGACTCAGTTATAGAAGTCATATATAACCCCAAGTTTGGTAAGGGAGCATCTCCAACAAGTGCAATATCATGCTCAACACCTCTCTTGGGTGGTACAATGACTTCTTCTTGGAACAGATCCACAAACTTCTCCTTTAGTGAACTTAATCCACTTTGTTGTCCCTTAGAAAGTGTTGTATGTAATACCACTTTCTTTTCCTCTTTGGTCACATGCCTGATTAATAAAGAGAACTTCCCACAAGCGTTGATCAATCTCTTGACTTGGTTAGTGGTAACCAGTTTCATGGGTAAATGGGTTTTACTAGCCTGAATCCGAAAATATTTTCCATCTTTCTTGAACAAATATACACGCTCTCTATGATAGAGAACATCGTCATGTTTCCACAAATATGGGTTTCGAAAAATGATGTGTGTTGCATCCAATGGCACAACATCATAGACAATTTCATCAATAAACCTGTCAGTGATAGCAAAGTTGAATCGACATTGTGTTGATACCTGGAGTTCAGTATCTTTCTGTATCCATCCTAATGGATAGGGTTTTGGATGTGGAGTTGTTGATAATCCCATTTGTTCCACCATCTTTTCTGAAATTAAGTTCTTTTGGCTGCCAGAATCGATGATAGCCTCGACGATGTTTTGTTTTACTTGAATCTTGACATGGAACACTTCTTCATGTAAATTCACTTGTTTTGCGTCTGTTAGCTTGGTCATTAGAAAAAGATTTGGGTCTGGATGATCTATTTCAGATATTGTTTCGGCATCCACAGCTTCTGCTATCATATTTTTCTTCTGAAAACTTCTTTGTCCTTCAGCCTCACGCAATTTTTTTGGTTTGAGATGAGGATAAAGAGTCCAGCAAGTGTCTTTTATGTGACCTTTCTCCTTGCAATGCTCACACACCTGTTCTTCTTGTTCAGCTAATAGAGACTTGTTCTTATTCGTCTCAACTCTTCTTTGGGTCATATCTTCCCCTCTCGTAACAAGTCTCTTGTTGTCTGATCCTGCAACACCTCTAACTTTCTTTTCAATGGCCACAGCTTTGTTTATAGCATCTTCAATGTCTTGTACACTGAAAAGTTTTAATTATCTTCGTATATAATCTACGAGTCCACCATTGTACTTCCGGAATGTCTCATCACTAGTAATATCCACATCTAAAACTAAAGATTGTTTGTAGAATTCTGTAGTGTAATCTTGGACACTTTGTTGATACCGCTGTCGAAGGTGCTGCCACTTATACCATCTTTCATCCAAGTAACCCACAGGATAAAAGTGTTTTCTCATAAGCTCCTTAAATTGTTGTCATGCCATATATTCTGTATCATACCTCTTTTTGTAAGCTTTCCACCATGTTGAAGCATGTTTTGATAACTTCAAACTGGAAAAACTAATCTTTTGTGACTCCACTAGTTTATGTACAGTGAAATATGTATCCAACGTGTCTAACCAAACATCAAGTTTTTCAGCTTCCATGACTCCATCATAATCAGAAATCTCAAGTTTAAATTCAACTTTCAGACCTTCATATGGTTTTCTGTTTATTATGTCGTCTTCTTCTTCTTCAGATAAGCTTTCTTTATCATCTTCCTTTAACTCTTCTTTTTCTCCCTTTGTACTTTCTTTTCTATGCTTAGGTTTTGGTTTGACTGCACTTGCTTTCATGAACGCAGTAAAGGTATCTGCTAAATCTTGTATCTTAAATTCAAGTTTAGCAAACTTGTCCTCATCTGTTATTTTAGAACTCCTATCTTCTTCACTTCCCATCTTGGTTTTAGTACTTCCTCTAGGTTTTCTTGTGTCTAGTAGAACGACAGTATCTTTCCCTGATCGCGTATACTGAATTCGTGTTGAGACCATGCACCACAACTAACCCTAGAAGTCAGAACGTGGCTCTGATACCACTTGATACGTATTCGATCAATGGTACCTAGAGTCAGTACTGATGTGAAGAAAAGTTATGAGAAATATAAAGAATAAGAACACAAAGTAAATAACACGATTGATTCTGCTAACTTCTTCTTCTTTAAACTGTGAAAGAAAAACTCTATTACAAACCATAAACTGGATGCCTTCCCCCCCCCCCCCCCCCCCCTAGTCTAGAATTCTCCTCCTTTTATAGGAGTTTATCCTTCCTGAAAACAAAATAAAACTATGAGTTTTTAGAACTCATCTAAACTAGGAAGCCTATCTAAGTTAGGAAACCTCAAACTTTTAAGCCAATTTATCAAACTTACACCTTTTCTAGTACCTTCTAGATACTCTCTAGCCGTAATATGGCTCAACTAAACCTAGGCTAACAGTCAGTCTCATCTGGCAGCTTTTAGCTGTCCCTCTGCTACGATACTCTTGGTATTTTGCTTGCTTAAAATTCATGTGCATATGATCTTCGCATCACTTTCTTTCTGTGCATATCATCTTCACGTCACTATCTAGCCTTAACACGGCTCAGTTGTTGTTACGATACTCTTGTATCACATCCGGCCCCTACCCAACCTTGTGTTTTTCTATACTGCTTTCGATAATGTCTTGTCTAATTCACTTTTACATTTTCAATAATTTTTTATTTATAATAGCTAATTTACTGAAGTTATATGCAGCACCGTAATTGCATTGCTTCATTTTTAAGTGTTTCGTGAATCAATTCGCCCTGCCATATGTTCGTTAGATTGCTTTATTACATCATTGTATGTTTGTGATTTTGATTTCCTTATTTAGCCGTTCTCAGTCATTTTGGACTTTTTAAGTAATGAATTAATTTTGATTGAACTTTTTTTTACCCAGTTTTGTTCCATATTTTAGGAACAATATAGGAAACGTAATCACCTTGCAGTTAATTAATCTCTTAAAGTTGTCTACACAAATGTTTATTAGTGCAATATCACTTTTTTCATGACTTTATAGCCTCCTCTGCGTACACCTACCAAGCAACAATGAGAATACACATTAGTTCATTCTTAAAACGATTAAATATTTGGGATAAAGTGTTCTTTCCCACAGCGATCACAAATTGAAGGGTCATGTTAACTTGTATACCCGTATACAAGTTAGCAGGGATATAATTGACATTAATTTATTTTGGGAAAATAAATAAGTTACAGAATTAATGACAAATCAATCTTGTCTGTAATTGGAAGTTGTGTTCTGTTAATATCATTCAATTTTATTGAATGAGAATTAAAAGATAGTCAAACAATCACGCAAGAGCATCTCCAATGGGACATCCTCAACTTCCTATTAACTAGGCCACATAGGATTTATTTAATTTTTAACAAAAATCCTTCTCCAACGGGAATGTGGGGATTTAATGTAAAGCTGATGTGTAAGTTAGCTACACAGACATCCTCTAACTCATCCTCTAGTTTTAGAGGTTCTTTATAAGAGCTTCTCCAATGGTGAATATGAATGTTTCCTATGTGGCATCACTTTTAAGACATCTTGTAGGTATAAAATCCTAAATATTAGGAGAAAATAAATTTTATCCCCAACCCATAAAAGGTTGTATCCTTATTTTACTTATTTGTAGGTTTATAATTGGTTAAAATTGTATCCATTTTTGTTTTTAATGATTTTTATTAATAAAAGTGTGACTAGGATGGGAAGACATCCTCTAAGTGAATGTCTAAAACTAGAGGTTCACCTAGAGGATGTCTAACTTTTTTTTGACACATCATCCTCACATCAATGGGTTGGAGATGATTTTTTGTAAAAACGGTTGTGTATCCTATGTGGATGAAGACTTTTTCCTTCACACACATTCCATTGGAGAAGCTCTAAGGATGATAAAGTCCTAGTCACCCATATCTATAGTTACTAATATATTTAACTTAAAATCAAGGGTTTAAAAAGTTTCTAACCAATATACAAAAATTTATGGTTGGAGATGTTTTTATTTTACTTCCCTAATTTAAGGAGATTTTGATCTCACATCCGTGAAAAATGACTTGCACATAGACGGAAACCAACTTCCCATTGGAGATGCTCTAAGTCCCTCCTTTCCTCGCTCTTCTCTCCTTCTCATCTTCCTGTTTCCTTTTCAACTTCTTCTTCTCCATTTTAATCACGAAGTAAAACCTTAAAAGATTTTGTTCACTTCAACTATCTATCTATATTACTTAAAGAAAAAAAATCCTCTATTTAGATTGTTTTCTTTTCTAGTCCTCTTTCTTTTTAATTTTGTGGTAGAAGATTAGGTTTTTGCTGTTTTCTTTTCTTTTTTGATCTGTATATGATCACGATTTAGCTAAAGAGTTGAATCACAGAGGTAGATGGATGATGCTTTTCATGGGTTTGAGTTGTTTTGATTCCATTGATCATATATCTTTGGACTTGATTAAGATGATTTTGAAAAATAATATGTTTATTCCCTAAATCTTTGGACTTGATTAAGATGATCATATATCTTTGGACTTGATTAAGATGATCATATATCTTTGGACTTGATTAAGATGATTTTGGAAAATAATATGTTTATTCCCTAAATCTTAATGGATTGGGAATTTTTTATCACGATGGTTTATCTAAGCAATAAAAACAAAGGGTTGACAACTGGCGGTAACTCCTTTTGTTTTATTTGGTTTCTTTACTTAGTTTCGGATAATACCGAATATACCGGCACTAATTAATTTGATAAGATTTCGTGGAAAGAGAAATATTTCTTATTGATTGAAATATATGTGTACATATATTAGTTCACGTAGGGGTATCAAATGGGATTTTAGCTTTTACTATAAACGAAACTTGTATTTTCAAGATATTTAAAGATCCAAGAGAATTACCTAAAATCAATACAAGATATTAATTACTCTCTCCATTTTAAAAAGACAGTGCGATTTGACTTTGTCAAAATATTAAGGAGACCATAATATATTACTTGACTACTCTTAGTTATTTACCTAGTTTATTTTAATAACAATGTTAGCAATAAAAACTATCTAAAACTGTTAGGAGGATTATGAATACGAAATATAAAAGTAAAATCAAAAGATATCGAATTTATGGTATATAAAGTTTATATGGAATTTAATGTTTGGATCCAAATATGTATTCTTGTAAAAGGAATGAAAGATATATTTATTTCCTTAGTTATACAAATTTATTTAATATATTAGATCGGGTCCCATTATAAATAAATTTATTAATATAAAAAATTTAAGGGTATATTAAAAGTTCGTTGGAAATATATGACTATAAACAGAAGCTGGACACAATTTTGAAACAGACGAAAATGGAATAGAGGATGGTCTTTGAGAAACATATGGAGTATTTATTCTTTCTTAACATGTATCATGGGATACAAGTTAACAAAGAACGATTTTTTGGGGACCATGATTTTTTTGGGGGGACCATGGTCCTATTAGGCCACCTACCCTATAGTTATAAGGGGTGTCCTAAAGCATTGAAATGACTAACCTACCCTTAACCTAATTTAATTTAAAACCAACCCAATAACCACTTATATATATATATATATAACCACCATCTCCTCCCACCACCACCTCCCACCATCGCCGATTACCACCACCACCACCTCCGATTATCACCACCACCAACCACCGATTACCACCACCACCTCCGATTACCACCACCACCACCACTATATATATAGCTTAATTTAAAACATTAACAAAGATATTCTCACAAACCCATTACTTGTCATTCGTTTTTGGTTGAATAAATGAGAAGTAATCATTAAAATGAGTTGAAAATGGAAGTTGCATAGAGGTTTAATGGAGGTTTTTTTTTCCAGAGAAAAGTTCGGTTATCAAGAATTATTTTTTTCTTAACCGAACTCAGAGTTCGGTTGATTCGCAAAAAAATACTTTTAACCGAACTCCTTGTATTAGAACAACACAAGTCCATAAGTTCGGTTCCTTCGCAAAATAAGGATATCACCGAACTTTAGTTTACGAAAATAATGAGAAGTCCACAAGTTCGGTTCGTTCGCAAAAATGTTAAGTTTTCTTTATAACCGAACTTTACCTTTGAAACTTCGTAACCGAACTCTACCTAATTCGCCAAAAAATAAATTTCGTAGTAACCGAACGTTTGCCTAATTGCATATATGCATATATAAGCCCGGTTTAGTTGATTCGCAAAATATGTTGAAGTTTGCGAACCAACCGAACTTCTAACACTAGGTTACTTTTAACCTGCAGTTCGGTTGGGAACTTGGTTGCGTTGAAGTTTGCGAACTAACCGAACACACAAGATGTACCCAAATAAATTGTTAAGTTCAAAGTTCGGTTACCTACCATTTTATCCTAGGTAACCGAACATTACACTGTACGACCAAAACCTCCATTAACAAGCGAGTTCGGTAACCTGCGTGTTTGGAAAACGTAACCGAACTACACTTTCAGGTGTGTTCGGTTACATGTTCTTGACATATGGTAACCGAACTGGCCCAAATCTACATAAAAAATTTCATTTTTTTTGAAAGTTTGGAGCAATTCAACCAACATTATCTAAGTTTGAAGCCTACCTGGGTACCCAAATACCCTTCCTCCTGTTGTGGTTGGTAAAATCCATCGTTTTTCATGTTTTCCTTCTTCATCTTCTCTAACTTTACTCTCTCAATAATTCTACTTCTTTAAAAAAAAAACATCTGATTTTTTAATCTCACTAATTATCTTTAACTTAATCATCTCACTAATTATTATTAACACTAACTAATCATCACCCAAAATTAATCAGGAGGATAATTTAGGTATTAATATAAATATCTAGATAAGAAGTGACCTAGATTTACTTCTAATGTCTTTACCCAAAATAAAACCATGGCCCCCAAAACAACCATGATCCCAAAAATTCGTTCTTAACAACAACCCAAAGTGAAATGTTCATCTACTTTCCTAAAACCCATAACTAATGAAAGCAAATGAACTCTGACAAACTTACATTGGAAATCGTTTGTTGAGTTCTGCAGAAGATATCCAGGAATTTACAAGACCCATATCAGCTCTTTTATAGTGGAAAAAGTTCTTCGAACCCCTTCGATTTCCTTAACCATAACCTTAAAAATAAAAAACCCAAGCTTTTAATCAGAAAGCACTAATTTTAATAAACGAAATTTAAATCATAAAATCAAAGGTTGGGTTTTATTAGTCTCATTCGTATACAAAGAGAGATAGAGAATCACCTGGGGGATGTACACCCTCGTATCTGTTACGTTAGTTAAATCGGATAGTAATAAACCATTTGTGGTGGTTAACTGGTCATCCACTACCCAAACTTTTTAATCAACTTGCTTGAAGTGGTAGTATTAACATAAATGCAATATAGGATGCTTCAATCTTTTGCATTTTTGTGCTGAGTGTAATTTTTTACTTTATTACACTCATTTCGAGATGTATAAGGTTACCGTCTGTCATTTTGAATATTAGCCGTTAAAAATTAACGGTTGAAATTAAAATTTGTGGATTGTGAAGTTTCGTGTCTCGGAATAATTTCATTTTTAGTAGGAATGTAGTGCTTTGTAAGAAGAACATGACACCAAAAAATTAGCTTCAAATTCGTCGTCGATTGGATTTTGTAGAAAAAATGTTATCACCGTGTTATGAGAATGTCATTCTCACCATGCCATCGGTTAGAATGACATGGTTTAGTCAAAATGAGAACTATTAAATACAATAAGAACTAAATGCTAGATCTATTGTTTAGTCAAATTACTTCATTTTTTTATTTTTTTTTTTTTTTTTTGAAAAGAGATTCATATTAGAACTTGGCCAGGTAAAACATCCTGACATACATATTGTCTTACAAATTCATCATTTTCAGGAAAGATTTCTCTTAACTCAATGTTTTGGGGGTTGGATTTACAGTTTGAGACTATTTCTTGCATTCTTGGCAACCGCATCTGCCTTAGGGAAATACAATCAACCAAAAATATGAAATGTAATCTACATAGTTATCTAAGTTGTTGTTGTTGGACTGATATTGGTTGTTTTTCCACCTCTTCTTGACCTCATTCGTCAGCTTCTTGTCATCCATCTGGATCTTGCAGTCG
Organism: Papaver somniferum; assembly: GCF_003573695.1. Classification (NCBI taxonomy): domain Eukaryota; kingdom Viridiplantae; phylum Streptophyta; class Magnoliopsida; order Ranunculales; family Papaveraceae; genus Papaver; species Papaver somniferum. The sequence continues at coordinate 111,248,205 of NC_039366.1, read as the reverse complement.
CTTTCTTTATGTTGTTGCTTCCACTTCATTTCTGCAATGAGACCCAGTGTGTTGCCTTCTTGTTGTGTTTCTACCATGCAAGTGAAGACTTTGCTGTCTAATCGAACATAGAATCTTAGCTTTAGTTTGTTGGGGATTAAGCTTTGGTCACATACATGATATCTCATAAGTACACTTACTGTACTCGAACTCTATGCTTGCAGAAAGGTAAATTATGTCACAGATATTATCCGCAAAGATCATAGAATCATTAGGATATTTATTATGCTAGAAGTTCGAGTTTACTCAAATATTGTGGAAATAAAGGGAAGATCTGAAAATTATGTTTTCATATATGTATTGCTTGGTATTAAGCTTGACTGGGGCGATTACATTTTTTTTTTCTTTTTTCCGGAGGAAAAATGTTAAGTTTTATAAGAAAATGTAATAAGGCAAAAGCCCTCATTTTGAATGTTACACCAATTTTACATACGATCAATAATGACCTTCCAATGAGTAATGAGGTCACGGAATACTACAACAAAGAACCATTTCTTAGAGATGTTTTTTTTCCAGGTTTGGGTATTTTTCTGGCCATTACTATGTTATTTCTCTCATTCCATGCTGCCCAACATACTGCAAAAGGAATCAACTAGATTTTCCTGCCTCTGTTGCTGCCTCTTCTGAACTTCCAAGCTTGGAGTTGAGCAGCAATTGTTCCACCCCCCATACCCATCTGATGTTGATGTTGTACCCTTCAATGAAGTAAGACCAAATTCTATGTGCATAATCACAATGCAATAGAAGGTGATTCACAGATTCTTCATGAAGGTTGCAGAAAGCATACATTGTATCTTGTATTTGACATCCCCTTCTGTTTAAGTTGTCAATAGTTGGAATTGAATTCTGAGCAGCTGGCCAGAGAAAGAACTATACCTTTGGGGGGACATATTATATCCATATGCAAGAAAATTGTACTTCACTGGTATGAGGCATCTTCTCCACCAACCATGCATAACAATCTCTTGTGGAGAAGCGCCCAGCTCAGTTGCAGTGCACATCATCTTCTGCTTCATCATTCAAAACTGGTGGCACTCCCAAAGCTTCAAACATCTCAAGCATTTATGGTATTTCAACAGCTGTCAGATTCCTTCTTAGATTTAGGTTCCAATCGCCATTTTCAATCATATCTCTAATGGATCCATTTTTTCAGTGTAGAAAGTTTGAATATATTTGGGAAAGATAGTTGAGTGATTGATTTCCTTTCCATTTATCCCACAAAACTTGATTGCGTTCCCTTTTGAGATTTCTATAGTGGATATGGCTTTCACTATTTGTTTTTGCTTGTGTACCCCAAGCTAAATACCTCTACCTTAAGGATCCTTAAAGTCTTTCACCCATAGGTCTTATGGAACTGCACCCTTTTTTTCTCTTATTATCCTGGTCCAAAGATGAGATTTGTCCTTTGTGAATCTCCATGACCATTTAGCTAGAAGAGCTTTATTGGCAAGCTTTAAATTTCTAATTCCCAAGCCTCCCAATTTTTCTGCTTTGTTTATTCTGTCCCAAGCAACCCAGTTTATTTTTTTTATTTTTTTCAACTGTTGATCCTTAAAGAAAGTTCCTCATTATTTCATTCAGTTTCTTCTCAACTTTTGCAAGCATTGAGAAAATTGACATGTAATAAATTGACAGACTAGAGAGAGATGTCTTGATAAGAAAAACTCTACCAGTTTTAGTGGAAAAAATTGTTTTCCTAGGGGCCATTTTTCTTTTTGTTGGAATTTTTCAATCACTGGATCCCATATTGAGCCGTCTCCTGTTTTTGCACTCACCGCCATGCCTAAATACTTCAAGGGGAACTTCTCTATCTTACATTTGAAAATTTCAGCAATGTTTTGAGTTTTATGATCAGCTCCAATGCTTATGACTGCACTCTTTTTAAAGTTAACAGACAATCCAGTTATAGCTTCAAAGATTTGTAGAATTAGAAGTAGATTTTCTGCTTCTTCTTCTGTTCCATCCAAGAACACCAAGGTGTCATCAGCAAATTCCAGGTGAGACACTTCAATTGAGTTTATATTAAAGCTTGATATCGTGTTAAATGCACTACATTCTTTAAAAGCTTGGTGAAAATTTTAGCTACTAGGATGAATAGAAAGGGTGAAAATGGATCACCTTGTCTTAGACCCTTTTGTGGTTTAAATTTCTTTGTTGAACTTCTATTAATCAATAAAGAGTGTTGAGCTGTGTTGACACACCATTCCATCCAGCTGATCCATTTTGAACCAAACCCTGAACTTTTTAAGACATTATTGATTATGTACCATCTGACATTATCAAAAGCTTTTTGAATATCCAATTTGCATAAAATTCCATGTTTCTTGTTTTCGAATCTTGAATCTATCAATTCCCCAGCAATAAGAATTTCATCAAGTATTTGTTTATATACATGAAAGCTCCTTGATTACCAGAAATAAGCTTGGGGAGGACTGTTTTGAATCTTTGAGTAAGAACTTTGGAAATCACTTTATATATAATGCAGACAAGACTTTTGTGGGTTTAAAATCTTGAGGTGTGCCTACTTGCTCTGTTTTTGGCATCAAACTTATAAAAGAATAATTTATTCTCCAACCAATGCCGCATTGAGATTCAAATTCTCTGATATGCCATAAACTCTTCCTTAATCACATTCCATGCAATTTTGTAAAAATCCATGCTGAAACCATCAAGACCAGGAGACTTGTTCATTTTGAATTGTTTGATCACCAATCACACTTCCTCTTCTATAATTGCTCGTTCCATCCAAGCACTTTCCTCTTCTGAAATTTTAGAGAAACAATCCTCATTCATTTGAGGTCTTACTGGATGTTTTTCTTGAAAAATATTGAACATGTAAGAACATATTTCCTCCCTAATATCAATCTGACAAAAATTATCTGAACCATTGGTGTCCAATTTATGAAAAATGTTTCTTCTTCTTCTTCTTCCATTTGCTAGAGAGTGGAAGTATCTTATATTTGCATCATCTTCTTTGAAATGCTGAGTTTTGGACCTTACTAACCACTTTCTTGCATTTTCCAGGTTAAGTTGTTTTAGAAGTTCTCTCTTTTCAACTATGTCATTGAGCTGTTGATTTGTAATTGCTCCACTTTCTTTCATTGCATTCAAAATGTCAATTTGAAAAGTTAGTTCTAGTTTTCTTTCTTCTTTTTTTCCACATGTAGCTTTTTCCCATCTTTAAGAATTTGGGATTTTGCATATTTTTTGTGAAGATGAAACTTGGAGTTCCAGTGTATTGCATTGTGTTCCACCATAATTGCAAATTTGACAAGAAATCAAGATAAGCAAACTAGTAATTCACTACCTTAAAGGGAGGTTTCAATCTTCAAATTGAGGAGATACTAGTACTCTGTCCAATATGCACATCATTAATGGGTCTGATTCCATATTTCTCCATTTATAAATTCCACCATATAGTGGCAAATCAATCATCTCATGAGTTTCCATATAATCATCGAATAGTCTTTTGTTCTTTTTGACCCTCTAGGCTTGTTCCTTTCCCTTCTCCTTCTGATTGCATTAAAGTCACATGTTTTGAATTTTTGTTGACTGGTGCAATTACGTGAATATTGAGGTATTGAGACTATGCTTGATGTATTTTGAAACTCCATTGTGCTAAGGTGACACTAATACGGCTTTGGCTGTTAGGCACGCCTCATTCACACAAATAGAATAATATACATTAATACCAATCAGATGATATACATTAATTTTTACTTCTTACCTGGAAAATATAATAGTAAGTGGAATTAAGCAATTTTCAAATCAGTAAAACAATCAATAGAGTAGAATCATACAACATATCAATTACCTACCTAAGTGTATGTCTAAACTTTTGCTGCGAACGATTTTGTTTTTGTTTAAACTTTCAGCTATAAAACGTTTTCTCTCAAACTTAAACTCTAGATGTCCACATTATCTGAGATTATGTTTTTCTTACAGATGTATCCTAGTTGCACCGGATATAGGAAACATAATTCTATGAAGATTATTTCTAGAAAATATCGGCTGGATATCGAAATAATTAGTAAAGGCAAAGGTGTTGATGGGACAGGGAATAATTTCTAGTGTTCAAGTCTCGGTCGACCTTGGACGTCCTTTGTCCATCATAGACACCACCTTTCCTTTGAACATTGATAGGAAATATAAAGCTCGAAAAAATCCATATCCGGGGTTTGTCATTCCTCAGAAAGAGTATTTAGTTGAATGTCATATAATTACTTACTATCTTCATCTTATGCAGCATATCTGCGTACGAAAAAGATCCTTCGAGAATGTTTTGTAGTACCTCATAGAGAGCACGAGTTTGCCATTCTCGATGTGAAGAAAGAAACATTAATGTCCAAGTAGCAACAGGTGCAACTGTTTAGTAACACGCCACATAAAGGCTCTTGCAGTTGACATCAATGAAATTTTGGGGTACATTTTGAGGCAAAGGCATTTAAAGATTCTGGTGAAGCCATGTCTGTTAGAGCACTGCTCGGTCGAACTCGCATGCGCTGCTATCTCAAGTATGTTTGTCAATGTTAGTGATCAAAACTATAAGTCTTGATTTCTAGTCTACTTATAACTAAGTCTCGGACTAGGATAGAAAGTGTAGTTGAGCTCAAGAACTCCATGGTGATCATCATACAAGACGAAGAACTACTCAAGGAACTGGTAGAACTTCATCGACTAAAAGGTATGTGGAGACTTGAACTTATCTATCACTCAAAAGTCTATCTACTCTATCTCCTATCTTGAGACAAAAGTCGTTTTTCTATATAGACTATGATTATACACATTTGCTATTTCGAGCCGAGTTTATCTCGCTTATCTGTTTCTCGAAATATGTGTTGGTAAGCTTTTGCTTTGGCCAAGTTCATCTTTACTAGTGACGAAAGTCATGTTATGTTTCAATTACTTGAAAATGGCTTTGACGAAAAATGGTTTGTGAATAACAATCATATAACGTCCTCTAAGAATGTTTCAATGATTTAAATGAGAGTTTAGATTATATAACCATGGTTGGATATAAACATTGTGAGGTAACTCATACATGTATAAGTCCTTATTCCTTGAACCAAAGTATGCGTACTTTTTTTGATCAGGAAAACCGGAACTAGAGTCCGCGTACTGTCGGAGGTTCTCATCCCGAGAATTTCTGCTGGAGTTTGTAAATTGAAAAAAAACTTATTTCGGGTACTTAAGTCCGCGTACTTAAGTTGGTTATTTTCTAAAAACGATTATTCGTGAACTTAAACTTATATAAACTAAGGAATGCAAGTTTGCAAACCGTGGATATAAAGTTCATGAATTGATTCGAGTGAATCAAATCGTTTTTGTTTCAATTGTGTCTATTATAAAGATCTAAGCAATTAAACAACCCTCTAACTAGTTCATTTGAGTCATTTGAACTAATTATGGTAAAGAAGAATATGGTTGATATGAAAGTGCTCATATGGCTAACCATTTGGTTAACTACTGTTGAACCAACTAGATGTACATGTTTGGGTACAGTTACACGAACCTAGATAAACGTGCATTTCATTTGTGTGTAACAAGCTAAGTTTCGATCTAACGGTTGAAAGATATTAGCTTGAATCTAATCAGGTTTTCATCTAACGGTGAATATCGAATGCTTTGTTACTAAGCTAACATTGATTTCAAACCCTGATTTGAAAGACGATATAAGGAAGAACTCTAGCAACTGGGAAACCTAATGCTCACACCTCTTATGTGATACTAGTTGTATTAGATAGAGTCGATTCTCCTTTAACATTAGGTTTCTACCGAGACCCTGTAGGTTAACGACTTGAAGACTTCATTGGGATTGTGAAGCCAGACCGATACTACTGTTCTTGTAGTTGTGTGAACTGATCTTGCTGTTTCTATTGTACTAAGTACAATCGTAATATTGGCTTGATATTGATTTCTCCGATAGGAAAGAAATAAAAGTAATCACAAACACCTTTGTCTCATCGTTTGTGATTCCATAATAACTTGTTTCGCTAGTCGATTAAGTTTATTGTGAGGTGATTGATAATACTAGGCTGTTCTTCGGGAATATAAGTCCGGGTTATCAATTGGTTCTTGTTCACCTTGATTTATCAAAATACGGAACAAAAAATCGTAGGTATTTTTGTGGGAAACAGATTTATCTATTACCGTAGACTTTTCTGTGTTTATTAAAGTCTTCGGCTTTGGGTCGTAGCAACTCCTAGTTGTGGGTGAGATCAGCTAAGGGAATCAAGTGTGTAGTATCCTGCTGGGATCAGAGATGTAAGGAGCGAAATTGTACCTTGGATCAGTGTGATATTGATTTGGGTTCAACTACAATCCATACCGAAGTTAGTTTGTAGTAGGTAGTGTCTGTAGCGGCTTAATAGAGTGTGTGTTCAATCTGGACTAGGTCCAGGGGTTATTCTGCATTTGCGTTTTCCTCGTTAACAAAATTTATGGTGTCCGTGTTATTTCTTTTCCGCATTATATTTCGTTATATAATTGAAATATCACAGGTTGTGCGTTGAATCGATCAATTGTAAAATCCAACCTTTGGTTGTTGATTGGAAATTGATCGATCCTTAGATATTGGTCTTTGGTACCATCCAAGTCTATATCTATTATATTCAATCGGACTCGCAGATTTCTATTTGCTGATTGCAGATTGAATTAGAGATTGAGATAATTAACTCTTTGATATATCTTTCTTAAGATTGAGTCTGACTGTCTAGTTGATTCTCTTGAAAGTATACTAGAGTTAGTCCATAGATTGCTAATCGAAATATTGGGTGTGGTTGTTAGACCCCCGCTTTTTCAATTGGTATCAGAGCATGCAAACACGTTTAAAGACCTTGCAAGTCTGTGTTTGTAGCAATCTGAGTCTGTGGACTGAATCTTATCTCTGGAATACACGCATACCAAAATGACATTCAAAGCTTTTAACTATGTCAAATGTCTTGGGATCACCTCAAAGGATTACTCCTTCGCTGATTCTTCCGATTCCCGAGGTAAAAGAAAGGATCTATCAAAGGTTGATATCAGTTCCTCCAAAAAGACAGTTGACACTATCACAAAAGATGAAAAGGAGCTCACCAGAATCTCAAGAAATTCGACTGAGACTATTGATTTTCAGAATCATGCTCAGCTCATTGATGAATTTGAAAAGTCTCCTGGTCGAGAACGTGAACTCTATAATATCATTGAGTCCTTCTCTAACAATATCGAAATACTTCTTCAAGAAACTTCTCTACAACGTGAAAATATTAGTGTTCTTGAGGATATTGTCAATAAAGATTCAATTAGAGAAAAACGTTTGATCAAGACGCATTCATCAAAAATAAAAAACTATCCTGTTGAAAAACAGAAACTTGTTACACCTTTGCAACTTGCCCAAGAACAGTGTGACGCCTTGAAAAAGGAAAACTCTGTGTTGATGATTAAGTCATCCTCTACACCTTCTCCTGATACTCACAAGGTTTTACCTCGTGTAAAGAAAAATTCCTACAAGGAAGCACCTACTGAGAATCACTTGAAAAATGTGCATGTGAGGGATGAAGGTTTGGATCAAGGAAATCATGTCTCAATTTCACGATATTGTTCATTATGTGGGAAAAAGAATCACTATGTTATTCATTGTTTTGCTAGGAGGAAACAAATTTCTAATCTCCATAATTTGCTTCTTTATACTATCAATGGAGTAAATCGTTTGTGGACATCTACAGTGAATCTCTTACCAACAGAAAACCAGAAATCTTATAAAAATGATCTCTCTTCAAGAAATCATCACAGGTCGCATGTTCCTCATTACGGTATAAACTCTTGTGCCACTAATGAAGACTTTCCCTGTGTTCATAAGAACAAGTCTGGTAAGTCTAGATCAAGAAAATGGAAATCCTCCAAATTCCCTTTTCTGGAACCTATTTCTAGAGGTCCTAGACTCAGTCCTCAGAAAAATCCTTCAGATGGACTATTGAAAAGGTTTATGAAAAATTCTTCTGGAATAGGTTATAATCGATGGAAAGGAGGTGACACACAAGTAAAACACTAAAAAAATATTGTACAACCCTTCTCCCATGATTCGCAGTGAGATCACTTCTCACCCTGTTACCTGACTCTAAGTAACCTCATCCTTGAATATATCTTGAGAGGTATAAGGATGATGATTATGGAAGTCTCAAGAGTTGTTGTATATTTTTATTTTATTTTATTTTTGTGTTGTTTTCTTTTGTCAATCAATCTGAGATATGCTTCTATCATAACTCAGGCTCTAATTTAAAGATTATTGAGCTATACTGACAAACATTATGTTTTTCCCTTATTAGATTTCTTTTCATATTTTTCTTGTAAAAGGTCCGTGTACGTTCGTGTCCTACTCTTGCAAGTTCATAGGGTTTCCATAACAAGAGTTCCTTCTCCTGTTGATAAACACATATATATTCTCTATATTGTGTTATTCCATCCCTAACAAAAAAAATTCATATGGAGGAAGAGGTTGTGCATCTTGATATGGAGGAAGACACTCAAGGACGTGAGTCAATTCAAGAGCTGGTTCTAAAGAATATGCTTGAAAAAAGGATCCCGATTTTTGGATTGATGATTCTGTCAAGGATTTAACTCGTTTTCAGAAAGATTCAAAGTTCAAGTTTGCAAATCTTCAACTGCAAATAAACCAACACTTAGATGGTCAGGCCAGAATCCTTACTAATCAGAATATTCTGATACGGAATCAAAAAAAGCTCATCATGGACTGTGTCAAGGCTAGACAGCTTGCTCGAGTTGTTGATCGTAAAGTTAGTGTTCTAACTCACGAACATGGTGTGTCTACGGTCAAGAGAGTAAAGAAAATCAGTTATACCTTCTTTGACGTATTCATTGAAAGGTATGAGGTTCTCAATGAACTGTGATTTTATTTTGTCTAGTAAATCTTCTTATGAGAATTTTATTCTTGTGTTTTTAGGAAGAATAACTAGAGTGTGGAATAGCCATTATTGTGATTACACATAGCTATGTCCAATATTTTCATCTTTATTTTTTAGGTTTATTTAATTAAATTCTAAAAAGTTGTTTGGAAGATGATTTTTGCAGTATTAATCTTTATGGTTTTATATATTGCAATATGTTATGGGATATGTGTGTTTGCGTCCGTGAACTATGATTGTCCCATACCTTGTCAAAAGTTAAGTCTTTCGTATGTCGATATGTGAGTATTTATAAAAGAATGAATGAACTTTTGACATGACAAAAGTTTTAAGCCTATTATGTCATTATGCAAGTATTGATGGAAGATAGGATGAACTTTTGTTTACGAGGATTATGTCTATTGTATGTCATTGTGCAAATAGTGATGGAAAATAGAATGAATCCTTGTCTATTGCGTAGTATTGATCTTCCCAGATCCATTTTCTTTATGTATATATTGTGTGGCTCCGTAAGTTCTCTTATGTTGAGCATTTCCGATTAAATTAATCATGGGATTTCTTGATGTTAATTTAATTGAGTATTTTTGGATTCAAATTCATATCCGTATGTGATTTGTTATGTCCAAAGAAATCCTTCTTTTCTTGTGAAAGTAAGGTCGCTCTTGTTGTTCTTTCGAGAATGACATTTTATGGGGGAGAGTTCTTAATTGAACTTGTGCTTAATTGCCAATCTTTGTGGGGAGTGCGGCTGTGGAATATTATAGGAGTTATCTTGTATCTTTATAAACTCCTTGATGAAAGCATTTAGCTTCGGCTATATGATTTCATCTAAAAAGTTGATATGTGCTTTCTTTTTGTCGTAAAATGTCTCTATGGAAATTTCATTAGGATCCCACTAGTTTTCGTACCTTTGCCAATTTTATTGACAAAAAGGGGGAGAATTAATGTGTAGTTCACACTACAAATACATATGGTTTACAGATCATTATGTAACGGGGAGTGGTTTCCATGTTAGATGGAGTATTGACTAAGGGGGAGTGATACATATCACCATAGCATTGTTGTCGAAGTTGTGATACAATTGAACTTTGATGTTGTGTAATAATACTATGACACTGGTAACAATGATCGAGAATTCTTGTTTTCTCATTGTTATAACCAAGGATTTCAACAACGATGATACTAAACTTACAACCTTTGGAATCATTGGAGTACATGGAAGTGACGAAGATTTCGAGTAATGTTGAAGAACCAAGAAGATCAGGCATGTGGAAGAGAAGCTACAAAGTTTATTTATTTATTTTGTATTCCATATGTATTGATAGTTTTATCACTAAAATTGACAAAAAGGGAGATTATTAGAGCACTGCTCGGTCGAACTCGCATGCGTTGCTATCTCAAGCATGTTTGTCAATGTTAGTGATCAAAACTACAAGTCTTGATTTCTAGTCTACTTATAGCTAAGTCCCGGACTAGGATAGAAAGTGTAGTTAAACTCAAGAACTCCATGACAATCATCATATAAGACGAAGAACTACTCAAGGAACTGGTGGAACTTCATCGACTAAAAGGTATGTGGAGACTTGAACTTATCTATCACTCAAAAGTCTATCTACTCTATCTCCTATCTTGAGATAAAAGTCTTTTTGCTATATAGACTATGATTATACACATTTGCTATTTCGAGCCGAGTTTATCTCGCTAATCTATTTCTCGAAATATGTGTTGGTAAGCTTTCGCTTTGGACAAGTTCATCTTTACTAGTGATGAAAGTCATGTTATGTTTCAATTACTTGAAAATGGCTTTGACGAAAAGTGGTTTGTGAATAACAATCATATAACGTCCTCTAAGAATGTTTCAATGATTGAAATGAGAGTTTAGATTATATAACTATAGTTGGATATAAACATTGTGAGGTAACTCATACATGTATAAGTCCTTATTCCTTGAACCAAAGTATGCGTACTTTGTTGATCAGGAAAACCGGAACTAGAGTTCTCGTACTGTCAGAGGTTCTCATCCCGAGGATTTCTGCTAGAGTTTTTGAATTGAAAACAAACTTATTCCGGGTACTTAAGTCCGCATACTTAAGTTGGTTATTTTCTAAAAACGATTATTCGTGAACTTAAACTTATATAAACTAAGGAATGCAAGTTTGCAAACCGTGGATATAAAGTTCATGAATTGATTCGAGTGAATCAAATCGTTTTTGTTTCAATTGTGTCTATTATAAATATCTAAGCAATTGAACAACTCTCTAACTAGTTCATTTGAGTCATTTGAACTAGTTATGATAAAGAAGAATATGGTTGGTATGAAAGTGTTCATATGGCTAACCATTTGGTTAACTACTGTTGAACCAACTAGATGTACATGTTTGGGTACGGTTACCTGAACCTAGATAAACGTGCATTTCGTTTGTGTGTAACAAGCTAAGTTTCGATCTAACGGTTGAAAGATATTAGCTTGAATCTAATCATGTTTTCATCTAACGGTGAATATTGAATGCTTTGTTACTAAGCTAACTTTGATTGCAAACCCTGATTTGGAAGACTATATAAGGGAGAACTCTAGCAACTGGGAAACGTAATCCGCACACCTCCTGTGTGATACTTTTTGTATCAGCTAGAGTCGATTCTCCTTTAACCTTAGGTTTCTACCGAGACCCTGTAGGTTAACGACTTGAAGACTTCATTGGGATTGTGAATCCAGACCGATACTACTTTTCTTGTAGTTGTGTGATCAGATCTTGCTGTTTCTATCGTACTAAGTATAATCGTAAGATTGGCTTGATATTGATTTCTCCGATAGGCAAGATATAAAAGTGATCACAAACACCTTCGTCTCATCGTTTGTGATTCCACAATAACTTGTTTCGCTAGTCGATTAAGTTTATTGTGAGGTGATTGATAATACTAGGCTGTTCTTCGGGAATATAAGTTCTGGTTATTAATTGTTTCATGTTCACCTTGATTTATCAAAAGAGGGAACAAAAACTCGTAGGTATTTCTGTGGGAGACAGATTTATCTATTACCGTAGACTTTTCTGTGTGATACAAATTTGTTTATTAAAGTCTTCGACTTTGGGTCATAGCAACTCTTAGTTGTGGGTGAGATCAGCTAAGGGAATCAAGTGCGTAGTATCCTGCTGGGATCAGAGACGTAAGGGGCGCAACTGTACCTTGGATCAATGTGATATTTATTGGGGTTCAACTACAGTCCAGACCGAAGTTAGTTTGTAGTAGGCTAGTGTCTGTAGCGGCTTAATACAGTGTGTGTTCAATCTTGACTAGGTCTCGGGGTTATTCTGCATTTGCGATTCCTTGTTAACAAAACTTCTGGTGTCTGTGTTATTTCTTTTCCGCATTATATTTTGTTATATAATTGAAATATCACAGGTTGTGCGTTGAATCGATAATTTGTGAAATCCAACCTTTGGTTGTTCATTGGAAATTGATTGATCCTGGGATATTGGTCTTTGGTACCATCCAAGTTTATATCTCTTATATTCAATCGATCTCGCAGATTTCTATTTGCTGATTGCAGATTGAATTAGAGATTGAGATAATTAACTCTTTGATATATCTTTCTTAATATTGAGTCTGACTGTTTAGTTGATTCTCTTGAAAGTATATTAGAGTTAGTCCATACAGATTGCTAATCGAAATATTGGGTGTGGTTGTTAGACCCCCGATTTTTCAATGTCAAAATTAGCTAAACACAACGCTACTGTTATGTCATCTTGATAGTTAATAGTTTTGAATTTCCTACCAACTTGAAACTTCAGAGCGATTTTAAATCACAGGTTCAACAAGTTATCCTAAACACATTAGTTCACAGGTATACTCAAGAATGAGCAATGATAAACCCCAACGTATGAAGATGTGTCCAGGATAAGACTGGCGGATATAGCTCGTGTTAGCACAACGCAAACTACCCACTCTTGAACTTAGCTACAGGGATTGTAAGTAAATAAACACCCAGAGTGAAAAACAAAGCACGAAGATGTGAAAAGGAGACGGGATAGTGGCCGCTTGTAGACGCAAATTTCAACTTTGAAAACACTTTGTATTTATAGGAGAAAATAATTCTCTAGGGTTTAAGATTTCTTGTAACACGTTTTTAGTTTTCTTGGAATTATTTCATAATTAATTTTCTAAGAAATACTTGCAAAAATAATTTCCAGTAGACACGAGATTTGGTGTATGGTATACGTGCGTATGGCATGGGTTGGGCCATGTATCGCTTGTGCCCGCCCACCCAGAATAGTATATGGAGGCCATCATTCTCTAGTGTACCTAAAATGTGGGACTAACTAAAGATTTTCATTCACTCAAAAGAAATGAATGAGCATACATAGAACCCTTAGGCCATAATATCAAACCACACCAAGACCAAAAGCATTTATTTGAAGATCATTTTCTCCAACAATCCCCCACATGAATGAGATCTTAGTAAAAAACAAAAAATCAGAAAGCAAAGGTGTCCATAAGGTCTTGAACCTTTACTTAGTGAGAAGTTACCATAACTACTTACTAGAGACAGTGAACGCGATGTCTTGAACCGCTAGCATTTGGTGCAATTCACTATAATAACTATGTATTGCATCATCCTAGCGTTGCTTAGTTTGTGTCGTTGTGTCCATTTTTTCCATGACGTATACCGTTTCTCAAAGTGCTCTAGAGAATCAAAGCTTATATTCTCATAGGAAGCGGTCCACTTCCTCATTCAGATATGTAAGTTCTGTTAAGAGTGTTACTGCTACACCCCACTTCAATCTTAAATTGAACTATGGAACTCATTAAGACTTCAAAATAGTCATCCTGCACATGCAGTCATAGTATAACAACAATGCATTTAGGAAGGGACAAAGAATGTAACTATCTTGATAGTACATATCTTTAATCAACATAAGTTAGTTGTCTCATACGAAATCTTGATCGTGGGATCTCCATGGAAATTTATTTCATGACCTTTAAGTCTCATCCCCTTGATGCAACACTAACTATCTCTTTAGACAAACCTAGTGTCTAAAGAGATAGGTTATAAACGATACATCTCTTTTACGTATAGGTATAGACTTCTCGTTATAAATGATGTTTTTAGCTCTAGATATAGCGGCTTCACTATCACAATGTATAAATATAGCCTATATAGTTAATATCGTTCGTATTGGCTGATAATATCATAAATTATCATGTAACTCCTTTTACCTAGACGATACGCAGAATATCGGTGATACATGAGTATTCCGATTATATCGGCTTTGTCGCTCGAACCGTACAGATATGTCGGTCGCAGTATCGGCCGATAATATAGGTAAGGATACAAATGTATTTATTAACAATGTTTTTTTTTGTCTTTTTGTTTTAATTTTTCTTCTCATACAAATTCAATGTTTTAGGAATGTTAGGTTATCAAGTAAAACTAGTTCAATTGATATTTTTGCATTATAAATTCCTTTCATTAAAACTTTGAGTAACATGATGCACATCTAGCTATAATTTATAAAACTACAAAGTTAACTGTGTATCGCCGATAAAATCCGATATAATCTTTTGTTTAGGTGTATCGCACCTCGTCGATACGATACTAACTACTTTGATGATATAGATGACATATGCCTATAGCAGAGAGGAATGTCTTCTAAAAATCATCTTAGCCGTTCAACTTCCTCTGCTTCTTTATTAACTTCGGTGTATGTCGTGAACAAGCTTTTCGATCTTCTTGTACTTATTTTGTAATGTTTAACAAAATATATATGTCCGGAAAGTTTCTCGGCCTTGGCAAGCGAGTTTGGCCGAGGAAGACTGAGTTTTTTTCGACTGAATCTCGTTTCGCCTAGAACAAAAAAAACGTTTTGATTTTGGGGGAGAACAAGAAAATCGTCGAGATCGGCCAAAATCGGCTGCACTAGCTATTGCCAATCTAGTATATCCCATAGGTTTTACCTATTTGGCATCCGCACTTTTTCTGATTGCCGCTCACATAAATTTCCACCCCAACTTATCTTAGTTACCACCCATATAAATTTTAAAATATCATAAATACTATCCGTGGACTTTATGTTTATACCCAACATTAAACCACCCCAATAACTAAATAGATAAAAAAAAAAACCTCAGTTACAAGCTATTTCTTCTTCGCTAACTTCACCCGCCAACCAATTTCTTCCACTCCATCTCCAACCACATACCACCATCTTCCACCCACCGATCACCACCCTCCCTCCTTTCTTATTTGTTATATAAAAAAATACATAAAAAATAAAGTTAACATTAATGGTCGTGATACAATGGACTACTAAGACTGTTGCGGACAATAGTAATTCGCCGACTACGATTCTCACTAGAATTCAGTGTGGGCACACGAACCACGAGGGGGTCCGAACGCTCACAATCAATCATTAACATCTAAAGAGATTATGATGATGGTACCTTGGTGTTGATTCATTGGCTCAAAACCTTCGGGTTTATCATGGCCTCATCCAACAACTCCATGCGTGGCGTTTGTGCATGTGATATAAGTATTAAGGAAAACAAAACATATAAGCAAACAAGCGCGGAGCTAAATGAATGTAAAGTGCTGAAATGTAAATAAGACCAAGGTTTACGTGGTTCAGCACTAAGGCCTACATCCACGGGGTTTGTTGTTTTACTATGTTCTTCACGGTTACACGAATAGTTGAATGACTTTTGGGGTTTACATGTTTCTCTCCTCTAAGGGATTAACTTACCCTTACTGTTTTTCTCTCTCTCTCTCCTTCCCTTCCTGATATTTTTGATCCCCTCTCCTCTTGGTGGAGATTGGGTATTTATAAGGTTAGAACGTGGGACCCATCTCTGAAGACCGTTGGAACCTTATCTTCTTGTGTCCTTGCGTCCATCGCGCGGAGGTCTGCGTTTCCCCCTTGATCCCGCAGAGGCATCCTCGCTCGTTCCACAGGTTGGTCCACACGTACACTGCTCGGAGTGTTTAATGTGGGTAGTTGAGGGGTCTGCTCGTGTCAGACAAGTGTCTTCTGCCCCTGTCAGTCCGTGTCAGCTAACTTTCTCTCCACCGTTGATCTTAGCTTCTCTTTTGGGGATGAGATAAAGTAACTCCTCGGGGTTTATTTGGTGTTTCGTGACGCATCATGTTTTGATGTTTTGGCCTGCATGCTTTCCACGTTTTTTATATACACGTGTCTGATAGTGAGATATATGTGTACACAATTTGCCCCTTTTCTTCGGGCTTGAATGACTAATGGGTGCCTTGAAGAAAAACTATCGTCGCATATTCTTCTCACTCCTAATAACTTCTCCTAGATACTTGGGCACGTCTTTTATTCGTGCATTAACTGCTTATGTAACGGGCACGTTTCCCATTCCTCCCTTAATTTCCTTCTCTTTCTTTCGGGTATTTTAAGGATAGAAAGAAAATTTAATTTCATTCTTCCTAAACACTCTCTCAGTTTTCATTCTTTTTCTTTAAATTTCTGTCTGTCTTCATTGAACCTGTGACCTTAAATTCTCTGTCAGTCTTCATTGCACCTGTGATCTTAAATTTCTGTCAGTCTTCATTGCACCTGTGATCTTAAATTCTCTCCACCTTAGCATTAACACGCCCGCTTCTCCTGTTTGTTTCTTCTACTGCTGTTTTTGCCGGTAAGTTTTTCTTTTCTTTATTTCCACTTGTTTTATGCTGTTTGATTGTGAATTTTCTCTGCTACTGTTGTTCCTTGTTTGTGATGAAGAACTTCTTCTGATGCTTGCATACTAGTTTGCCCCTGTTCTTCATCTTAAATTAAGGAAGCCATTACTTCAGGGTGAAATATTGAGCATGTATACTAATTTTAGGGTTGCTACGTTATCGTGGTTGTATTGCTATGGATGTGTTTTTTGATTTTGGTATTTTTTTTGTGTGTAACTTGTTCTTGATTTTATTCTTTCCGCAGCCATGTCTGACCGTCCGCGGCTACTTATCAGACTCCTGATTCTGGGTTATCGAGATCTCCTCCGCGTCGAGAGTCTCAAGATGATGTTCGTCGGAGTCGAGTTTCTTCTGGAGCGAAAGCCTCGTCCTCTAGGGAAGAGATTCCCCGATAATTCCGTCTGGTTCTCGAAGAGTCTTTGATCGCTCAGTGGCTCGTCCTCGTGATGATACTAGGAGTACGCAGGCTCCGCCCGCGCTGTTGCTTTTGACATTCCTCCTCTACGTTCGTTAGTGCCCGAGCATCATCTACGGTCTTCTCCAACTTTTAAAGGGAAGAATACGAAGGGTAGCTCCTAGGGTTGAATCTTCAAAGAATCCCCCCGTGAAGAGAAAAGCTTCGGAAGCGTTCGTTAGTTCATCCGGCCCCGCCGAGGAGGATGAGGCTGCTCCCTTGATACGCAGTGTCTCTGTTAGCAGGAAAAAAGTAACCTTCAAGCATATCGATCTTGAAATATTCAAGGAAAAGCATGAGCTTCAAGCCTTCGGGGTTCGTTTCTATGCCCCTGAGGATGATATTACGTATGAGCTTATCTCCAAGTATGAGTTCGATGAATTTCATTTGTTAACGACGGTTGGGGCATTCGAGCTGGTCTGATGCTGCCGTTGTACAAATCAGGTGATTCCTTCTACTACACGTGCTCGCTAGTCGTGAGGGTTCTTCCACCAATACTCATAGCCGTTCCGTATCCCAACTATCGGGGAATTATCTCCGCGCCCTGAAGGAATGCTATCTGCGGAGTAAGGGGGAAACGTCGATGACTTGTTACGTCCCCAATCCCATGGAGAAGGAATGGTATACTCCTGAGAATTTCAATAACTCCTTCGGGATTACGTCAATAGTAGGAATCGCAAGCCGTGGAGTGTCAGCCTTCGGAATCTCCCTGCTCCTCGAGGCGAGATTCGTCTGTTAAATGAGGTCAGCGATGCCAAGCTGAAGTATGTTCCTGGCACGGAGGCGTCCAGTCGTCGGAAACTCTTCCCCGCGCGAGAGAGGATCAAGCGCGATCATGACTACGAGTGGCACGCCACCGTTATCGAGATAGTTGGTCCGTGGGCTTACGGTTGGATTCCTCCCCGCGGTTGGCGGCCTACCGAGAATAGTAAGCCGCGCGAATCTCCTCCTGTTCGCTATGGAGATTTCTGCCCCTGGCGTCTGAACTTTGCGGGCATGAATTTTCCTTATGCCCTGGACGTCGTAGAGGGAGACGAGGAGGATGGTTCCGGTGCTATACTCCCACCGAAGAATATCTCAGCTGCTCAGGTACGCAGATTCTAGCTGCGCTTCTTTTTAGAACTTCCATCAGACGGGAAAAATAATTCTTTTTGTGGTGTTGGTTTCAGGTATTGAAGAAGAAAAAGATTAGGCCGAAGCAGTCTTCTACTACGGTGATGGGCGAGGTTGAGGCCCAAGAAGAAGTTACTAGTCCAGTGAACGAAGAGTTTGCTGAGGACGAGATTACAGATGGGGAGGAACGTACTGGTACCTCCCCTATCAATGTCGGAAGAGGTCTTCGCTGGTCACGCTGGTGATGAAGGAAGGAACAAAGTGTGGTGGCTGATGACGTTGTCATCGGGGATGTTTCCGTCCCTGCTGGTGATGTCGCGGATACCCTTCCCACTTCTCAAGAATTTTCTTTTGATCGGATGTATTCCACGGGGGAGTTCTTTGACGAAGCCCTCGATTTTCCCGAGGACTTCTCTTTACTTTCCCCCAATGATGATTGGGATGTTCTTGGTGGTGATGGTAATGGGATGCTACTGTAGAAGATGTTGGTGCGGAGGAGCCTGCTGTGCATGTAGGCGCGGAGGAGCATGCTGAGGGGGTCGTGTCAGAGAAGGAAAATCTGTCGTTGACGCGCCCGCCGATAGTCTTCCCCAGTCGCCGACGTCTGAGGGTGAGGACGCCATCATGGATTGGTTTAAGGAAAAGAATCTTCTGTTTGTCTCTCATCCCGCTCCTGTTGTTGCTGGGGAAAAGGAATCACCGCGTATACCCGTCGCATGATGGAGATGTCTTCAAGGCGCAGGTGTCTGAAGCCTGGGGAAAAAGGTTGACTGTTCCCGAAGCTACCCTCGTGCCGGAGCCTCCTACTTCCGTTGCCGATATGATGGCCATCGCCGACGGGTATCAATATGGCTTTCCGCAGCAGCGTGTGCTGGAGGTAAATTTTCGTACATACTTCTACGTGACGATCAGACGCTTCGGTGAAATAATGTTTTGTCATCTTGATGTGTAGATGATGAGGAGCGAGCATTGTAACCACGTGCTGTATCAGTTCTTCAAAGCGAAATCTCTGAAGCTCGAGGCTAAGCTTCGTCACGAGAAAAGGAATTATCTGCGGCTGAGGTGGAAATGAAGAGCTGAAGAAAAGCCTTAAGGAGAAAGAAAAGCTGGGTGAAGCAGAGGCTGATCTTCGTTCAGAACTTGTTGCAGTGCGCGCTGAGTTAGAGCAAACTCGTAGCCAAGTTTCCACTTTCACAGGTTTGGTTCTTTTCCCTCGCCGTATGTCGTCATTCTTTTATCTCTTAGTTGTTCTGTCTGAGTCTCCCCACCCTATCTCCAGTGGGTGGCGTCCCCGAGCTGATATGGCTTCGAAACGAAAGAGTCGGCAAAAATCTCGTATTAGAGATTTGGTTGAGAAAATTAAGAGTGAAGCTAAGAAATGGGATGCTCGGGCTGAGGTATGGCGCGCGCGGCATGTTCAGATGGTCGACATGCAAAATCTGTACAACCATGATCGTGCTTTATTTAATGGCACACTGCTGTGGACCCGTGATAATCTGCGGGAAGCCCGTGAGCGCACTTCCTTGTTGGAATCTAGGATTCAGCGTTGGAAGAAGAATTACAGACGGCTCGATCCATTCCTCTTTCAGGGGTCCAGGATAATATGCTCTGTCTTGCCAGAGAAAGAGATGATGCTCGTGCTGAAGTCTACGCTCTCAGCAATGCTCTTTCCGCGTCTCGTGCCGACGTAGCTCGTCATGCTGAGTCTGAGAGGAATCTCGAAGTGTGCATGTACAGACTCAGCAAAGGGGTCTCAGAGATAAATAAAGAGGTCGACCACCTTCGTCATATGGACTCGATGAAGCAGGTAGAATTAGATGCCTGTCAATTTACTCTCACCAACCTTCAACTAGACTATAAGAAATTATCCGCGGAATATGATCATCTTGATGAAGCGCGAGATGCGGTTGTTAATGAGTATGAAGAGGCTTCGGCTTGTGTCGAAGGTATAATCCCATTTCATCGAGTGTGACCTTGTTTTTTTCTACGCTAACTCCGTGGTGTTGTCTTTTTCAGAGCTCGAGGGACGCCTTCGCGTCACAAATGAAAAACTTGAAAAGGCTCAATCTTCCTTAGCGCAGCAGGAAGAACAGACCAATCACTTCAAGAATTTAGCAGCAACCCGCGAGGAGGCCGTTGGTGCTGCTTCTAGAGAAGTGAATCGGCTATCTTCGTTATTATCCCAAGCCCAACAGCGGACAACAGTTATTAAACACAAGGCTCGTTGTCAATTGGCTGAGGAGACGAACAAGATGCTGGAGAGGATAGAACTTGGCCTAAGGAATGAACATGGTCTCGTGAAGAACTATCCTCGTCGTCCCGTTCCTTCTGCCTTGCCCAGCTCCTCGGGCCCTCTTCTGGTGGGAGCGTCCCATCAAGTCTTCGGAATAATCCTGCCGATGGGGCCGCCACTTAGGTAGAGATCGCAGCGTTTTGTAGGATCCGCGGCATCATTATACTTTTTGTAATCATGTAACAAGGATATTTTTTGCTGATGATCCTGTAAAAGGAATATTTTTTGATTGTGTATCCTTGACTTTGGCCTTTCACTTCTTGTAATCACCCTTTATGAAATGAATCCTCTTCTTGATATACCTACAATGTTGTTTTGTTTTTATTTTAAGTATTTGTGAAAAATCAAAACAAAAGTTTTTAAGTGTTTTTGAGTGCGATACTGAAGGAAGGTACCTTCGTGATCGTCTTGAGACCTGTCACCCCGCACCGCTGGCGAATCCTGGGCCAGAGGATTCCCAGACGGTGGGGGCCGGGGCAACGTTCTAGGATATGGGATTAAAATATTTACGCACCCATTCCGTCGACCCGTTGCCTTAAGATTGGTTGGGTATCTCTTTCTGCTGGGTGCCTTCCCCCTGGTCCTACACTTATGGACACTGATGGGGGAGCCCTGAGAGATTGTAGATTAACTACTTTCCCCAATATTGTAGGTAGATTCCACTGACTTGATAATTTGAAAGCTTGTTTGATTGATAAGTTGAGGTCTGCAATTCCTCTTCCAGAGATAGAAACATGTGGAGCGGTCAGGCTCCCTTCTTCTTCTGGTACACTCCAAGCAGATTCAAATCTGCGTTGCTTCTATGGGAAGTATGGTTTGAGCCATTTAGCATTCCAAGGATGCCGGAGGACCTCGCCTTTTAGATTACGAAGGTAGTAGGAACCGTTACCCGCAATGTCGTGGATCATAAAAGGTCCTCCCCATGTAGGTGCTAACTTTCCCCATTTCTTTTCTTGCTGATACCGTGGGATTGTTCTCAACACATACTGTCCCTCTACAAAATTCCGTAGCTTTACCTTTTTGTTGTACTCCCTTGCTAGTCTTCGTTGATAATTTTCCATCTTTTGCAATGCTACTTCCCTTCTTCCTTCCAAGTCGTCCAACCTTTCTAACATCATATCTGTTGTGAGGTTTTTCTCCCAAGCTTCGGTCTTCGTGGTTGGCATGAGGATTTCCGTAGGTATGACTGCTTCAGCTCCATAAGTTAGAAGAAACGGGGATTCCCCGGTAGCGGATCTTCGTGTTGTCCTGTATGCCCATAAGACATTGTGCAGTTGTTCGCACCATCTTCCCTTATGCTCGTCTAATTGTTTTTTGAGTATAAGGGCGAGGGTCTTGTTGGTAGCTTCCGCTTGTCCGTTGCTTTGAGGGTATATGGGGGTGGACTTGTTCTTTCTTATTTTGAAGTGTCGAAGAGCATGTCTATATTTTTTCCCTGTAATTGCTTGCCGTTATCAGATACAATTTCAGCAGGTATACCAAATCTGCAAATGATGTTCTGGAATATGAAAGTGAACACATCCGCGTCTCTGATCCTGGCCAAGGCCTTAGCCTCCACCCATTTACTGAAGTAGTCCGTGGCTACTATCAAAAATCGTCTCTTCCCTGATCCTTCGATGAAAGGCCCGACGATGTCTACGCCCCATTTTGCAAATGGCCACGGGCTATCGACAGAGTTTAACATTGTTGCCGGCGCGTGGATTTTTTTGCGAAGCGCTGACATTCTTCACATCGTCGGGACATCCTCGCGGCATCTTGTATCATGTCGGCCAGTAATATCCTTGCGTTTTTGCTTGTCAGCTAGTGATCTCATGCCGCTATGATTCCCCGCGTCACCATATGGATATCATTTAGAATTCGATGCCCCTCTTTCCGGGACAAGCAGCGTAGTAATGGTCCAAGGAAGGATTTCTATACAGGACCCCCTCCCGAAGATCATATCTTCCCACTTTGGAGAGCATCTTCCTAGCTTGTTTCCGATCCGCAGGTAAGCTTCCTTTTTCGAGAAAGGCATGTATTGTCACCCTCCAGTCATCTTCGTTGCTGAAGTCTTCGTCTTGATTTGCTCTTGACAGGATGTCCTCTTCATCAAAGTCATTATGGATGTCTTCTCCTACCTGGTCTTCGATATTTTCTTCCATCACAT
Source organism: Papaver somniferum (assembly GCF_003573695.1). NCBI lineage: Eukaryota > Viridiplantae > Streptophyta > Magnoliopsida > Ranunculales > Papaveraceae > Papaver > Papaver somniferum. Next base: position 111,225,564 of record NC_039366.1, on the reverse strand, counting down.
CTTGATTGGTAGCGAAGGAGAATTGAGATGCAATCGAAGGCTCGTATACCCTTGCTATTTTAATACCTTCGGCATTTTTATCCCTCAGCATGGATGATATATGCTAGGGCATCCGCGTGCCTGAGGTCCCTTCTGCATAAGTGCCGGAACTTAATGTTCGGGATTTGTGATGCCAATGTTTGGACCAAGGCCATGTAAGCTGAAAGTGTCATCGTACACATTATACTCGAGCCCATTTGCCGTATGACAAGCTGCGAATCACTTGTCAGCCTTACATCGGTTACCCCCATCTCTATTATTATACGTAGGGCATGTACGACAGCTTCGTATTCAACAATGTTGTTGGTATGCTCTTTGAATTCCAATCTAAGTGCCTGTATAATCCTTTCTCCAGTTGGGGTGATAATGACAATACCTATTCCTGCTCCTTCCTTATTTTTAGATCCGTCGACAAAGACTTCCCATTGTCTATGACTCGCAGGTTCGAGGATATCCATTGGATCCTTGATTTCTTCCTCGGCTTCTGGTATTCCCTTAATCTCTTCGTCGTTGTCAGGGGGAGGTCTGCTAAGAAATCTGCCAGCACTTGGGACTTCTGAGAATGTTGAATTTCATGAATGATGTTGAATTGGTCCAGATGGGTGTTCCATTTGGCTATTCGGCCCACTTTTCCCGTGCTTTTGAGGACTGCTTCCAATGGTGCTTTGCATGGTACCCTGACGAGGTGAGTTAGGAAGTAGGTTCTCAGTTTTTGGGTAGCCCATACCAGTGCGAGGATGAGTTGTTCAATCTTAGTATAATTTCTTTCCGCGGAATTGAGTGTCTTGCTGACGTAATAGATAGGCTGTTCTACCTTTGTATTGGTTTGACTAATACCGCGCTGACTGCGTCCTCCGTTGCTGCTATGTACAGTGCCAAAACTTCATCAGGGTCTGGCTTCTGCAGGATCGGGATTGAAGCTAGATGTTCTTTGATTTTTTGGAATGCTTCCTCGCATTCAGCGGTCCATTCGAACCTGCTCCCTTTTTTAAGAATATTGAAGAAATGTTTGCATTTGTCCGAAGACCGTGCAATAAATCTGCCCAACGCTGCTATGGACCCATTGAGCTTCTGCACTTCCTTCAGATTCTTTGGGACGGCATCTCTACTATGGCTTGAATCTTAGCTGGGTCTACCTCGATGCCCCTTTTCGTCACCAGATACCCGAGGAACTTCCCCGAGGTGACACCGAAAGTACATTTCTCCGGATTCACTTTCATGTGATGCTGTCTCATTGCTTCGAAGATATTCCTCAGGTCCTGGTGGTGATTTTTACGCAGCTTGCTTTTGACGAGCATGTCGTCCACGTAGACTTCTAGGGTTCCTCCAATCCATGGCTTGAAGATAGCATCGACCATCCTTTGGTATGTTGCCCCTGCGTTTCGGAGCCCGAAAGGCATTCTGGTATAGCAATAAAGGCCATGTGGGGTATAGAACGCTGTGTGTGGCTGATCTTCTTCTGCCAGGGCTACTTGGTTGTAACCAGAATATCCGTCCATGAATGACAGCTCTTCGTACCCTTCAACTGCTTCAACCAGTTGATCTATGCTCGGCAGGGGATAGCTGTCCTTTGGACATGCCTTGTTGAGATTAGTAAAGTCGATGCATATTCTAACCCCTCCATTTTTCTTAGGAACAATGACCATGTTGGAGATCCAGGTAGGGTATTGACTTCCTTGATAAATCCTGCATCTAGTAGCTTCCGAAGTTCTGTTTCTACTTCTTTCTAATCTACTTCTATCTACCTCTCTATGCCTCATGATATTCTGGAGCCACTTTTCGTATTTTCTGCCTGAACGGGGGTGTGCCCGGTTTGATGCGTAGTTCATGTTGGATTACTTTTGGGTCAATCCCCGGCATATCTCCTAACTTCCAGGCGAACACATCCGCATATTCCTTAAGTAATTTGGTTAAGGAATGTTCTCTTCCTTCGTCATGATGGTCCCAATTTTGACCATCTTCGGGTCTTCTTCCGTTCCTATGTTGATTTCCTTTATGGGTTCTACTGGTGTGAACACAGGCTTCGGGTTTCCGAGGACTGGGGCGCTCTTTAATTGCTATTTAGCGTGTTTCTGCTCTTCGCTGGTTGTTGAGGTACTTGTTTCCGAGCCTTGGACATTACGATCTTTCGTCAAGCCTTTTCCTGTAGTTTCCTTAAGGAATAGGTCTACGGCTTTCTCTTTCGCGGTTTCTTGATTTCTTACTCTTCGGATTTTTCGCTGCTCTTGCTCATTGTTGATATGATCCTGAGTGGCCTGGCATTCTCGCGTAGCGATTCGATCTCCCTTGATCTCCATTATTCCCTCAGGTGTTGGAAATCTGAGGTATTGGTGGTATGTTGCCGCAACTCCTTTGAGCTTGTGTACCCATTGTCGTCCAATAATGGCGTTGTAGGGGGAAGGGGTGTCCACCACACTGAATCGGGTATCCAGTTTCATGGGCCCTGCGTTGACCTGTAACACGATGTCTCCCAAGGGCTTCGTGGCTGCTCCATTGAATCCGTAGATGGTGTGATAAGAGGTCATCAACTGTTCATCCTGGAGCTTCATCCGTTTGAATGCATCATAGAATAGGACATTTACAGAGCTTCCCCCGTCTATGAGGATCTTTTTGAGGTTACATCCAGCTACTGGTAATGTTAGGACCAAGGGATCGTTATGGTCTTCCATATCTTCTTCGATATCCTCGGCATCGAAGATGACAGGAGATTCCATCCATTCTTCGTGTTCGTCCACCGCTATCCCATCGACCTTATATAACTCGCAGCGGTCTTCGAATTGCTTCCGTAACCTTTTTCCAATCTGCGCTGTGAGTGAGGGTCCTGTGGCTTCGGAACACGAGATGGTGTTGATTGTTCGGTTTTCTTCCGGAAGTTGGACTGGTTTGGTTCGTTTGGATCTGTCCTCGGTAACCTCCTTTCGTATGTAATGTTTGAGCTCTCCCGCATCAATTAATTTTGGATCATTATTTTAAGGTTCTTGCATTTTTCGGTCTGGTGTCCGTTGAAACAGTGATACTCACAGTAATCTTTAGACTTCTCGGATCTCGGGGCTGCTTTCCCTTAGACCATGGCCACTCTAAGTTTTCCCTCCCTTTGATTTCTCGTAGGATACGAGCATAGCTAGCGTTGAGTTTCGTGTAAACTTGATCTTCGAATTTTCGGTCGCCTGTACTTCGTTCATCCCTCCGTTCCTTCCTATCTTCGTGAGGTCTCTCATCTGAGCAACCCCTTTTGGCCCCATTGGTTTGTTCCGCTGAATTGGTGCGGTGAGACCTCTGCGGATATGCCCTCGGGTTTTCCCGTTGAATTTCTTCAAGTCGAGCGTGCTTCTCGATAATTATTCGGAGATCTCCTTCTGTCTTGGGCACGCTCCCGTGAATTTCAACAAATAGGGGACTCATTCGGTCTAAGCCCCATTTATAGCAGTTGATGCTTACCACTGGGTCCACACTCCCTATGGCTTGGAAGATCTTATGCCATCTGTTTGTGTACTCCCTCGTGGTTTCCTTGTAGCCAATTGCTAGTGAAAAGAGCTTATCCATCCCGGTGTTTACAGTCTTGTTGTACATGTATGTTCTTAAGAATTTCTCTACGAGTTGGTCATATGAGTGGATGGAGTTTGGTGGCAGATTATCAAACCATGATAACGCCGATACCTTCAAGCTTGACGGGAAGTATCTACAGAGTACGGCGTCGTTCTGACCCCATCTAGCTAAGACACGGTTGTAGTACCGAACATGTGCAGCAGGGTCGCTGGATCCATCATAGCATTCGAACGTCGGGACAGGGCACTTCAGTGGAATAGGGGTGTTGGCCAAGCGATGCGTTAGGGGCGTGGAGTTAGCTTCTCTCATGACCTCCTCTAACCTTCCCCCACCTTGTTTATTTTTTAATTTCCTGATCTCTGCCATCATCTCATCTCGTAGTTCCTCCATTGCGCGTTGGTGCTCTAAATTCTTCAGCTCATCACCGTCTGACTCTCCATCGTCATAATCCGGGTCGGATACGCTACGTCTCCTTGTCACGTCTTCATTAGCCGCTAGGACGACTCTACAGTCTTGGTTTGGCTCTGGTGCTTTGAAGCTTGCTTCATCAAGTTGTTGGCTGGTCTTCATGCTTAGAGCAATCCGCTCCTTTAAATCTTGATTTTCTCTGGCCAACAGAGCTACAGCTTCTGCGTAAACCTGCTGGTTCTTCCTCAGTTCCTCAAGCTCAGCCATTAGTCGGTGTGATTGGTTGGACCCCTGATTGGGAGTCCCAGCGCGTGCCACTACAGCCGTGGTGCCGCCCTCCTCCATGGTCTTTACTAAAGGTGGCAGGGGTTCAGCTTCGGTTGCTGGTGTTTCCAAATTGGAGTGAGCGCCCCTCTGCGGTGCCAGAGCCACCGGCATGGTTTGATTCTGATTATTTGTTAGCGGCATTCCAAAGGTTAGCAGGTGCGTGGGTTGGAATGTTCTGGATTCATCCACCCTTTCTCTTGGTTGATTAAGTTGACTCATGGCGAAGGTATTGCTAGCCTCCGCAGCCTTCGGAACTACCGCAGCCTCCCCGTATTTTATCGTTGCTGCTCTGAGAGCCGCCGCTGCAACTGAATTAGCGTTCATGGGTGAAGTGATTTCTGCAGTATCTTGCCTTCGATTGGTCACTTTAGATTTATCTCCTTTCTGCTTGCTTCGGGTGATGACCGGGGTTGTCCTGGGCGTTTCTTTTGACAAAGCTTTGGATTTTCCTGCTTCCTGCGTCTTTTCCATCACGTGTCCTTTTGTTGATAATGAAATCTCACGTAAACTTGCCTTCTTTACTCACAACACGTTCTCTCTGCATAAGTTATTTCAAACAACAGAAACGGGAATATCCGCGTGAAGCGGGTTAGTTGGCGAAATACAATTTTTCAAGAGGGAATTAATACCCGCAGGCAATAAAATACGGGTTAGAGTTTTATTAAAGGAGATCCTTAGTATAAAAACTACGAAAATTGTAAATCCGATGGATTAGAACAATAACTCTTATCGGGACATAATACAGTTGACGAATGATCTATACGGTCCGAGCTGATAAAATCAGAGCAATCATATACCAAATTAAAATGAAATCACAGGACAAGATAAATCTTTTACCGGGACGAAGTCCCTGTTTCTAGCGCCAAATTGTGGGCACACGAACCACGAGGGGGTCCGAACGCTCACAATCAATCATTAACATCTAAAGAGATTATGATGATGGTACCTTGGTGTTGATTCATTGGCTCAAAACCTTCGGGTTTATCATGGCCTCATCCAACAACTCCATGCGTGGCGTTTGTGCATGGGATATAAGTATTAAGGAAAACAAAACATATAAGCAAACAAGCGCGGAGCTAAATGAATGTAAAGTGCTGAAATGTAAATAAGACCAAGGTTTACGTGGTTCAGCACTAAGGCCTACATCCACGGGGTTTGTTGTTTTACTATGTTCTTCACGGTTACACGAATAGTTGAATGACTTTTGGGGTTTACATGTTTCTCTCCTCTAAGGGATTAACTTACCCTTACTGTTTTTCTCTCTCTCTCTCCTTCCCTTCCTGATATTTTTGATCCCCTCTCCTCTTGGTGGAGATTGGGTATTTATAAGGTTAGAACGTGGGACCCATCTCTGAAGACCGTTGGAACCTTATCTTCTTGTGTCCTTGCGTCCATCGCGCGGAGGTCTGCTTTTCCCCCTTGATCCCGCAGAGGCATCCTCGCTCGTTCCACAGGTTGGTCGACACGTACACTGCTCGGAGTGTTTAATGTGGGTAGTTGAGGGGTCTGCTCGTGTCAGACAAGTGTCTTCTGCCCCTGTCAGTCCGTGTCAGCTAACTTTCTCTCCACCGTTGATCTTGGCTTCTCTTTTGGGGATGAGATAAAGTAACTCCTCGGGGTTTATTTGGTGTTTCGTGACCCATCATGTTTCGATGTTTTTGGCCTGCATGCTTTCCACGTGCCTCTTTATATACACGTGTCTGATAGTGAGATATATGTGTACACATTTAGAAAGTTAAAAATTATGGTCATGAAATTTTGGACGCATAAGCAGTCTGGGGAATTCTTTTCTGGACGACTACAACTTTCTATAGTCGTCAACTCTAGACGACTACAACCTTCATCAAATTCTGGACGACTATAACTGTTCAGGGTAATCGGATTCTGGACAACTACGACTATTTAAGACAGTCATAATCTGGACGACTACGTTATGGACAGTCACGTAACCCAAAATTAGTTTCATCAAAAAATTGATTGCTTATAAAATTCATTAACATGTTAAATTTATCCATTGGCATAAATAAATGAATTGAATATTTTTATTGGTTTTAATTAACATAAAACAAATAACAATCATAAAGTTAAAAAAATGTCGATTGGCAATTAGCATAAGCTTTGGATGTTTGGTTTATCTAAAGTTTGGATATTTTTCTCTAAATTTTCAACAATGGAATGGAATCTTCAGTAAAAATGGTTTACGAGTTATTCACCAGTTAATTCGTTTATTTCAAGACGAATTAAATGATAAACAATATACAAACAGTAAATTTTTGGTGTGCGATGATTAAACGGAACTCTAACCTAGGATTAATGGTATTTTAATGGAAAGGGGGATTAATATAGAGGAAGAAGGAGAATGATTTTTTTTTTAGAAAGAGATTAACGAAGAAGAATAAAAATAAGAGTGATAATAGTTGTAGTCAAAAAATTAATTTGACTTTTGTAGGTGGTAAGTAGGAAAATATAGATTTTAAAGAAAGCTATTATAAGGGCTTCACATTTCACCAGAGGGAATTCACTAGTATGACAAAAACGGGTCACCCGTTAGTAATTTCAAAAATCCCTTATCTAGAATATTTTTATAATGGCTAAACAATCCTCATTTAGTTAGTGTTGATTTTTTAATTAGAATAAATTAGTGATTTCGATTTATAGTTAGAGATAAAAATATTAGAGTCAATGTTATCAGTGTGATGGTGAAATTTGGATAAGGGGAAAAAGTGTCATTTCAAGACCATAAGACAAAACTCAACTCTCATGAAAGAGATTAAGCCCTTGGCTCTCAAGGCACTCATAGTCGCGATTTCTAGTACACGTGCCCGCGAAACACTGCTGGTCATGATTCCTAGCGCACATCCTCGACGAGATATTATTGGTCACATAAGTTCTGTAGAGCGTAAAACATCCCCGGCAAACTTATGAACCAGAACAGCCACAATTCCATTATCCACACGACGGTTAACCTCCATATGTATGATCCTAGAAATTTCTTGAAGAGTCTCTTCCGTTGCTCCCTCTTCTTCCAACTGCTCATATTGTTTGAAGAGTTTCTTTATGTTCACACGTTTTCCGCTACTACTCACAATAGGTTCTCTAGACCACGCCTCTTCCCGTTGAATGGGTGAAAGATCATAAGTACGATCCGGAACAGGTCTAAATACACTATCATAGGTTCACTTGGTATTAAACTCTGCACGTTGGTAGATGAGTTAATCTGGTTCCATGTATGTCGCAAATCCTTGAATTTTTCAAACATCTGCATGAAACTAGATTGGAACGTATGAGAAGTGTAACTATCCCCCCATACTTATGATTGTCCATTTACATAACCAACAATGGGTTGCGATGTATGAGAATAATCACACGGTATTATAGAATAGTCATCATAGCCAAAAGATTGGTTTTAATTGTATCCCACATATGGTTGGAAGCTATTGTAAGAGTGACTAAAAATCAGAATTATTACCATAATATGCATGGTCTTGTGAACCATAAGTATTGTTCCCAAAAGGATACATCTTGAAAACTTATGCACACACTCATTTAGAGACTTACCTCTTGTTACCAATTGTACATACGCTAAACGAGTGATTAATGGTACCTGAAAAATAAGATTCTAAAAAGGAAATCAATAAAAACTAAATGTAAAAACAAAAAATTAATTAAGATATTTCCTGTTAGAGCACTGCTCGGTCGAACTCGTAAACATTTCTATCTCAAGCTTGTTAGTCAAGTTTAGTGATCAAAACTATAAGTCTTGATCTCTAGTCTACTTATAGCGATGTCTCGGACTAGGATAGATTGTGTAGTTGAGCTTTAGACTTCACGACGTTCATCAATTGAAGACGAAGAACTACTAAGGAGAGTTTGTGGAACTTCATCAACAAAAGGTATGCGGAGACTGAAACTCATGTATCACTTGGAAAGTCTATTTCTACTCTATCTCCTACTTGAGACAAAATTCGTATAACTATATAGTATTAGATTTATACACATTTGATATTTCGAGCTGAGTTTAACTCGCTTACATATTTCTCGAAATATGTGTTAGTAAGCTTTCGCTTTAACCAATTTCATCTTATATTCTTGATTAAAGTCAAAAGATGATCATGTGAAAATCGCCCGGTAACATCTTATATGATTTTTGTGAGACAGTCATTTGATGTAGACTCAGAATGTTTCGTATTGATTATTCGATCACTTGAAAATTGCTTTGAAGCTAATAGTTTGTGTGAGATAGATATTGTTGTCTTCTAAGAATGTTTCAATGATTCAAATAGAGTTTAGAACACTTAACCTTAATTGGATTATAGACATAGTATGCGTACTTGCATATATGTTGATCCAAGACCGGTGTAGTATGCATACCCGTATGCGTACTGACGAACTCAGTTGAAGTCCGGGAACTTTGGTATGCGTACCCGTACGCGAACTGATTTCAACTGGTGTTTGGATGTGTGACAGTATGCGTACCCGTTTGCGTACTGTCGAACACAGTCCAAGTCCGGCTACTTAAATATGCGTACTCGTTTGCATACTTGGGTGAGTTATGTTCTAAAATCGTTTATTTCATGAACCAATACATTAATGTAATAAGGAATGCAATCTTTTGCAAACCGTGGCTATAATGTTCATGCATCGATTTGAGTGAATCAAACCGATTTTGTTTCAATTGTGTCTTGTATACTTCTATGAGAATATAAACAATTGAACAACTCTAGAACTAGTTTCATTTCAGTCATTTGAACTAGTTGTGGTTAAGATAAATAAGGTTGATATGAAAGTGTTCATATGGGTAACTTCGGTTAACTATTGTTGAGCCAACAAGGTGTACACGTTTAGGTACGGTTACTCATATCCAAATGAAGGTACAGTTCATTTGTGTGTAACAAGCTAAGTTCGATCTAACGGTTGAAAGATATTAGCTTGAGTCTATTCAGGTTTTCATCCAACGTGAATATTGAATGCTTTGTTACCAAGGTAATATTGATTGCAAACCCTGATTTGAAAACTATATAAGGGAGAACTCTAGAAACTAGGAAACCTAATCCCCACACTTCATGTGTGATACTAGTTGCGACTAGAGTCGATTCTCCTTTAACCTTAGGTTTTTTCCAAAACCCTGTAGGTTAACGAATTGAAGACTTCATTGGGATTGTGAAGCCAGACCCAACTATTTTCTCTGTATTTGCGCGTTCTGATCTTGCCGGTTTCTATCGTATTGAGTACTATATTCTCTAAGATTTCCTCGAGATTTAATATATGATAGGAATGATAAAAAGTAGTCACAAACATCTTCGTCTCATCGTTTGTGATTCCACAATATCTTGTTTCGTTTCCATATGATTAAGATTATTGTGAGGTGATTGATAATACTATGTTGTTCTTCGGGAATATAAGTCCGGTTTATCAATTGGTTCCTGTGCACCTTGATTTATCAAAAGACGGAACAAAACTCATAGGTATTTCTGTAGGAGACAGATTTATCTATCTCAACAGACTTTTCTGTGTGAGACAAATTTGTTTATCAAGTCTTCGACTTTGGGTCGTAGCAACTCTTAGTTGTGGGCGAGATGAACTAAGGGAATCAAGTACGTAGAATCCTGTTGGGGTTCAGAGATGTAAAGAACACCACTGTACCTTGATCAGTGTGAGATTGGTTAGGGCTCAACTACATTCTAGTCCGAAGTTCATTAGTGGTAGGCTAGTGTCTGTAGCGGCTTAATACAATATGGTGTTCAAAGCTGGACTAAGTCCCGTGTTTTTCTGCATTTTCAGTTTCCTCGTTAAATTTTTTTATGGTGTATGTGTTATTTCTTTTCCGCATTATATTTTTATATAATTGAAATATCACAGGTTATGCGTTAAGATCAATCAGTTCTTGAATCCGGCCTTTGGGTTGTTGATTGAATTGATTGACACTTGGATATTGGTTTGTGATACCGTCCAAGTTATTTCTCTTATTCAATCGGGCTTGCAAATTCCTATTTGTTTGATTGTGGATTGAATTGAGAAATTGAGATATAAACTCTTTGATATACTTTTCTAAAGATTGAGTCTGAATGTCTAGTTGATTCTCTTGGAAGTATATTGGAGTTTGTCCATACAGATTGCTAAGCGAAATATTGGGTGTGGTTATTAGACCCACGCTTTTTCATTTCCCACTAATTAACTAGTAATATAGCGGTGGTAAGGATCGTTCCCACAGAGAGCGGTGTAATTGATTGGTTATTTGATCAGCAAAATAAAATAAAAAGGGGTTTGGTTTAAAGTAAAATAAAAAGAATAAAAAGAGAATAAGATGAAAAGGATGATTAAGGAGTCTTCGCCGTTACCAAACGTTTACTCTCATAGCATACTTATCTATCTTTCGTCAGAACCATTCATCACCAACTGTAGGATAACATGTACGCTTAGCTATCCGAAAAACTCCT